>NC_092343.1:217620833-217956666 GCF_046630445.1 Rutidosis leptorrhynchoides | reverse complement strand
GAATGGATTTGGGTGAGGCTACGATAACAGTAAGCAAGTTAGTTATTGTAATTAAAGTAACAAACAATGTTCAATAGATGAATGCAAATACAAATTTGCTAATAACTTGTAGAATGTTTGTTTTAAATGCACAATTAATGTACTCATTTTAAGGAGTGAACAAATGATTGAGCATTAAATGGAAATTGGTTTAGTTGTTTTGCGAACTACTATGTTTCATTAAATGTTATTATTATGAATTAAAAAGTTGAATGTACAACAAAGTAAATTATTTACCTTTATATCATTTATCAATAATAACATTTAATGAGTACTAATAGAATGATTTATTTATCTTATAATGGTTTTTAAATTTATTACTATACTTCGTAGGATAACTAAATGAAGCATTTCAACATGTATATTTCAATTTATTACTTGAATGATTGAGTATCTACTAAATTTGTCTTATTTTTTCTAAAAATGGTTCAACTCTCTTAATACAGAAAATAAGATTAGTCTTTTTAGATTGAAATATATTGAAATATGTTAAATTTAACATCGATAAAGTATTGATTATTATTATGAAGTGAATTTTTTTGGTAATAATGTACCGTTTTCTGAACTCAATGATTTGCGGATGATCGGCGTCTATCAAAACGTTCGTGTTTTTCCAGTCGGTAGAAATTGCCAGTTTGTCTGTAGCATTTAAACAAAAAAGAACTTAGTATACACAATTGTTAATAATTAAAAGTAAGATCATCATATAAAAAAACCATATATTTATTGGTTAAAAGGACCAACCTTGGTGCAGTTTGGTGACTCCAAAGTGAATCAATAAGATTACAGAAGCATCATCATCCAAAACTTTCATATGGTTTTCGAAATCCAAGAAAAATTGACCCTACAGAGTTGCATCCAATTGTAAGCTACTATTTAAAAATGACTCAAAAAGGGTGATGTATAAGTGTGTTATGGTTTTACGAACATGTGTACACAATTTATTCTAAAAATGGTTTAAACTAAAAAGGTGTTAAATATTACTCTAAAACAATGAACTGAGGATTGATGTACTTGGACTTGAGTTCACCAGTGTTTCGAAAATCCTGTATTTCAGAATAATTTGCTACACGTCCAATAACATCTATAGGAACAAAAAAAAAAAAAACAAATAAAGATTGTGTGACAGTATAAAGTGTTGTAAGTCAAAGAAAAATAAATATTTAAAAAGAAATTCAAAAAAAATTGATATAATAAACATTTATTAACCTGCTGAAACTCTAACTTTAAGGCCTTTAGATCTCAAAACATCGAAATGGATGAAACTAAAACCATTAGTTCCTCTTCATTCGGTTGGTGGGAATGACACAATCGTTGTTTTCTTAGTAAACATGACTTTGTACTCATGTTGGATATGTTTGGTCCGGAATTGTAGCGGACTATCAACTACAGCAGCATTAGAAATACAAAAGAAGCCCCATTCCCTAATGAGGTTATCAAATTTGGCCTTAAGGGAGTTACGGATGTTGATTACAATCTTAGCGCCCTAATATATAGAAAATAAACATAGAAAAGAAGATATAAAAAAACTCTAAAATGAAATGAGAATTAAGAAATCTATACATATAAAAATATGAACACCCACCTCCTCATCCGAAATGATTAGCTCCAAATTTGGCTTGCCTTCATCATAACCATATCCAAGCTTTTGAAGGAGACGGACGACTTTAATTTTTATGGTAAAATTAACTTTTCGTCCGTCAATCTTTAAAACCCGAATTATGTTTTTGGATATGACCATTAATTAAAACTATAATGAAAAGAAACATAAGTTAGAAAAATATCATTCAAAAAACATCAAGATTATTGAAGTTGAATGAAAAAATTAAATCTGGAAATTTTTCGTTTGGCAACCGAGAGAGAATTTGAATTCAAATTAACAAATATGATTTTGAAAATAATGGTATAATGGGCGGGTTAATTGTGTGAAAGAGGTGTGAAGTAGAGTTATGTTGGTAAGTGTGTGCACTTGAGTGTATTTTTTAAAAAAGCAACCTTGTCACCAGTTTCTATACAAAAAGGTAATTTTGAAAAAAAACTGATAAGAAATTCGGATGCCATGTAGGATGATGAGGTGGTGTATGTATTGTATGTATAGGTTTGGTGTGAGGTAAAAAAAGCAACAAATAGTGTATATGTATAGGTTTTTTGTGAGACAAACTTCTCTCCTACATGAACCGAAATTTACGGGTTTGATGACATTTGGACAAAAGCTTACCGATTTATATGTATATATCTATATATATATATATATATATATATATATATATATATATATATATATATATATATATATATATATATATATATATATATATATATATTTGTGTGTGTAGTGTTTTAATCAAGATGGAAGAATTTTTTTGGAGAGAAGTCGGGGGAAGTAGTTTTTTTTTTGTTCATTTTCAAAACAAATTTTGTCGAACATTAAGATCACATGAAAATATGAATATTTAAAAAAGACACTTTGTGATAAATGTTATTATTTTGGTGGGAAAACACTCGAAGAAATAATTGATTACATGCATCATAGTTAATGTTTTAATTGAAGTTTTTTAAGGGTTTAGAAATTAGGTTTTAGGGTTTAAAAATTGATGACAATGATGCAACTTTGTTAAAAGACGTTAATGAAGATGATGTGTATCATTTTAAACTCGAGAAACCTCTCATAGAAGAAATGACATCTCAATCTATACAACTTGAGAAGCTTTAATCATAATATAAGAAGCTATGACAAGAAAAGGATAATCTCGAATCACAAATTGATTTTTCATCTCATGATCAATATGGATGGTTTCTTCATAAACCGAAGCAATCAAATTCAGAAAAATTATCCGTCAACTCGAGAAAAACACCGTTTGTTAAAACACCAACGGAACCACTCAAGTACTCAATTAAAGAGGTACTTTCCTTTAAGCCACGATCCATGAATCTATGACACAGACAGACTCTTTCCACCAACGAAGAACCCACTAAAACTTCCCCACAAAATCTATGACACAAGCTCTTTCCAACAACACTTCTAACTCCCTATGTTCAATTGAGGGGGAGTGAGATGATTCATCATGCAAGGGGAGATAGAGAAAATAATCAAGCATGCTCTTTTTTACAACCCTTTTAATTTCACAAAGACGTATTTGAACAACACATAACAAGGGGGATAAACAATGTCAGGACCAAAAGCTGGTGTGCATTGCGAATATCGGACAATGAAGAATCTTCCAAAAAAAATTCTTTAGTTAAGTCAATGACTATGCCAATTCCGAAGGGGGAGTTCAAGACATCAAGAGGTCCCCAAGAGCTTAAATTCAAATTTAAACAACGCACATCAACACGGAGATTGTTAAGACCAAAAATATTATGATGTAAATTGTTTAATTAAGTGATGTAAGGGATGATAGTATTAACATATTAAATATTATCATCATCATTAGTTAGCTAAGCCTTTCCCTCACAATTACACCAACACCTTCACCGTCACTTTCATCTAGTTAACCAAGTACTCTCAAACCTCATATAACCTACACCCTGATTAATATTGACACTATGATATTCATAATATGAATTCTATCATCTATACATCATCATCTTTATTCTATGCATATATAGTATACACATATATCGATACAGACATATACTCTAGTTATATTTATACAAACACGAATTGATTGAAATCATGCTTTTCACCTTTAGTTTGACAGATCTTGGTTTGAAAATCTCAAGCATCTCCACCCATTCAGAGTGTCCATAGGTGCGTAATTCTTTAACATGAACATGTTCAAATTCATTTTTCTTTGAGCTGATGTTGAAGGTTTTATCAGTACACCTTTGACACTTGGAAATTTTAGCTTTACTAACTCTTCTAGTTCAAGCATCTTTGAATTTCTTATTTTAATAGGCATCCCATTGAGATTGTGCTTCAGCAGAAATTGAGGATGAATTAGAGATGTCAATTTTCTTCTTGGGCTATTTCTTTACATTTTGGTGCTTCTTATCTTCACGCTTCTATTACTGATCACCAATACTTAAGCTTTGAGCTAGATCATCATCAGATTGCCGCTGCTCTTGTAATTGATGAGAGAGCAGATAGTCTTCCATACTCGTATTTAGTTCTCTAACTGATGCAGTTATGGCTCTTCCCTCCTCAGTGCTTTGGAAAGTGATAGAACCAAAATTATACATATTTTTATACCCTTTTTATGGTGCTATCTTCCTCTATTTCGAACATTTTTAGCCTATTCTTTTGCCTATTGGGGGAAAAAGAGCAAATGCTACTAACTGTGTGGAAAAGTTGTTTGTGATCTTTACAGGTACAATTATAGAGAAAACAAGCCAATATTTGAGTAAATCCAGATCCAAAGAGAAAATATGAGAAACTACTCAGGGTGGCGACCCAATATACCAAGTCGTCAGCCTCACCGAAGTCAAAGAGAATTCAAATTGAAGTCGAACCTTTGAAGAAAAGTTACCGCACAAAGCTCAATACGACAGCCTTAATTCTTATGCCGACGGCCATGCTAAAAAGGAAATTATGTCTTTAATAAAGAATTTTCTAGAGACTGCTCAGTACGACGACCAAGAAGTCAAAGACGCCTGGTCTAATTGAAGAAATGATTAACATGTTTCGGTAATTAAGAAAACTAAATCGCAGAATCATCCCAGGCCGGCGACCCCGAAGCCAACTCCGCCGACTGAGCGTGCCAGCTATAATTCATTATGAGTAGCTAAACACACTTAGGGTGTTGGTTTGGGTAAAAGGGATAAACCGCAAATCAGATATCAAATTTGATATTTACTCTAATAAGTCTGGCACCCTGAGTGGCGAGGACTGAAATGTGACGACCCGGGAATTTTCAACCAAATTTAAACTTAATCTTAATATGATTTCGACATGATAAGCAAAGTCTGTTAGGTTGGATCTCAAAAATTTTGAACTGTTTCATATATTCAATTGACCTTCGACCATTCTCGACGATTCACGAACAACTATTTGTAAATAGTTACATATATATTTTAAATATATATATATAATAATATATATAAAATATATATATATAAATATTACTTGTAAATATATAATATTATATTTAGATGTTTAAAAGAATCTAATTAATATATTTATTTACTTAAACTTGTTAATTAAGATTTGATATATATATATATATAGAATGTGTATACTGAAAATGAATGATTTCGAGCCTAATTAGTAAACGTCAGTAACACTCGGTTGACGTTTCATTAGTTTTAATATAGATATATTACATGTTCATGAAGGACTAAAATAAAAGTTGAACTGTAAATCGATTACGAAGATGTTAGATTTGTTAAAAATATTTTTAACATTTTAAGTTTAAATATTAGTACTCCGTACATATAAATTGGAACAAAAAATAAATAATTATCGAACTTTTTTTATCAGGTTTCAAACAGTTAATGAATGAAATAATTAAATATATTTAATCTAAAAATTTGGGATTTTTAGGAACACTTTTATACGTTAACTGTTTAGCAATGGACACGATTTAGCCATCCGGGATAAAATGTCGGTAGATACATCTAAACAACAGACGGCTAAACTATTTAATTGTTGAAATCATGAGAATTCACTGTGCCTAATTGATTAAGATTACTGTGTATGATTTATGTTTGTTTCTTTCACTCAACCATTTATGTATATAATATACATACACATCAAAATATGATTAAACAAGCAACCCACTTTCATAATTAACCCACATGATTTCTCTTTTCTTTCTTTCTATCAAACGAACGAGTTGTCTCAAACCTCCCTACACAAAACCAACACCACTACACCTTAACTCACCATCTCTCTGTATATATATGCACGTTCATATAAATCACCACTTTCCCAATTATAAACCCACCATAACCTACGGCCAACACCAACCATCTTTCGAACCACAAGAAAACCAATGTTCAATCACACCCATGAACATCACAACATTTTAGATTATAAAACTGCAGTGACTATATTCTTATGTTTATGTTTGTTTGAATCACTTTTTGATTTCAACCATCATCACTAGCATGACTCCTTATTTTTACTCTTATACCCGAACACCCATCTTGTTATTTTTGCCTACGATCACCAACTAGTTCTACATCTATTTCCTTTTTTCTTGTTCGAAGACCAATCAAACAAACATCGTGATTAATTTACTGATTACTGTTTGATCAAGACGACTGTAGCAGCCGGAGGCATCACCTTGAATCCACAACACCATCGTCAACCACAACCTCACCACTCAACCCACCCTCTCTCAAACTATCGTCAACCACACCAACCACCACCTTCAAACTATCCAACATCATTAAAACTATCAACCTTTTGCTTGTTTCTGTCCTGCAGCCCCTCCACCATGAAACCTCATTGAAAACGCTGCTACTGCAGCTTACGTTTTTAGCAACAACTGCTATATTCCTCTATGATAACCGCTGCTCAACGAACACCAAACACAGAGACTATAAACCCTAATTGTTGCTATTGTTCTTGAAAGAACGTAGATGATAATAAATGCCGTGATCGATTGTTACACTGCTATATTATTTTCTGTTGTTGTATAAAGAAAAAGGGAGAAGATAATCGATCTTGGTGGCGGCTGTTATTTTTTTTTATTTGTTGAGTCAGACGAGACCTAGTACACGCACCCACATTTTTTTTATTCGTTACTGGATATGCTTTCTTATTTATAGGACTACAAAGGTTTTGTAATTGGGCTGAGTTAAGTGCTCTTGGGCTGAAGTTTATTTATTTTTAGTTGGGTCATATTCCATTCTTCTGTTGATGGGCCGTGGGAATGTTGGGCCGAATTAAATGAAGGATGATGAGGTTTACGCGTATGAGATTATGAGTTGAAGATGAGATCAAGAAGATGATACATGATGAATATGTCGATGATGATGGTATTGATGCTCGTTAAAATGATGACGATGTAATAAGGTTGATGATTATGATAATAATAATGATGATGGTTTTAAACAAAAATAATAAACCACGTTTTACATGTTAAATAAAAATAAGTGCGAGTTATAACAAGAAATATCGAATGATTCAATGGTTAAATGCGCGTTCGTTATGCAAGAGGTCGTGGGTTCGAGTCTAGGCAGTGGCGTTTTGTTTTTAAATCCGATTCTTTCAAAGGTAGCATTATATTTTATTATTATTATAATTATTAACATTATTGTTTTTATTATTATTATTAATTATTATTGTTATTATTAACTTATAACATTTTAATTTATTATCATTATTATTAGTATCATAAATTATTAAAAATTATTATTTTATATATAGTTATTAATATTTAACATTATAAGAATAATACAACTTAACATTATTAGCATTATTATTATCACGGTTATTATTACTATAATTATTAATAAAAATATTTACTATTATTATTATCAAAAGATAATACAACTTTTTATTTAATATTAATACTTTATCAAATAACTACTAAAACTATACTCAATACATATAACTTAACAATATTAATATTTTCAATAAAATGAATATATTTAATTTATTAAGAAAACCTATAAATTTTTAATATAAAATTCATATCACTAACTATATATAAACTTGACCGATTACAATTATACGTGTTAATATATATACCTGATATAGGTTCGTGAATCCGAGGCCAACCCTAAACTTGTTCAATGTCATCATATGTTTTTTTACTAAAAAAATACGGTAAGGTGAGTTTCATTTGCTCCCTTTTACTCTTTACGTTTTTGGGCTGAGAATACATGCAAATGCTTTATTAACTGTTTTACAATATTTATATGCGTGAGTTTCATTTGCTCCCCTTTTACTCTTTACATTTTTGGGGCTGAGAATACATGCAAATGCTTTATTAACTGTTTTACAATAAATATATGCGTGAGTTTCATTTGCTTTTTTACCCTTTATATTTTTGGGCTGAGAATACATGCGCAATTTTTATCAATGTTTTACGAAATAGACACAAGTAATTGAAACTACATTATATGGTTGAATTATCGAAATCGAATATGCCCCTTTTTATTAAGTCTGGTAATCTAAGAATTAGGGAACAGATACCCTAATTGACGCGAACTCTAAAGATAGATCTATCGGGCCCAAAAAGCCCCATCCAAAGTACCGGATGCTTTAGTACTTCGAAATTTATATCATGTCCAAAGGAGGATCCCGGAATGATGGGGATATTCTTATATGCATATTGTGAATGTCGGTTACCAGGTGTTCAATCCATATGAATGATATTTTTGTCTCTATGCATGGGACGTATGTTTATGAGAAATGGAAATATGAAAATCTTGTGGTCTATTAAAATGATGGAAATGATTATTTATGTTAAACTAATGAACTCACCAACCTTTTGGTTGACACTTTAAAGCATGTTTATTCTCAGGTACGAAAGAAATCTTCCGCTGTGCATTTGCTCATTTTAGGAATATTACTTGGAGTCATTCATGGCATATTTCAAAATACGTTGCATTCGAGTCATTGAGTTCATGAAGATTATCATTAAGTCAATTATAGTTAGACATATTATGAAATGGTATGCATGCCGTCAACTTTCGATGTAATGAAAGATTGTCTTTTCAAAAACGAATGCAATATTTGTAAAATGTATCATATAGAGGTCAAGTACCTCGCGATGTAATCAACTGTTGTGAATAATTTATAATCGATATGGACTTCGTCCGGATGGATTAGGACAGGTCATCACAGTTGGTATCAGAGCGGTGGTCTTAGCGAACCGGGTCTGCATTAGTGTGTCTAACTGATAAGTCGTTAGGATGCATTAGAGTCTGGATTTCGACCTAGTAGTTGTTAGGTGATATTAATAAGTCTGGGCTTGAACCTGGTCTGCATGTCAAAAAGTTTTGCTTATCAATTTGTGTCGAAAATTACCTGCTTATCATTCTTAGTCTAGACACGTCTTGCTGCATTGAAGGCATGAATAGTGTATAGACAAAAATTCATATCTTAGCGTATCTGTTAAATCATATCTTATCGTATCTATTACTGTAAACTTTACCTGTCATATTCCGTAAATACCTCCGTAATCTACGAAACCTTTTGTACTATATATATGGATATTCTATGCAATTAGAATACCATTCGTTAGCCAGAAAATCATTTCATATCTAAAGTCCTTCATTCAATCGTACGAAATGGAATTCGTCATTAGTTCAAGATCCTCAGATTCCGAAATGGAATCCCATTCTAGCTCCAAAAGCAGTATAACCGGAATGGATTAACCAATCAGCCATCATCTATTCTGGATGAATTGGGGTTGGGTCCGTAGCCTCCTCGATCATTGGAGATAAGAAGAAGGTGATCCTTTCCATCCGCCACATTGCCCTCTTGGTGAAGAACCTGAAGCACTTACCGGAGAACCTGTCCGAAACACCATCTTTTCTCTCATCTCCAGAGTATCTCGCCACGATTATATACTATACCAAATTCTAGATTATATATATCCACTAGTCCGAACCGAAAACCACCCCGGAGTAATAGAAGAAGTCAACGAACTTCGCGCTCGGGTAACGGCTTTAGAGAATATGGTGCGAAGGTTACAAACACCAGAAGCCGCACCAGCAGCATAAACGGTACCACCATCAACAACATCAACAGTACCATCACCACTACCATCAACATCCGCATCCCACACCTCAACATCACAATCTTTATCTCGAACATCAATATCATACGCGCCATAGATACCAAGGAGTACCAACAACAATTAACAATGACGTATTGATCCATAACTTCATTAATGTTCTGCGAAGAATATGTGGTTCCTAATAGCTTTAGAGATTACTCATTCTGGCTCAAACCGAAAAGAAAATGAGATTAATATCATATTGACTCATTAAATTCATAATTACATCTGAAGAAAATATATATCTATATATATTTTCATAATAATTGTAATTGAAAAATTCTTTCGTACAAACTGTTAATGGCGAAAATATTTTAACGGGTAGGTAACACCCGAGGAAATATTTAACTTTCATATTAACATGTTATACTGTACATTCTACGAATCTGATTTAACGGTCATTTACAATCCTACTTATATCCACAGAAATACGTATTCGTTCACCACAGAATAACTATTTTCATTCAATTTCATATTTGAATTTTGACTTATCAGAATTCAACAAGTGGCATAATGAAGAAAACTTTGGACAAAATAAAATTTGTTAGAAACAAACAAATTAACTATGAAAAATTTTGTTAAGAATCCACGCTAACTGTTCCTAACTAACTGTTCCTAGCTAACTGTTAATTCCGTATTACTTTTTATTTATCACAATTTATTTATCGCAATTTAATTATTACAATTTTAATTCTCGCAATTTTATTTATCGTCATTTAATTTCTGTTATTTATTTTACGCACTTTAAATATCGGGACACGTATACAAGGTTTTGACATATCATATCGACGCATTTATATATATTATTTGGAATCACCATAGACACTCTATATGCAGTAATGATCGAGTTCTCTATACAGGGTTGAGGTTGATTTTATAATAATATATATAATTTGAGTTGTGATCGAGTCTGAGACGAATACGGGTCACGATACGTATTAATTAATTCAAATATTATATATTAATTTATATATGAATAGTTGAATTGCTAACTGTGAACTATCAATCGAGGACTACCAACATTGGACAATTAAAATGAATTAAAATATTGATTACAACATATGAAACTAAACAAATCTTCAAGTTTGCCACTTGATTTCACCCTAAAACCTCATTTGTATCTTGACGATTACAATCTGCGTCCAAACCTTTCGTAATTCTTGAAAACACCTCAATCGAGAGGATAAACCAACCGCATTTCATCTACGGAAGAAAAGATTGATGCATATAACTTTTCACCAGAGAAACTCTCGGCAACTGAGTAAACGTTTAAAACGTAGCTATGCTAATTTCTTAGTGTTATTATTACCCAAAATAACTTTGCAATCCCTTTCTAAATTAGCAAATTTTGTCACAGCTCCAGCAAGTCAACTTTGACTTTTCGTTCGAAACAACCTTATTATAACCTTGATTTATATGTGTACTCTTTTATTGTTACCGGGGAACCTTTTATATTCCACCATATTACCAGCAGATGTACCAGCAACCTCGTCGCTCCTTGGTTTAAATCTCTCCGATAAATCACTATATTTATCTATTGAAGTCTCATCATGTACTCATCCGCATCTTGTAACAAGAATTGCCATACCAATTACCGGGAATCAGCAAATCTGTATTTTGAGTCTCGCAACATTTCCACAGCAACAATTATATGTATCCATATAACTTTTATCTCTTAGAACTATGACTTTCCATTCTGAAATTCTGAAAAGCACCCAGTCTGCGAATTAATACTCTGAATTTTGAAAAGTTGAATGAATCAACAAAAACTGTAAACGACCTCAACAGCCAAAAGTTGATGACAAAGAATTGTATGTTGGCAAAGTTCAAAAAAAGTTTGAAACTGAAAAACTGATTAAGCAAACTACGAAGGAGTTTCTGAACAAATCATGAGGACTAAACTTGTACATTAAGAATCCTGATGATTCTGTTTCTGATGAAATCTTTAGCGAATACCTTGCTTCTAACTCCAAACTCTTGCGGACAAATTTTTCTCACCATCCTTCGATATTAGAAATTCCAAAATATCATCGTATCTTTCATTACAAATATCTTCCATATTTCTGAAGATATTTTCATAACTATTCTTATCTGAAATCATTAATCTCTTCGTGCTATCAGTGTTACATCATATAGAAACTGTTAGTTTCTATATTCTGTAAACTTTCGAACTTAAAATATGAATGTTATTGAAGTAATGTTGGGAACTGATGCATAAGTTAGTATAATATAATGACACTTGATCAACGTGATTATATTACAGTAAGTCATGCTGAGTTTCTAATGGAACATGATGATTCACAGATCATAACGTCATCATGTGCCACGTTACATAACTCTTTCATTCTACTTAACTTCTGAACATATCAAGGAAATATATTCTTGATGGTTCTATCTTCCGTGATTTTGATAAATTTGACAAATCAAATCGTGCTAATACGTTCTTTCTTGATTAGAAAATTAAGTTCATTCGAAGCTCCATACTTACGAATTCTGGGCCGTTACTCGCTTTACTAGAGGTCGAGAAGAGAAGAAAAAGACAAAGAGCTCCAATATATAAGGAAAGATATAAAACCCGACAATAACACAGAAATCACAAACTGTATACATTAATACGAATAGCAATATAAAGACACGGGAGTATGATAAACACAATAACCCCAAGGTAATAGTAGAAGTGAATAGATTCCTCTGGCAGTAAATGGAAAAGAAGAATGACAGATGCGATAGTTGGGAAAATATCAAGAATCAGAACTGGATGCAGCATTTCCACAATATTTTGGAAGTAGGAATAGAGGAAGAAAGTATTGGAATGATGAAAAGAATGGAATGAAAGAAGTTTATTTATAGTAAAAATACCAGACAAAGCAATCGAGACAGATAATCGCATTTAATTATAGAGATCTTAATTTCCATAAATCCCGAAGAATCAGATCTTGTAGATTTCCAAGATTTCCTTTTAAATCCCTTGAATTCCGGAATTCAAACGTGACTACGTTAAAAGTAAAGACGAATGTCTATTAGCTAATTTTTACTCTTTTTTGACAGCTTCACTCGTCCGCTTCACATGATCGAATTATTTTATCCATATTGGTCAATAATGATAAAACTCTATTTATCAACTCGTATTCGTCATGAAAACATTTTTATTGTTAACTATGACGACCTCACTCAAATTTCGGGACGAAATTTCTTTAACGGGTAGGTACTGTGACGACCCGGGAATTTTCAACCAAATTTAAACTTAATCTTAATATGATTTCGACATGATAAGCAAAGTCTGTTAGGTTGGATCTCAAAAATTTTGAACTGTTTCATATATTCAATTGACCTTCGACCATTTCCGACGATTCACGAACAACTATTTGTAAATAGTTACATATATATTTTAAATATATATATATATATATATATATATATATATATATATATATATATATATATATATATATATATATATATATATATATATATATATATATATATATATATATATATATATATATATATATAAATATTACTTGTAAATATATAATATTATATTTAGATGTTTAAAAGAATCTAATTAATATATTTATTTACTTAAACTTGTTAATTAAGATTTGATATATATAGAATGTGTATACTGAAAATGAATGATTTCGAGCCTAATTAGTAAACGTCAGTAACACTCGGTTGACGTTTCATTAGTTTTAATATAGATATATTACATGTTCATGAAGGACTAAAATAAAAATTGAACTGTAAATCGATTATGAAGATGTTAGATTTGTTAAAAATATTTTTAACATTTTAAGTTTAAATATTAGTACTCCTTTCATATAAATTGGAACAGAAAATAAATAATTATCGAACTTTTTTTATCAGGTTTCAAACAGTTAATGAGTGAAATAATTAAATATATTTAATCTAAAAATTTGGGATTTTAGGAACACTTTTATACGTTAACTGTTTAGCAATGGACACGATTTAGCCATCTGGGATAAAATGTCGATAGATACATCTAAACAACAGACGGCTAAACTATTTAATTGTTGAAATCATGAGAATTCACTGTGCCTAATTGATTAAGATTACTGTGTATGATTTATGTTTGTTTCTTTCACTCAACCATTTATGTATATAATATACATACACATCAAAATATGATTAAACAAGCAACCCACTTTCATAATTAACCCACATGCTTTCTCTTTTCTTTCTTTCTATCAAACGAATGAGTTGAACATCTATCTATCTCAAACCTCCTTACACAAAACCAACACCACTACACCTTAAGTCACCATCTCTCTGTATATATATGCACGTTCATATAAATCACCACTTTCCCAATTATAAACCCACCATAACCTACGACCAACACCAACCATCTTTCGAACCACAAGAAAACCAATGTTCAATCACACCCATGAACATCATAACATTTTAGATTATAAAACTGCAACTACTATATTCTTAGGTTTATGTTTGTTTGAATCACTTTTTGATTTCAACCATCATCATGCTAATGACTCCTTTTTCTACTCTTATACCCGAACACCCATCTTGTTATTTTTGCCTACGATCACTAACTAGTTCTACATCTATTTTCTTTTTTCTTGTTCGAAGACCAATCAAACAAACATCGTGATTAATTTACTGATTACTGTTCCATCAAGACGGCTGTAGCAGCCGGAGGCATCACCTTGAATCCACAACACCATCGTCGACCACAACCTCACCACTCAACCCACCCTCTCTCAAACTATCGTCAACCACACCCGCCACCACCTTGAAACTATCCAACATCATCAAAACTATCAACCTTTTGCTTGTTTCTATCTTGCAGCCCCTCCACCACGAAACCCCATTGAAAACGCTGCTACTGCAGCTTACGTTTTTAGCAACAACTGCTATATTCCTCTTTGATAACCGCTGCTCAATGAACACCAAACACAGAGACTATAAACCCTAATTGTTGCTATTGTTCTTGAAAGAACGAAGACGATAATAAACGCCGTGATCGATTGTTACACTGCTATATTATTTTCTGTTGTTGTATAAAGAAAAAGGGAGAAGATAATCGATCTTGGTGGCGGCTGTTATTTTTTTTTATTTGTTGAGTCAGACGAGACCTAGTACACGCACCCACATTTTTTTTATTCTTTACTGGATCTGCTTTCTTATTTATAGGACTACAAAGGTTTTGTAATTGGGCTGAGTTAAGTGCTCTTGGGCTGAAGTTTATTTATTTTTAGTTGGGTCATATTCCATTCTTCTGTTGATGGGCCGTGGGAATGTTGGGCCGAATTAAATGAAGGATGATGAGGTTTACGCGTATGAGATTATGAGTTGAAGATGAGATCAAGAAGATGATACATGATGAACATGTCGATGATGATGGTATTGATGCTCGTTAAAATGATGACGATGTAATAAGGTTGATGATTATGATAATAATAATGATGATGGTTTTAAACGAAAATAATAAACCGCGTTTTACATGTTAAATAAAAATAAGTGCGAGTTATAACAAGAAATATCGAATGATTCAATGGTTAAATGCGCGTTCGTTATGCAAGAGGTCGTGGATTCGAGTCTAGGCAGTGGCGTTTTGTTTTTAAATCCGATTCTTTCAAAGGTAGCATTATATTTTATTATTATTATAATTATTAACATTATTGTTATTATTATTATTATTATTAATTATTATTATTGTTATTATTAACTTATAACATTTTAATTTATTATCATTATTATTAGTATCATAAATTATTAAAAATTATTATTTTATATATAGTTATTAATATTTAATATTATAAGAATAATACAACTTAACATTATTAGCATTATTATTATCACGGTTATTATTACTATAATTATTAATAAAAATATTTACTATTGTTATTATCAAAAGATAATACAACTTTTTATTTAATATTAATACTTTATCAAATAACTACTAAAACTATACTCAATACATATAACTTAACAATATTAATATTTTCAATAAAATGAATATATTTAATTTATTAAGAAAACCTATAAATTTTTAATATAAAATTCATATCACTAACTATATATAAACTTGACCGATTACAATTATACGTGTTAATATATATACTTGATATAGGTTCGTGAATCCGAGGCCAACCCTAAACTTGTTCAATGTCGTCATATGTATTTTTACTACAAAAATACGGTAAGGTGAGTTTCATTTGCTCCCTTTTACTCTTTACGTTTTTGGGCTGAGAATACATGCAAATGCTTTATTAACTGTTTTACAATATTTAAATGCGTGAGTTTCATTTGCTCCCCTTTTACTCTTTACATTTTTGCTGCTGAGAATACATGCAAATGCTTTATTAACTGTTTTACAATAAATATATGCGTGAGTTTCATTTGCCTTTTTACCCTTTATATTTTTGGGCTGAGAATACATGCGCAATTTTTATCAATGTTTTACGAAATAGACACAAGTAATTGAAAATACATTATATGGTTGAATTATCAAAATCGAATATGCCCCTTTTTATTAAGTCTGGTAATCTAAGAATTAGGGAACAGATACCCTAATTGACGCGAACTCTAAAGATAGATCTATCGGGCCCAACAAGCCCCATCCAAAGTACCGGATGCTTTAGTACTTCAAAATTTATATCATGTTCGAAGGAGGATCCCGGAATGATGGGGATATTCTTATATGCATATTGTGAATGTCGGTTACCAGGTGTTCAATCCATATGAATGATATTTTTGTCTCTATGCATGGGACGTATGTTTATGAGAAATGGAAATATGAAAATCTTGTGGTCTATTAAAATGATGGAAATGATTATTTATGTTAAACTAATGAACTCACCAACCTTTTGGTTGACACTTTAAAGCATGTTTATTCTCAGGTACGAAAGAAATCTTCCGCTGTGCATTTGCTCATTTTAGGAATATTACTTGGAGTCATTCATGGCATATTTCAAAAGACGTTACATTCGAGTCATTGAGTTCATGAAGATTATCATTAAGTCAATTATAGTTAGACATATTATGAAATGGTATGCATGCCGTCAACTTTCGATGTAATGAAAGATTGTCTTTTCAAAAACGAATGCAATATTTGTAAAATGTATCATATGAGGTCAAGTACCTCGCGATGTAATCAACTGTTGTGAATCGTTTATAATCGATATGGACTTCGTCCGGATGGATTAGGATGGGTCATCACATGAAAGGACCCGTTCATATACATTATAAACGATTCACAATAGTCGATTACATCGCGAGGTATTTGACCTCTATATGATACATTTTACAAATATTGCATTCGTTTTTAAAAGACAAACTTTTTTTACAATAAAAGTTGACGGCATGCACACCATTTCGTAATACATTCAACTATAATTGGCTTAATAATAATCTTGATGAACTCAATGACTCGAATGCAACGTCTTTCAAAATATTCCATGAATGACTCCAAGTAATATCCTTAAAATGATCTAATGCACAGCGGAAGATTTCTTTAATACCTGAGAATAAACATGCTTTAAAGTGTCAACCAAAAGGTTGGTGAGTTCATAGGTTTATCATAACAATCATTTCAATATATTAATAGACCACAAGATTTCCGTTTATAAATATATGTACACTCGCAAGTGTATAAAAGTATTCTATAAGTTGTAGGCACCCGGTAACAAGCCTTAACGTTCATGTTTTATCCTCTGAAGTACACCAGATCAGGAGTGTTTAAAATAACCTCGAAGTACTAAAGCATCCCATAGTCAGGATGGGGTTTGTCAGGCCCAATAGATCTATCTTTAGGATTCGCGCCTACCGTACATAGACAAGTAGTTTAATGTTACCAAACTAAGGGTATATTTCTGGTTTAAACCCACATAGAATTAGTTTTAGTACTTGTGCCTATTTCGTAAAACATTTATAAAATAGCGCATGTATTCTCAGCCCAAAAATATATATTGCAAAAGCAATTAAAAAGGGAGCAAATGAAACTCACAATACTGTATTTCGTAGTAAAAATACATATAACGTCATTTAACAAGTGCAAGGTTGGCCTCGGATTCACGAACGTATCAATATTGAGATTCAATATTGCAGGAAAGTACGTAGACGCAACGGAGATGATAAACACTAGATTGACCTCACGGGCATACCCATGAACTATACCATCACCTCCATAGCTATAACCCATAATTTTCTTAGCTTCAACTCATTCAAAAAAAACTATTTTGAAATCACTCGGACAGCACTCCGTCGTAATATTTTATGTATACTAATAATATCTTGAAATAATACAGAGCAAGTATATATATATATATATATATATATATATATATATATATATATATATATATATATATATATATATATATATATATATATATATATAAATCGATTGAGAGAGTTTAGAGAAATATATTTTCAAGTTTCTATGAAATAATGAAACCTATTGAATTCTATTTATAATAGATTTTTGAATTATTAAAGTGAATTATTAAAGTATGAATTATTAAAGTATGAATTATTAAAGTGAATTATTAAAGTATGAATTATTAAAGTGAATTATTAAAGTATGAATTATTAAAGTGAATTATTAAAGTATGAATTATTAAAGTGAATTATTAAAGTTAAAGTAAAGTAAAATTAAAGTAAAGGTAAAGTTAAAGTATAGTAAAAGTATAAAAACTATGTATGTATAATACGCGTATAAATATATATAATATTAATTTAAATCGTTATATATTTAATGAAATAAAATATAAATATCGTTATATTTATTATACTGGTTAAGTAATGAGTTGTCAAAAGTGATTCTAGATATTTATAAAAGTTATATACGTTTTAATAATAAAGTTCTTTTTAAACTGAAAACGTCTTTGTACGTTTGAAAATAGATTAATAGAATATTATGGAAACTATTTCTCCACTAACTTTTGTCTAACTTTCGTAAATGACACTTTTTGTTTTTATTTATAAATAGCTTTACAAATTATTCTGAATATCGTTAAGAGGAATAGATTTTCTAAAATCATAGTGGACCTCTCAACAGAGACTTGTAATCATAATCCAATGTTTCTGATAATTCAATCATTTAATATATTTCTTTTTAATTTCGTCAAAAATCATATTGAAACAAATACGTTCGTTTAAAGTATTATACGTTTAATACTTTATTAATATTCTCAAGTTGTAATATATATATACATATACATATCTATTTATATATAACAGTTCGTGACTCATCAGAATTTGGTCGAGGTTATAATGAATGTATGAACACAGTTTAAAATTCTTGAGATTTAACTTAACAAACTTTTCTTATCGTGTCGTAATAATATAAAGATTAAAGTTTAAATTTGGTCAGAAATTTTCAGGTCGTCACAGTACTTTTATACTATAAGTTGTAGGCACCCGGTAACAAGCCTTAACGTTCATGTTTTACCCTCTGAAGTACACCAGGTCAGGTGTGTTTATAATAACCTCAAAGTACTAAAGCATCCCATAGTCAGGATGGGGTTTGTCAGGCCTAATAGATCTATCTTTAGGATTCGCGCCTACCGTACATAGACAAGTAGTTTAATGTTACCAAGCTAAGGGTATATTTCTGGTTTAAACCCACATAGAATTAGTTTTAGTACTTGTGCCTATTTCGTAAAACATTTATAAAACAGCGGATATATTCTCAGCCCAAAAATATATATTGCAAAAAGCAATTAAAAAGGGAGCAAATGAAACTCACAATACTGTATTTCGTAGTAAAAATACATATAACGTCATTTAACAAGTGCAAGGTTGGCCTCGGATTCACGAACGTATCAATATTGAGATTCAATATTGCAGGAAAGTACGTAGACGCAACGGAGATGATAAACACTAGATTGACCTCACGGGCATACCCATGAACCATACCATCACCTCCATAGCTATAACCCATAATTTCCTTAGCTTCGACTCATTCAAAAAAAACTATTTTGAAATCACTCGGACAGCACTCCGTCGTAATATTGTATGTATACTAATAATATCTTGAAATAATACAGAGCAAATATATATATATATATATATATATATATATATATATATATATATATATATATATATATATATATATATATATATATATATATATATATATAAATCGATTGAGAGAGTTTAGAGAAATATATTTTCAAGTTTCTATGAAATAATGAAACCTATTGAATTCTATTTATAATAGATTTTTGAATTATTAAAGTGAATTATTAAAGTATGAATTATTAAAGTGAATTATTAAAGTATGAATTATTAAAGTGAATTATTAAAGTATGAATTATTAAAGTGAATTATTAAAGTATGAATTATTAAAGTGAATTATTAAAGTATGAATTATTAAAGTGAATTATTAAAGTTAAAGTAAAGTAAAATTAAAGTAAAGGTAAAGTTAAAGTATAGTAAAAGTATAAAAACTATGTATGTATAATACGCGTATAAATATATATAATATTAATTTAAATCGTTATATATTTAATGAAATAAAATATAAATATCGTTATATTTATTATACTTGTTAAGTAATGAGTTGTCAAAAGAGATTCTAGATATTTATAAAAGTTATATACGTTTTAATAATAAAGTTCTTTTTAAACTGAAAACGTCTTTGTACGTTTGAAAATAGATTAATAGAATATTATGGAAACTATTTCTCCACTAACTTTTGTCTAACTTTCGTAAATGACACTTTTTGTTTTTATTTATAAATAGCTTTACAAATTATTCTGAATATCGTTAAGAGGAATAGATTTTCTAAAATCATAGTGGACCTCTCAACAGAGACTTGTAATCATAATCCAATGTTTCTGATAATTCAATCATTTAATATATTTCTTTTTAATTTTGTCGAAAATCATATTGAAACAAATACGTTCGTTTAAAGTATTATACGTTTAATACTTTATTAATATTCTCAAGTTGTAATATATATATACATATACATATCTATTTATATATAACAGTTCGTGACTCGTCAGAATTTGGTCGAGGTTATAATGAATGTATGAACACAGTTTAAAATTCTTGAGATTTAACTTAAAAAACTTTGCTTATCGTGTCGTAATAATATAAAGATTAAAGTTTAAATTTGGTCAGAAATTTCCGGGTCGTCACAAGGACAGCGGCCTATGACCTTTAAAACCATAAAACTATTTCGAACATTATCTATGATAATTATAATATTTTCATTTTGTTAACGTTCAAAGATGGCAGCTATCTATGGCTAGCCGACTGTGAAACTAAAGAACATTAGGTCTCTATTAAAGTCTCATAAAATCTTGGTTAAGCCGGCGGCTATCTACAGCCATTCTGCGGTCATTCTTGTTCAACATACCAGCTGTCGGCTCGATAACAATAGCAAGTGGATTAGTAAAAAAGAAAGACTATTACTCTGTTTTTAATGCCTTTTTGTTAAGAACTCTTACGGGCCAGTGATACGTATTCATTTTATGCATATGTATGTATATAGTATGTTTATCCTCACTAAGCTTTATATCTTACCCTCTCATTATTTATATTTTTATAGATTCATGTGGAAGAGGTGGTAAGGATAAACACGGGGATTAGTGGACTATTACGGGTTACTTTAGAAGACTTTGCTTTTGGATTCAATTTAGGATTGGGTAGTGTTTTCCCAATCACCATGCTCGGTCTTATTTTGGAGTTAAACGCTTTGGGTCGAAAAAGTCTTTGGTTGTGACAAACGGGTCTTGGGTTGTTATGCCCATTTTGATACCTAAACTTGTGTAACGTACAATTCAAAGTTGTTTAAACTTGTTAAGTATTGGAAATGTTTTGTGAACATAGTTATGGTGTGGTTGTTATCGATATTAATGCGTTAAATAAAAGAAAAAAAATTCCGGGTTGGTATAATAACGGGTTGGGGTTGTTTCAAGTGGTATAAGAGCATGGTCTAAGGGATTTAGTAGACTTGAGATAGGTGCCTGGACTTATACTTTTGTGTGTGCTTAATTATTGCAGGACTTGTAGGAGTACGGTCAGACGGGGATTTGGTTAGTGCCTTAGCGTGTAGGTGAACTAACTAGGATTGTGGCTTGTATCGTGATATTATTCTTGTGTGTGTTTATATCATGTAGAGTGTGTGTTTGTGTTTGCGTATATCATCGAGCAAGATAGTCGTTGTACTAATGAGTTGAGACGACATGTACACGTAATAATGACTACCTACCATTGTTATGAGTGCAAATCGTGTCTAACAAGTGATGTATGAAGTGTGTTAAGCAACATGGGGCGGTGTTGTGTGTGGTATATTTGCATTTCATTATTTGATCGATTTGTATTCTTTAGAATGACAACGAGATGCTGGACTTCGAATGGAGAACGAAGTGACAATGATGAGATGACGACTATGATTGAAGCCGCGGTTACAGAGCGAATGTGTGCGCTCCGAGAAGTGTTCGAAAGGGGGTTTCTCAAACCTCAAGGTGATGGTGAAAAGTAGTTTAGTTACAACGGAGATCCCGATCCGTTAGTGAGTACCGATTGGATCTCAGATGTCGAAGGGTGTTTTCGTACAAGTGAATGTCCTCCAGACAAGAAAACGAGACTCGCTACTAGTTTGTTGCGGGGTAATGCGAAGAATTGGTTGGATGGTAAGTTTGATATCGTTGGTGAAGAACCATTCATGAGGTTGTCGTGTGATGATTTTAAGAAGGAATTCTTTGAAGAATTCCGAATGCAGGCCTACTTGACAAGGATGCATGATCACATACGGGGGTTGAGATAAGGGTCTATGGACCTAAATACTCTTAGGGCTACCTTTTTGTCTAAGGCTCGATTTTTCCCCGAGTATACTAATAACGATAGGTTGTTGTTGGAGGATTTCCTTAAGACCTTGAATTATGATTTGCACGGGAAAATTAGCATTGAGCAAGTGGACTTCTTTGCTATGCTATTTTCCGTAGCTAAGGGTTTTGAATTGTGTCCTTTGACAACCGTCGTTATTGTTTCCAGTAAGAGAATGGTTAACTCGTATGGCGCTCCGAACAAGAGAGCTAAAAGCGCAGTTGGGGGTACGAGTAGTATGAGGAAAGCGACATCGGATTCTTGTATGTCTAGATGTTTTAATTGTGGTGAAAGGGGTCACAAAGTTTGGGAGTGCCCAGAATTGAAAAGTAATGACATTGTATGTTTCTATTGCCGTGATGAAGGGCATCGCATGGCGGAGTGTGCCGAGCTAGCTGGGACGGGCATCGCAAGAAGACGTTCAGGTACTTTCAGTGTAATATTTGTATGTTGTACATTTTGTTATAGCATGTGGTGTGTATGTAAGCCTTAGCTAACTTTATTCTCCGTTAGAGATAAGTTATAGCAAGCGGCCGACTTAAGTTTTTGGTTTTGTGTTACACTCGGTAGAGTGTGTAGTTAATGTGTGATTCCTTAACTCTACGATGTGAGTCTTTTGTTGCTTAGGCATTTAGGGGTGTTAGGGTCATTAAACTCGTGTAAGTGAGGCCCGTAGGACATTGGATGTGATAGTGTCCTAGTGAGTGGAAAGATTATGTGTATATGCATAAGGATTTAATTGTTTGTGGTGGTACGGTTAGTAATATGCGCCCGAATTCACTATAGTGTATATAGGGTGTGATGTTACACTACTCGTTGAGTAATCGAGGCCGAAAGAGCGTGGATGCAATGTGGGTTTAAAGTCCGCGTGTTCGATACCACATCGTGTTGGCATGTGATATGTGTTTAAAGTTCGACCATTCAATACCATATCATCATGTGTGTGTGGGCGTGGTAGGTGGGTTAAGTTCGCGAGTTCGATACCACCCAGGGGTTAGTATTACAAGGCGTATGTACACTTGATAATGCTAAAAACGAACATATATTTCATAGCATTATCCCTCAAGAAAGACAAGCTTTTAGTTGCAATTGTTCTATTTACAAGTGATATTCGTTTAAATAATAAAAGGTGAAGACAAAAGACAGATTCGACGAATTAAAGACGCAAATGGCCAAAAAGCTAAAAAGTACAAAGTACAATCAAAGTGGTTCCAATTGTTGATAAGAAACGTCTAGAAATTACAAGAGTACGAGCCGCAAAACGCAAAGTACAAGATATTAAATTGTGCGCAAGGACATTCGAAAATCCGAAACCGGGACCAGAGTCAACTCTCAACGTGCGACGCAACGGACTAAAAATTACAAGTCAACTATGCACATAAATATAATATAATATAATATATAAATAATTCTTAAAATTATATATATATTATATTTATTTATTAAAACCGTCGGCAAATAAAAAACAAAAGCATGTGAGCTGTAAAAGAAGGCCATGCGATCGCATGGCCAGGAAGACCAAAAACCATGCGATCGCATTGTGCACAGTATCAGCTCAGGTCCTATAAAGTTCGCGTGTTTTGGCCGAAAATAACACATCTTTTTCTATCCTCTCTATCACTCAGGATATATATATATATATATATATATATATATATATATATATATATATATATATATATATATATATTATAATTTTAATTTTAATTTTAATTTAATAATAATAAGGGTATGTTAGCAAATGTTGTAAGTGTGTAAGTCGAAATTCTGTCCGTGTAACGCTACGCTATTATTAATCATTGTAAGTTATGTTCAACCTTTTTAAATTAATGTCTCGTAGCTAAGTTATTATTATGCTTATTTAAGCCGAAGTAATCGTGATGTTGGGCTAAATATTAAAGACGGGATAATTGGGCTTTGTACCATAATTGGGGTTTGGACAAAAGAACGACACTTGTGAAAATTAGACTATGGGCTATTAATGATCTTTATATTTGTTTAATTGAATGATAGTTCGTTAATTTAATATGAAAATTATAATTGGACGTAATTATAAATAACCACATACACTCGATCGGACACGATGGGCGGGATATTTATAAGTACTAATAATCGTTCATTTAACCGGACACGGGAATGGATTAATAGTCAATGGACTTATTAAAACAGGGGTGAATTACATACAAGGAAAATTGGTGTAATTATAGTTTAAGTCCCTAATTAGTTGGAATATTTAACGTCGGATATAAGGATAATTTGACGAGGACACTCGCACTTTATATTTATGACTGATGGACTGTTATGGACAAAAACCAGATGGACATATTAAATAATTCAGGACAAAGGACAATTAACCCATGGTAATAAATTAAAATCAACACGTCAAACATCATGATTACGGAAGTTTAAATAAGCATAATTCTTTTATTTCATATTTTATCGCATTTTTATTTACTGTCATTTTATTTATCACGCTTTTTATTATCGTACTTTTTAATTATCGCAACTTTTATTTACTGCTATTTTATTTTTCGCACTTTTAATTATCGCACTTTAATTATTGTCATTTACTTTACGCTTTAAATTAAGTTTTATTTTTTATTTTACATTAGGTTTTAACTGCGACTAAAGTTTTAAAATTGACAAACCGGTCATTAAACGGTAAAAAATCCCTTTTAAAATAATAATAATATTACTTATATATATATTTATATTTATACAAATATAGTTTTAAAAAAATATAGCGTTAAACTTGGCTAGTTCCCTGTGGACGAACCGGACTTACTAAAAACTACACTACTGTACGATTAGGTACACTGCCTATAAGTGTTGTAGGAAGGTTTAGGTATATCCACTCTATAAATAAATAAATAACTTGTGTAAAATTGTATCGTATTTAATAATATTTTGGAATAAAAATATAACTATTTCGTATACATCTCTACGCACATCAAGTATTTTTGGCGCCGCTACCGGGGAATCTCTTAAACGCAGAAAGCGAAACGCTATATATATAAAAAAAAAGTTTTTTTAATTTCTTTTTGTAAAAATACGTTTTAAATATTAAAAATACAAAAATATAAAAAGAAAAAAACAAAATATATATATTTTTAAGAGTTGTTCAAGATATATAAAATTATAAAATATTTCTACTATCTATTTTAGTTTGTAAAAATATATGTTTTTATTAATTTAAATACTTTATATAAATATAAAACAGAAAATTAAAAATAAAAAATAATAGTAAAAAGTATACGGCCCGAACTGTAGCAGCCCAAAACCACTTCTGGAATTGCAGGCCATGCGACCGCATGGCTCAGATGACCAAAACTCATGCGATCGCATGAGTTGGTCTGACGGGCCTGACCTCATACACCATTTAATACTGGGTTAGGGTTTTATTATTATTATTAATTAAATTAATTAATAGATTAGGGTTTTAATTAAATAATAATTAGTTTTAATGTTAATTAAGTTTGTATTTTAAGTTTTAATTAGTTTTATTACTTTATAAATTAATACTTTTATAAAATAAATAATATAAAAATAATATTTTTATAAAAAATTGTATTTCTATAACTTTAGTTTTATTTTTATATTTTCGTATCTTTTTATTAGTTTAATTCGTAATTTGTATTTTTTGTTCGTAATTAGTTTTAAATATAGTATTTGCCATAGTTATTTTTATTTCTAGATTTGTAGGCTTTGCCGTAAAATCCTTTAAGTGCTTTTTCTTTAGATTAAGATTTAGGCGCTTTAGAATTTTGCGACGCTGTTTTATAAGTTTTAGTACCTTTTTAAGTTATTGCCGTTTTGGATATAGAATTCCTTTTAAGCTTTAATACCTTTAGACGTAAGTTTTAAATTTTAGTTTTTAGACTTTTAAGTTTCGACGCGCTACTTTCTTATTTTTATTTTTCGACCTTTTATTTTTCGACGTTTTCCGACGCGCTCTTTTTCTTTCTTATTTCTCGACGCTCTAGTTTTTAGGACATAGAATTTTCTATTTTTTTTCTAAAATTTCTACGAAAAATTATTTTAAGCGGTTAAATTGATAGACATCCAAAATTTTCTGGTTCGTAGTGATAGTTGGATTTGTTAGTGGCGAGTTGTGGGTTTCTGATTTAAAGGGTCCTGGCTACCTACTGCATCTATTGGCTATTCGAAACGTGGGAAAAATTAGAAAAGTCTATTAATTTGATAACTTATATAATTTTTATCTTTTATAACTAATAGGATATTCAGTGAATGCACCGAGTAAAACGTTCACCACCTTTCATACGTTCACCACCTGTAACTCGATCAACACATCTAGCCAATATTGTCGCCGTTGATTTTTCTTTAGAATCGTCATCCAGTCGACCAAGTACTCCAATTCAAATTTCTGATAATCCATTTTTTGAACCCGACTTCACAATTGAGAATCCGGAAGATATTCATGGACAATTCAGAGATCCTTAACCACTAATCATTCCTCCTGAACCACAAATCACTCATCCAGAAATTGTCGAGGAAGAAACCATTAAATCAGAATCCCTTAGTGATTCAGATTCAACAAATTCAATAATGGAAAATCTGGAACCTTTAAGTATGGAAGACCGAATGAGAGCTAAACGCACTAGCCAAGGTCACGCAATTACTCAACCAGACATTAATGCGCCAGATTATGAAATCAAAGGACAAATCCTACACATGATAACTAATCAATGCAAATTTAGTGGTGCGCCCAAGGAAGATCCAAACGAACATCTTCGTACCTTTAATAGGATTTGTACTCTATTTAAAATTAGAGAAGTGGAGGATGAACAGATATATCTCATGTTATTTACCTGGACTTTAAAGGGAGAAGCCAAAGATTAGTTAGAATCGTTACCTGAAGGGGCGATTGATACATGGGATGTCTTAGTTGAAAAATTTCTTAAACAATTCTTTCCGGCATCTAAAGCCGTGAGACTTCAAGGAGAAATTGTTACGTTAACACAAAAGCCAAATGAAACTCTATATGAGGCGTGGACAAGATTTGGAAAGTTATTGAGGGGATGTCCGCAACATGGTTTAGATACTTATCAAATAGTATAAATATTCTACCAAGGATGTGACATCACTACATGAAAAGACATCGATATAGCAGCTGGTGGTTCCATTATGAATAAAACCGCAACTGAAGCTTACAAAATTATTGATAACACTGCTTCCCACTCACATGAGTGGCACCAAGAAAAAGATATCGTTAGATAATCTAAAGCTGCTAGAGCCGATTCTAGCTATGACTTTGATTCCATTTCCGCAAAGATAGATGCTATCGAGAGACGAATGGAAAAGATGACTAAAGATATTCACTCAATACGAATTGGTTGTGAGCAGTGTGGAGGACCACATTTGAAAAAAGATTGTCTCAGCATTGAACAAACAATGGAACAAAGAGAGAATGTTTCATACATTAACCAAAGGCCTGGAAATAATTATCAAAATAATTATCAACCGCCAAGCCCAATCTACAATCAAAATCAGAATTATAACTGAAATATTCCATACAACAACCAACAAGGTCCTAGCAATCAACAAGTATCTAATAATACTTACAATCAGCAAAGACCTATTTTTCAAAATAAACCACCACAAACCGATGATAAAAAGCCAAATTTAGAAGACATGATGTCGAAGCTAGTTGAATCTCAAACGTAATTTTTCACATCTCAGAAATAAACCAATGAACAAAATGCTCAAGCATTTAGAAATCAACAAGCTTCTATTCAAAATTTGGAACAAGAAGTAAGTAACCTAGCAAGGTTGATAGGTGAAAGAAAACCGGGAAGTCTACCTAGCGATACAAATGCTAACTCCCGAAATGAAACAGCTAAAGCCAATACCACAAGAAGTCGTATTACACTTAAACCACCTGAAATACCTGTAATTTCTGATGACTCTATTCCTACTCTACAAGAACCACAATCTGAGCAAGATAAGGAAACATAACCGGTAGTTGAAAAGGTTAATGAAGATAACACAGTTAAGGCTAAGCCTTATGTTAAACCATACCAACCACCACTTTCTTACCCGAGTAAAATGAGAAAAGAAAGACTTGAAGCCGAGCAATCCAAATTCTTGGATATGTTTAAATAAATAAATGTAAATCTTCCTTTCATTGATGTGATTTCAGGAATGCCAAGATATGCTAAATTCTTGAAAGATCTAATCACAAATAGAAAGAAAATGGAAGAACTCTCGGCTGTTACTATGAATGCTAATTGTTCTCCAGTACTGTTGAATAAGATACCAGAAAAACTCTCAGATCCAGGAAGTTTCACAATTCCATATTTTCTGGGTAGTCTTATGTCAATAGAAGCATTGGCAGATTTAGGTGCTAGTATAAATTTAATGCCGTATTCATTATACGCTAAACTAGACCTCGGAGAATTAAAACCAACACGAATAAGCATACAACTAGCCGATCGATCAGTAAAATATCCTAGAGGGATAATGGAGAATATGCTAGTTAAAGTTAGTACTTTAGTATTTCCAGTAGATTTTGTTATTCTGGACATGGAAGAAGATTCTCGAGTTCCTCTCATATTAGGAAGACCATTCTTAAACACGGCTAAAGCAATAATAGACGTGTTCGGTAAGAAACTGACCCTAAGTATAGAGGACGAGAGTGTTACCTTTTCTGTTGATAGAGCCATGCAACAACCGCAATCTGCAGATGATACATGTTATTACATTCAAACTATAGATTCACATGCAGAATTGTTAGAAGAATTTCTAGAATTACAAGGAACAGGAGAATGTTCTTTAGGAGAAGGAACTGAACCAATTGATGAAGCTAAAATATTAGCCGCACTCATGGCTAATGGATATGAACCAACAATAGAAGAAATTCAAATGCTAAAAGAAGAAGACAGATATCGATACAAATCATCGATAGAAGAACCACCGACATTAGAGTTAAAGCCACTTCTAAACCATTTGGAATATGCTTATTTACATGGTGAATCTGAATTCCTGTAATAATATCATCTTCTCTTACGGAAAATGAAAAATCTTGACTCATTTCTGTGCTAAAAGCTCATAAACCACCTATTGCATGGAAGATTCATGATATTAAAGGCATAAGTCCTTCGTATTGCACACATAAAATCCTTATGGAAGAAGGTCATAAAACGTATGTGCAATGCCAACGATGACTAAATCCAAACATGCAAGATGTTGTTAAGAAAGAAATTATTAAACTGCTAGATGCAGGTTTAATTTATCCAATCTCTGATAGTCAATGGGTAAGCCCAGTTCAATGTATACCTAAGAAGGGTGGCATGACTGTCATCACAAATGAAAAAAATGAGCTTATTCCTACTAGGACTGTAACAGGATGGCGTGTCTGTATTGATTATAGAAAACTAAATGACGCCACCAAAAAAGATCACTTTCCCCTACCTTTCATTGATCAAATGTTGGAAAGATTGGCCGAAAATAGTTACTATTGTTTTATTGATGGTTTTTCCGGATATTTTCAAATCCCAATAGCACCCGAGGACCAAGAGAAAACCACGTTCACGTGCCCTTATGGTACTTTTACTTACAAACGCATGCCATTTGGACTTTGCAATGCCCCTGCAACCTTTCAAAGGTGCATGATGACAATTTTTCACGACATGATAGAAGAATGCATGGAAGTTTTCATTGACGACTTTTCAGTCTTCAGTGATACTTTTGAAACATGTCTAGTTAATCTTGAACGAATGCTTATTAGATGCGAACAATCAAATCTAGTTCTTAATTGGGAGAAATGCCATTTCATGGTTAAAGAAGGCATCGTTCTTGGTCATAAAATTTCAAAGGAAGGAATTGAAGTGGACAGAGCTAAAGTAGATGTAATTGCTAAACTTCTACATCCCACCAATGTTAGTGGAGTTAGGAGTTTTCTAGGGTATGCCGGTTTTTATTGACGTTTCATAAAAGATTTTTCTAAAATTGCCACTCCTATGAATAAACTCCTAGAAAAGGATGCTCCATTTATATTTTCGGATGAATGCATTAAATCTTTTAATATTCTTAAAGAAAAACTCACTAATGCGCCGATCATGATAACTCCAAATTGGAATCTACCATTTGAACTTATGTGTGATGCAAGTGATTTTGCAATGGGAGCCGTTTTAGGACAAATGATTGAAAAACGATTTCAACCTATTTATTACGCTAGTAAGATGTTACAAGGAGCACAAACAAATTACACAACTACTGAGAAAGAACTTCTTGCTATTGTCTTTGCTTTTGACAAATTTCGTTCATATCTCGTTTTAGCTAAAACGGTGGTCTATACCGACCATTCTGCTCTTAGATACCTATTTTCGAAAGAAGATGCTAAACCACGATTAATCCGTTGGATCTTACTCTTACAAGAGTTTGATATTAAAATTCGAGACAAAAAGGGAGCAGAAAATCTCGCAGCTGATCATCTTTCTCGTCTTGAAAATCCTGAATTAGAAGTTCTAAATGAATCGGCTATACAAGATAACTTTCCTGATGAATATCTATTGAAGATAGATTAAAATGAAATTCTATGGTTTGCAGACTATGCAAACTACTTAGTATGTAAATTCCTTGAAAAAGGGTTGTCGTACTGATAGTGCTCCAAATGAACATATATTTAGTAGCAATATCCTCCCAATATGTAAATTATTTAGTTGTAATTGTCCTATTTTAAGTTGTAATCGTTTATATTAAATAAGTGCGAAGACAAAAGGAGAAAACGACGATTTGAAGACGCAAATGACCAAAAAGCTCAAATATACAAGATACAATCCAAGTGGTTCAATTTATGGATGAAAAACGTCTAAAAATGACAAGAGTACAAGTTACAAACCGTAAAGTACAAGATATTAAATTCTACGCAAGGACGTTCGAAAATCCGGAACCGGGACATGAGTCAACTCTCAACGCTCGACGCAACGGACTAAAAATTACAAGTCTACTATGTACAAGAATATAATATAATATATAAATAATTATATTAATTATTTATATTTTATATTTATATATATAAAATGTCGGCAAAGAAGATCCAAAAGGGTGTGAGCTGTATCCCATTTCCCCGCGACTCGCGGAGTTCTCAGGCACAAAGTGCCGCGACTCGCGGAGCACAGAAATTTCAGAATGCCTATAAAATCTCACGAATTCTGCGAGTAAAAAGAACATAATAATAATAATACTCCGTAGTATAATATAAATAAATATATAATATATATATATATATATATATATATATATATATATATATTATAGATTAGTGTTATATTAGATTAGTTTGGGTTATGTAAAAGTTATTTTTACAGGTTTTAAAGTCGGAGCTCTGTCCGTGTACCACTACGCGATAAATAATCAATGTAAGCTATGTTCTCCTTTTTAAATTAATGTCTCGTAGCTAAGTTATTATTATGCTTATTTAATCTGAAGTAATCATGATGTTGGGCTAATTACTAAAATTGGGTAATTGGGCTTTGTACCATAATTGGGGTTTGGACAAAAGAACGACACTTGTGGAAATTAGACTATAGGCTATTAATGGGCTTTATATTTGTTTAACTAAATGATAGTTTGTTAATGTTAATATAAAGATTTGCAATTGGGCGTCCCTATAAATTACCATATACACTCGATCGGACACGATGGGCGGGGTATTTATATGTACGAATAATCGTTCATTTAACCGGACACGGGAATGGATTAATAGCCACTAGAATAATTAAAACAGGGGTGAAATTATGTACAAGGACACTTGGTATAATTGATAACAAAATATTAAAACCTTGGGTTACACTCAGTCGACATCCTGGTATAATTATTAAACAAAGTATTAAAATCTTGTTACAGTTTAAGTCCCCAATTAGTTGGAATATTTAACTTCGGGTATAAGGATAATTTGACGAGGACACTCGCACTTTATATTTATGACTGATGGACTGTTAAGGACAAAAACCAGACGGACATATTAAATAATCTAGGACAAAGGACAATTAACCCATGGGCATAAAACTAAAATCAACTCGTCAAACATCATGGTTACGGAAGTTTAAATAAGCATAATATATTTTATTTCATATTTCCTCGTACTTTTATTTATTGTCATTTTATTTATTGTTATTTATTTTATATTATTATTTAAATATCGTCATTTACTATACGCTTCGCTTAAAATATAAAATCGACAAACCGGTCATTAAACGGTAAACTCCCCTTTTATATATTATTATATATAATTATATATATTTTGTACAAATATAGTTGTTTAAAAATATAGTGTGCAATAATCCCGCTTCCTGTGGAACGAACCGGGCTTACTAAAAACTATACTACTCTACGATTAGGTACACTGCCTATAGTGTTGTAGCAAGGTTTAGGTATATCCCATTTGTAAATAAATAATTAAAACTTGTCTAAAATTGTAGCATATTTAATAGTATTTCCTGCTAAAATTTAACAGTATTTCATACCCCTTAGCTTTGACATCAAGTTTTTGGCGCCGCTGCCGGGGACTCGGCGAAACTCTATATTTTTAATTCATTTTTGTATAAATATATATTATTTTTAGAAAAACAATATAAAATCCTAAAAAAAAAAACCGAAAAAAACATATATATATAAACTTTTAAGATTTTTATAAAATTATAAAGTATTTCTATTTTTAATTTAGTTTTTTTTAAAAAAAAAGTTTTTATTTAATTTATATATTTTATTTAACTATTAAAACAGAAAATATAAAACAGAAAAAAAAAATATATATATATATATATATATAATAAAACTGACCTGTCGAAACTTGACCTGTTTTTGAACTGGAATTGAACCCTCCGCGACTCGCGGAGGTTTTGAACTGGGTCACCGCGACTCGCGGAGCCGCCACCGACAGAAACCCTAAACATCATTAATTACGGGGTATTTATTATTTATTATTATTAACCCTATTTACTTATTATTATTATAATTATTTTTAAGTTTTTAATTTAATTTGTATTTTAAATATTAAATAGTATTATTAAATATATATTTAAATTAATACTTTTATAAAATATAATATAAAAATAATATTTTCATAAAATTTGTATTTTTATCATTTAATTATAATTTGTATTTTTATCGTTTATTCGTTCGTAATTAGTTTTAAGATTAGTTTTTGCCATAGTTTATTTTTATTTCTAGTTTTTTTTTTTTTTTTTTAAGATTTGCCGTAAAATCCCTTAAGTACTTATTCCTTAGACTAAGATTTAGATGCTTTAGAATTTTACGACGCCGTGTTTCGAGCTACTTTCTTATTATTATTTTTCGACGCCTATTTTCCGACCTTTTTATTTTTCGACGTTTGTCGACGCGCACTCTTTTTCTTTCTTATTTCTCGACGCTTTAGTTTTTAGGACTTAGAAATTTTTTCTATTTCTTATCTAATATCTCAAACGGAAAGAAAAATTATTTAAGTGGTTAAATTAATGGACGTTGACAATTTTCTGCTTCGTAGTAATAGTTGGATTTGTTAGTGGCTGAGTTGTGAGCTTCCGATTTAAAGGGTTCTGGCTCCCTGCTGCATCTTTTGGCTATTCGAAACGTGGGCAAAAGCAGAAAAGTCTATTAATTGGACAACTTATATAAGTTTTTCTATTTTTATAACTAATAGGATAATTAGTAAATGCACCACATTGTAGCTAAAATTTGGCCTTCGTAATAAAATGGAAAATTTTGAAAACAAGGCTATGGAAACCCTTTTTGATATCCAAAATCAATTAAATCAATACTCTCAAACGAGTGTTGATGACAATTCGTTCGGTCAATCTTGGATCACGAATGACGAAACAATAACTGGTTGTGAAATCTGTGGAGATTATCACTCAACATGGGAATGTTATTATTACGTTCCTATGGAAAATTACGCACCCACGGAACCTGAATGGAATGATTATGAAGAATACAATTCAAATTGGGATTATTCCCAAGAATATTTCCAAACTCAACAACCAGTAGACGAGGAAAATTACGTGTCTGAAAATTTATTAGACAATATGAAAATCAAACTCGAAGAACTCAATGTTCAAAATGAACAAATGAGAGAGTTTGTAAACCGGCAAGCTGAAACTCTATCAGACTACACACCTGTTGATCTGAGGAGTATTGTGCAAGAAAATCTCATATCATCGAATTTTGATGAATTCGAGAGCTCCAAAATCACCAATTATCCCGATGATACTTTTTATTCAATCTTACCAATTTCACAACATATCGACACATTAGCATCTACCGACGAAATCATCGATCCATCAATGGATGAAGAAGAAGTTGAAATGTCCCGTTCTTATTGATTAAAAACGTTCCATATTAATTGATTTCGTTGCGAGGTTTTGACCTCTATATGAGACGTTTTTTCAAAGACTGCATTCATTTTTAAAACAAACCATAACCTTTATTTCATCAATAAAGGTTTAAAAAGCTTTACGTAGATTATCAAATAATGATAATCTAAAATATCCTGTTTACACACGACCATTACATAATGGTTTACAATACAAATATGTTACAACAAAATAAGTTTCTTGAATGCAGTTTTTACACAATATCATACAAGCATGGACTCCAAATCTCGTCCTTATTTAAGTATGCGACAGCGGAAGCTCTTAATAATCACCTGAGAATAAACATGCTTAAAACGTCAACAAAAATGTTGGTGAGTTATAGGTTTAACCTATATATATCAAATCATAATAATAGACCACAAGATTTCATATTTCAATACACATCCCATACATAGAGATAAAAATCATTCATATGGTGAACACCTGGTAACCGACATTAACAAGATGCATATATAAGAATATCCCCATCATTCCGGGACACCCTTCGGATATGATATAAATTTCGAAGTACTAAAGCATCCGGTACTTTGGATGGGGTTTGTTAGGCCCAATAGATCTATCTTTAGGATTCGCGTCAATTAGGGTGTCTGTTCCCTAATTCTTAGATTACCAGACTTAATAAAAAGGGGCATATTCGATTTCGATAATTCAACCATAGAATGTAGTTTCATGTACTTGTGTCTATTTTGTAAATCATTTATAAAACCTGCATGTATTCTCATCCCAAAAATATTAGATTTTAAAAGTGGGACTATAACTCACTTTCACAGATTTTTACTTCGTCGGGAAGTAAGACTTGGCCACTGGTTGATTCACGAACCTATAACAATATATACATATATATCAAAGTATGTTCAAAATATATTTACAACACTTTTAATATATTTTGATGTTTTAAGTTTATTAAGTCAGCTGTCCTCGTTAGTAACCTACAACTAGTTGTCCACAGTTAGATGTACAGAAATAAATCGATAAATATTATCTTGAATCAATCCACGACCCAGTGTATAGGTATCTCAGTATTGATCACAACTCAAACTATATATATTTTGGAATCAACCTCAACCCTGTATAGCTAACTCCAACATTCACATATAGAGTGTCTATGGTTGTTCCGAAATATATATAGATGTGTCGACATGATAGGTCGAAACATTGTATACGTGTCTATGGTATCTCAAGATTACATAATATACAATACAAATTGATTAAGTTATGGTAGGAATAGATTTGTTACCAATTTTCACGTAGCTAAAATGAGAAAAATTATCCAATCTTGTTTTACCCATAACTTCTTCATTTTAAATCCGTTTTGAGTGAATCAAATTGCTATGGTTTCATATTGAACTCTATTTTATGAATCTAAATAGAAAAAGTATAGGTTTATAGACAGAAAAATAAGTTACAAGTCGTTTTTGTAAAGGTAGTCATTTCAGTCGAAAGAACGACGTCTAGATGACCATTTTAGAAAACATACTTCCACTTTGAGTTTAACCATAATTTTTGGATATAGTTTCATGTTCATAATAAAAATCATTTTCTCAGAATAACAACTTTTAAATCAAAGTTTATCATAGTTTTTAATTAACTACCCCAAAACAGCCCGCGGTGTTACTACGACGGCGTAAATCCGGTTTTACGGTGTTTTTCGTGTTTCCAGGTTTTAAATCATTAAGTTAGCATATCATATAGATATAGAACATGTGTTTATTTGATTTTAAAAGTCAAGTTAGAAGGATTAACTTTTGTTTGCGAACAAGTTTAGAATTAACTAAACTATGTTCTAGTGATTACAAGTTTAAACCTTCGAATAAGATAGCTTTATATGTATGAATCGAATGATGTTATGAACATCATTACTACCTTAAGTTCTTTGGATAAACCTACTAGAAAAAAGAAAAATAGATCTAGCTTCAACGGATCCTTGGATGGCTCGAAGTTCTTGAAGCAGAATCATGATACGAAAACAAGTTCAAGTAAGATCATCACTTGAAATAAGATTGTTATAGTTATAGAAATTGAACCAAAGTTTGAATATGATTATTACCTTGTATTAGAATGATAACCTACTGTAAGAAACAAAGATTTCTTGAGGTTGGATGATCACCTTACAAGATTGGAAGTGAGCTAGCAAACTTGAAAGTATTCTTGATTTTATGTAACTAGAACTTGTAGAATATATGAAGAACACTTAGAACTTGAAGATAGAACTTGAGAGAGATCAATCAGATGAAGAAAATTGAAGAATTAAAGTGTTTGTAGGTGTTTTTGGTCGTTGGTGTATGGATTAGATATAAAGGATCTGTAATTTTGTTTTCATGTAAATAAGTCATGAATGATTACTCATATTTTTGTAATTTTATGAGATATTTCATGCTAGTTGCCAAATGATAGTTCCCACATGTGTTAGGTGACTCACATGGGCTGCTAAGAGCTGATCATTGGAGTGTATATACCAATAGTACATACATCTAAAAGCAGTGTATTGTACGAGTACGAATACGGGTGCATACGAGTAGAATTGTTTATGAAACTGAATGAGGATGTAATTGTAAGCATTTTTGTTAAGTAGAAGTATTTTGATAAGTGTATTAAAGTCTTTCAAAAGTGTATAAATACATATTAAAACACTACATGTATATATATTTTAACTGAGTCATTAAGTCATCGTTAGTCGTTACATGTATGTGTTGTTTTGAAACCTTTAGGTTAAGGATCTTGTTAAATGTTGTTAACCCAATGTTTATAATATCAAATGCGATTTTAAATTATTATATTATCATGATATTATCATGTATGAATATCTCTTAATATGATATATATACATTAAATGTCTTTACAACGATAATCGTTACATATATGTCTCGTTTAAAAATCATTAAGTTAGTAGTCTTGTTTTTACATATGTAGTGTAGTGACCCGAACTTTTCCATGTTTATATATATTAATTGAGATTGATATTTACATGATTAAATGTTTCCAACATGTTAAGCAATCAAACTTGTTAAGACTTGATTAATTGAAATATGTTTCATATAGACAATTGACCACCCAAGTTGACCGGTGATTCACGAACGTTAAAACTTGTAAAAACTATATGATGACATATATATGGATATATATATATTTAACATGATACTATGATAAGTAAACATATCATTAAGTATATTAACAATGAACTACATATGTAAAAACAAGACTACTAACTTAATGATTTTTAAACGAGACATATATGTAACGATTATCGTTGTAAAGACATTTAATGTATATATATCATATTAAGAGATATTCATACATGATAATATCATGATAATATAATAATTTAAAATCTCATTTGATATTATAAACATTGGGTTAACAACATTTAACAAGATCGTTAACCTAAAGGTTTCAAAACAACACTTACATGTAACGACTAACGATGACTTAACGACTCAGTTAAAATGTATATACATGTAGTGTTTTAATATGTATTTATACACTTTTGAAAGACTTCAATACACTTATCAAAATACTTCTACTTAACAAAAATGCTTACAATTACATCCTCGTTCAGTTTCATCAACAATTCTACTCATATACACCCGTATTCGTACTCGTACAATACACAACTTTTAGATGTATGTACTATTGGTATATACACTCAAATGATTAGCTCTTAGCAGCCCATGTGAGTCACCTAACACATGTGGGAACCATCATTTGGCAACTAGCATGAAATATCTCATAAAATTACAAAAATATGAGTAATCATTCATGACTTATTTACATGAAAACAAAATTACATATCCTTTATATCTAATCCATACACCAACGACCAAAAACACCTACAAACACTTTAATTCTTCAATTTTCTTCATCTAATTGACCTCTCTCAAGTTCTATCTTCAAGTTCTAAGTGTTCTTCATATATTCTACAAGTTCTAGTTACATAAAATCAAGAATACTTTCAAGTTTGCTAGCTCACTTCCAATCTTGTAAGGTGATCATCCAACCTCAAGAAATCTTTGTTTCTTACAGTAGGTTATCATTCTAATACAAGGTAATAATCATATTCAAACTTTGGTTCAATTTCTATAACTATAACAATCTTATTTCAAGTGATGATCTTACTTGAACTTGTTTTCGTGTCATGATTCTGCTTCAAGAACTTCGAGCCATCCAAGGATCCGTTGAAGCTAGATCCATTTTTCTCTTTTCCAGTAGGTTTATCCAAGGAACTTAAGGTAGTAATGATGTTCATAACATCACTCGATTCATACATATAAAGCTATTTTATTCGAAGGTTTAAACTTGTAATCACTAGAACATAGTTTAGTTAATTCTAAACTTGTTCGCAAACAAAAGTTAATCCTTCTAACTTGACTTTTAAAATCAACTAAACACATGTTCTATATCTATATGATATGCTAACTTAATGATTTAAAACCTGGAAACACGAAAAACACCGTAAAACCGGATTTACGCCGTCGTAGTAACACCGCGGGCTGTTTTGGGTTAGTTAATTAAAAACTATGATAAAATTTGATTTAAAAGTTGTTATTCTGAGAAAATGATTTTTATTATGAACATGAAACTATATCCAAAAATTATGGTTAAACTCAAAGTGGAAGTATGTTTTCTAAAATGGTCATCTAGACGTCGTTCTTTCGACTAAAATGACTACCTTTACAAAAATGACTTGTAACTTATTTTTTCGACTATAAACCTATACTTTTTCTATTTAGATTCATAAAATAGAGTTCAATATGAAACCATAGCAATTTGATTCACTCAAAACGGATTTAAAATGAAGAAGTTATGGGTAAAACAAGATTGGATAATTTTTCTCATTTTAGCTACGTGAAAATTGGTAACAAATCTATTCCTACCATAACTTAATCAACTTGTATTGTATATTATGTAATCTTGAGATACCATAGACACGTATACAATGTTTCGACCTATCATGTCGACACATCTATATATATTTCGGAACAACCATAGACACTCTATATGTGAATGTTGGAGTTAGCTATACAGGGTTGAGGTTGATTCCAAAATATATATAGTTTGAGTTGTGATCAATACTGAGATACGTATACACTGGGTCGTGGATTGATTCAAGATAATATTTATCGATTTATTTCTGTACATCTAACTGTGGACAACTAGTTGTAGGTTACTAACGAGGACAGCTGACTTAATAAACTTAAAACATCAAAATATATTAAAAGTGTTGTAAATATATTTTGAACATACTTTGATATATATGTATATATTGTTATAGGTTCGTGAATCAACCAGTGGCCAAGTCTTACTTCCCGATGAAGTAAAAATCTGTGAAAGTGAGTTATAGTCCCACTTTTAAAATCTAATATTTTTGGGATGAGAATACATGCAGGTTTTATAAATGATTTACAAAATAGACACAAGTACGTGAAACTACATTCTATGGTTGAATTATCCAAATCGAATATGCCCCTTTTTATTAAGTCTGGTAATCTAAGAATTAGGGAACAGACACCCTAATTGACGCGAATCCTAAAGATAGATCTATTGGGCTTAACAAACCCCATCCAAAGTACCGGATGCTTTAGTACTTCGAAATTTATATCATATCCGAAGGGTGTCCCGGAATGATGGGGATATTCTTATATATGCATCTTGTTAATGTCGGTTACCAGGTGTTCACCATATGAATGATTTTTATCTCTATGTATGGGATGTGTATTGAAATATGAAATCTTGTGGTCTATTATTATCATTTGATATATATAGGTTAAACCTATAACTCACCAACATTTTTGTTGACGTTTTAAGCATGTTTATTCTCGGGTGATTATTAAGAGCTTCCGCTGTCGCATACTTAAATAAGGACGAGATTTGGAGTCCATGCTTGTATGATATTGTGTAAAAACTGCATTCAAGAAACTTATTTTGTTGTAATATATTTGTATTGTAAACCATTATGTAATGGTTGTGTGTAAACAGGATATTTTAGATTATCATTATTTGATAATCTACGTAAAGGTTTTTAAACCTTTATTGATGAAATAAAGGTTATGGTTTGTTTTAAAATGAATGCAGTCTTTGAAAAACGTCTCATATAGAGGTCAAAACCTCGCAACGAAATCAATTAATATGGAACGTTTTTAATCAATAAGAACAGGACATTTCAGTTGGTATCCGAGTGTTGGTCTTAGAGAACCAGAATTTTGCATTAGTGTGTCTTATCGAGTTTGTTAGGATGCATTAGTGAGTCTGGACTTCGACCGTGTTTACTTGAAAAATGATTGCTTAACAAATTTTGTTGGAAACTATATATTTTTAACATGTGAATATTATGTGATATATTAATCTCTTAACGCGTTTGATATTATGTGATAGATGTCTACCTCTAGAACAAGTCCCATTAACTCACCTAATAATAATGAAGAGTCAAATGTAAATTGGAATGATTCGTGGACTGATTCACAAGTTCCCGAAGAGGAACCGGAAGAAGAGTCGGAACCAGAAGAAGAATCGGAACCGGAAGAAGAATCGGAACCGGATGAAGAAATAGAACCGGTGGGGGAAATAATAAAACGGTTAAGTAAATGAAAATCCTCAACCAACCGACCAAGGTTAATTATGGTCAATGGTGTTTCCGCTAAGGAAGCAAAATATTGGGAGGATTACCAATCGGATTCTGACGAGAATTCCGATGATGTTATAGAAATTACCCCAACTGAATTTAAAAAGGCAAAAGAAAATAATAAGGGAAAGGGCATAAAAATAGAGAAATCTAATTCCAACCCCGATGAACTTTATATGTATCGTCAACCCCCGAAGTCCTTAAGTTGTAACAATGACCCGGGAACCTCTAAACCACCAGGTTTTTCTAAACCAATGTGGAAAATTACGGCTCGTATTAGGGGAACATCATATATCCCTAGAAACTTGACAAAACGAACCAAAACCGAAGAAGAAGAAACAAGCGAGTCGGAATAAGATAGTTGTATTCGTGTGGTGTAATATATGTAATATAGTGTGCTTATGCTTTATGATATATGTAAAAATTGCTTGTATTAATAAGTATTTTTTTTTATGAATCTAACTCTTGTCTATTTCACAGTATAAAAACACAAAATGGATAGACAACCCAATATTTTAAGAGACCTACCCGGAGACATGATTGATGAAATCTTGTCTAGAGTCGGTCAGAATTCTTCGGCACAACTATTTAAGGCGAGATCAGTTTGTAAGACATTCGAAGAACGTTCCAAGAATGCCTTGGTTTATAAAAGGCTTTCGTTCGAAAGATGGGGGATATCACATTGGGAAATCCATAAGTTACGATGTGTTTACTTTGACGCATATATTGCGAGGAACCCAAATGCTAATTTACGCAATGGGTTAAGAAATTATTTTGACTCAATATATCCGAATATTGGACTTCGTGATTTAGAAAAAGCGGCTAACATGCAACATAAAGAAGCATGTTATGCTTACGGATTAGTAATGTTCGCTTCTCACCAAAGTGAGAACAAGAACATCGGGCTACAACTATTAAACAAAACGTTCCCACAAGTGACGGAGTCGGTAATTGGGGTAAGAAATGAGGTTTTTAGATTGTTACGGGACTGTTGGACATTACGTAACCCTCATCCCTTTGACGACGTTACAACACGCTGTCTTATCAACGGCCATAACGGTTATGTTCCACAAGACCAAGGATGGGAAGTAATCCTAGTAAAACCAGAATGCATGACTTGTTTCTGGACGTATGAATTACGTGTCTTTATTGCCTTTACTGAACGACTTGTGTACTAGCTAGAATTATCTTCACAACCATCTTGTATCAAATTTATTGTGTGCTATATTTCATGCTATATGTAAAATAAGCGGTATTGTAAGTTTGTAAAATATTGTGTAAAAGTTTGAACGCGAAATATTATTATAATCAGTTTTCATATAGAATTGTAGTAGTTGAATTGTATATTAGCTACTAAGTATGAACTTAACGGGTAGGTACTACCCGAATTTAAACTTATAAAACGCTAATATGAAGAAAAAGCTTTTATAAATGAGTTCATATTATGCTACGAAATACTATTAACTACTCTTAATATTCTGTATGATTAACTTGTTCCAATTGACTATTTTGAAGGAAATGGCACCGACTACTCGACACACTTTGAATATGAATGAAGAGGAATTCCGTACTTTTCTAGCTTCAAACATAGCCGCAGTATAGGCTGCGCTACATACCAACAATAACCTTGGATCTAGCAGTACAGGAAATCGTGTAGGATGCACCTACAAAGAATTCACTGCCTGCAAACCTTTGGAATTTGATGGAACCGAAGGACCGATCGGATTGAAACGGTGGACTGAGAAGGTCGAATCGGTGTTTGCCATAAGTAAGTGTACTAAAGAGGACAAAGTAAAGTACGCTACGCATACCTTCACAGGTTCTGCGTTAACATGGTGGAATACCTATCTAGAGCAAGTGGGACAAGACGATGCGTACGCACTACCGTGGTCAGCATTCAAGCACTTGATGAACGAGAAGTACCGTCCCAGAACCGAGGTCAATAAGCTCAAGACAGAACTTAGAGGGTTACGAACCCAAGGATTTGATATTACCACGTACGAAAGACGATTCACAGAATTGTGCCTATTGTGTCCGGGAGCATTCGAAGATGAGGAAGAGAAGATCGACGCGTTTGTGAAAGGATTACCGGAAAGAATCCAAGAAGATATAAGTTCACACGAGCCCGCCTCCATACAACAGGCATGTAGAATGGCTCACAAACTAGTGAACCAGATTGAAGAAAGAATTAAAGAACAGACTGCTGAAGAGACCAATGTGAAGCAAGTCAAAAGAAAGTGGGAGGAAAACGGTGATAAGAATCACCAATACAACAACAACAGCAATTACAACAATAATCGCAACAATTATCCCAGCAATCGCAACATCAATCGCAACATCAATCGCAACTACAACAAACGGCCCAACAACAACAACAACAACAACAACAGAAGCAACTACAACAATCATCCCAACAACAATAATAACCGCAACAACAACAACAATCAGAAGCAGCTATGCCAAAGGTGTGAAAAGTATCACTCGGGGTTCTGCACCAAATTTTGCAACAAGTGTAAAAGAAATGGTCATAGCGCGGCGAAGTGTGAGGTCTACGGACCAGGGGTTAATAGAACGAAAGGAACAAATGGTGTCGGAACGAGTAATGGCGGAGCAAGTAGTGTCGGAGCAAGTTATGCCAATGTAGTTTGTTATAAATGTGGAAAACCGGGCCACATTATTAGAAATTGCCCGAACTAGGAGAACACGAATGGACAAGGCCGCGGAAGAGTTTTCAATATTAATGCGGCAGAGGCACAGGAAGACCCGGAGCTTGTTACGGGTACGTTTCTTATTGACAATAAATCTGCTTACGTTTTATTTGATTCGGGTGCGGATAGAAGCTATATGAGTAGAGATTTTTGTGCTAAATTAAGTTGTCCACTGACGCCTTTGGATAGTAAATTTTTACTCGAATTAGCAAATGGTAAATTAATTTCAGCAGATAATATATGTCGGAATCGAGAAATTAAACTGGTTAGCGAAACATATAAGATTGACTTGATACCAGTAGAGTTAGGGAGTTTTGATGTGATAATCGGTATGGAATGGTTGAAAGAAGTGAAAGCAGAGATCGTTTGTTACAAAAATGCAATTCGCATTATACGAGAAAAAGGAAAACCCTTAATGGTGTACGGAGAAAAGGGCAACACGAAGCTACATCTTATTAGTAATTTGAAGGCACAAAAACTAATAAGAAAAGGTTGCTATGCTGTTCTAGCACACGTCGAGAAAGTACAAACTGAAGAAAAGAGCATCAATGATGTTCCCATCGTAAAAGAATTTCCCGATGTATTTCTGAAAGAATTACCGGGATTACCCCCACATCGATCCGTTGAATTTCAAATAGATCTTGTACCAGGAGCTGCACCAATAGCTCGTGCTCCTTACAGACTCGCACCCAGCGAGATGAAAGAACTGCAAAGCCAATTACAAGAACTTTTAGAGCGTGGTTTTATTCGACCAAGCACATCACCGTGGTGAGCTCCTGTTTTGTTTGTCAAGAAGAAAGATGGTACATTCAGGTTGTGTATCGACTACCGAGAGTTGAACAAACTTACCATCAAGAACCGCTACCCACTACCGAGAATCGACGACTTATTTGATCAACTACAAGGCTCGTCTGTTTATTCAAAGATTGACTTACGTTCCGGGTATCATCAAATGCGGGTGAAAGAAGATGATATTCCAAAGACTGCTTTCAGAACACGTTACGGTCATTACGAGTTTATGGTCATGCCGTTTGGTTTAACTAATGCACCAGCTGTGTTCATGGACCTTATGAACCGAGTGTGTGGACCATACCTTGACAAGTTTGTCATTGTTTTCATTGATGACATACTTATTTACTCAAAGAATGACCAAGAACAAGGTGAACATTTGAGAAAGGTGTTAGAAGTATTGAGGAAGGAAGAATTGTACGCTAAGTTTTCAAAGTGTGCATTTTGGTTGGAAGAAGTTCAATTCCTCGGTCACATAGTGAACAAAGAAGGTATTAAGGTGGATCCGGCAAAGATAGAAACTGTTGAAAAGTGGGAAACCCCGAAAACTCCGAAACACATACGCCAGTTTTTAGGACTAGCCGGTTACTACAGAAGGTTCATCCAAGACTTTTCCATAATAGCAAAACCCTTGACTGCATTAACGCATAAAGGGAAGAAATTTGAATGGAATGATGAACAAGAGAAAGCGTTTCAGTTATTGAAGAAAAAGCTAACTACGGCACCTATATTGTCATTGCCTGAAGGGAATGATGATTTTGTAATTTATTGTGACGCATCAAAGCAAGGTCTCGGTTGTGTATTAATGCAACGAACGAAGGTGATTGCTTATGCGTCTAGAAAATTGAAGATTCACAAACAAAATTATACGACGCATGATTTGGAATTAGGCGCGGTTGTTTTTGCATTAAAGACTTGGAGGCACTACTTATATGGGGTCAAAAGTATTATATATACCGACCACAAAAGTCTTCAACACATATTTAATCAGAAACAACTGAATATGAGGCAGCGTAGGTGGATTGAATTGTTGAATGATTATGACTTTGAGATTCGTTACCACCCGGGGAAGGCAAATGTGGTAGCCGATGCCTTGAGCAGGAAGGACAGAGAACCCATTCGAGTAAAATCTATGAATATAATGATTCATAATAACCTTACTACTCAAATAAAGGAGGCGCAACAAGGAGTTTTAAAAGAGAGAAATTTAAAGGATGAAATACCCAAAGGATCGGAGAAGCATCTTAATATTCAGGAAGACGGAACCTGGTATAGGGCTGAAAGAATTTGGGTACCAAAATTTGGAGATATGAGAGAAATGGTACTTAGAGAAGCTCATAAAACCAGATACTCAATACATCCTGGAACGAGGAAGATGTACAAGGATCTTAAGAAACATTTTTGGTGGCCAGGTATGAAAGACGATTTTGCTAAATATGTAGAAGAATGTTTGACGTGTTCTAAGGTCAAAGCTGAACATCAGAAACCATCAGGTCTACTACAACAACCTGAAATCCCGGAATGGAAATGGGAAAACATTACCATGGATTTCATTACTAAATTGCCAAGGACTGCAAGTGGTTATGATACTATTTGGGTAATAGTTGATCGTCTCACCAAGTCAGCACACTTCCTGCCAATAAGAGAAGATGACAAGATGGAGAATTTAGCACGACTGTATTTGAAGGAAGTCATCTCCAGACATGGAATACCAATCTCTATTATCTCTGATAGGGATGGCAGATTTATTTCAAGATTCTGGCAGACATTACAGCAAGCATTGGGAACTCGTCTAGACATGAGTACTGCCTATCATCCACAAACTGATGGGCAGAGCGAAAGGGCAATACAAACGCTTGAAGACATGCTACGAGCATGTGTTATTGATTTCGGAAATAGTTGGGATCGACATCTACCGTTAGCAGAATTTTCCTACAACAACAGCTACCATTCAAGCATTGAGATGGCGCCATTTGAAGCACTTTATGGTAGAAAGTGCAGGTCTCCGATTTGTTGGAGTGAAGTGGGGGATAGACATATTACGGGTCCGGAGATTATACAAGAAACTACCGAGAAGATCATCCAAATTCAACAACGATTGAAAACCGCCCAAAGTCGACAAAAGAGCTACGCTGACATTAAAAGAAAAGATATAGAATTTGAAATTGGAGAGATGGTCATGCTTAAAGTTGCACCTTGGAAAGGCGTTGTTCGATTTGGTAAACGAGGGAAATTAAATCCAAGGTATATTGGACCATTCAAGATTATTGATCGTGTCGGACCAGTAGCTTACCGACTTGAGTTACCTCAACAACTTGCGGCTGTACATAACACTTTCCACGTCTCAAATTTGAAGAAATGTTTTGCTAAAGAAGATCTCACTATTCCGTTAGATGAAATCCAAATCAACGAAAAACTTCAATTCATCGAAGAACCCGTCGAAATAATGGATCGTGAGGTTAAAAGACTTAAGCAAAACAAGATACCAATTGTTAAGGTTCGATGGAATCCTCGTAGAGGACCCGAGTTCACCTGGGAGTGTGAAGATCAGATGAAGAAGAAATACCCGCATCTATTTCCAGAAGATTCGTCAACACCTTCAACAGCTTAAAATTTCGAGACGAAATTTATTTAACGGGTAGGTACTGTAGTGACCCGAACTTTTCCATGTTTATATATATTAATTGAGATTGATATTTACATGATTAAATGTTTCCAACATGTTAAGCAATCAAACTTGTTAAGACTTGATTAATTGAAATATGTTTCATATAGACAATTGACCACCCAAGTTGATCGGTGATTCACGAACGTTAAAACTTGTAAAAACTATATGATGACATATATATGGATATATATATATTTAACATGATACTATGATAAGTAAACATATCATTAAGTATATTAACAATGAACTACATATGTAAAAACAAGACTACTAACTTAATGATTTTTAAACGAGACATATATGTAACGATTATCGTTGTAAAGACATTTAATGGATATATATCATATTAAGAGATATTCATACATGATAATATCATGATAATATAATAATTTAAAATCTCATTTGAATTTATAAACATTGGGTTAACAACATTTAACAAGATCGTTAACCTAAAGGTTTCAAAACAACACTTACATGTAACGACTAACGATGACTTAACGACTCAGTTAAAATGTATATACATGTAGTGTTTTAATATGTATTTATACACTTTTGAAAGACTTCAATACACTTATCAAAATACTTCTACTTAACAAAAATGCTTACAATTACATCCTCATTCAGTTTCATCAACAATTCTACTCGTATACACCCGTATTCGTACTCGTACAATACACAGCTTTTAGATGTATGTACTATTGGTATATACACTCCAATGATCAGCTCTTAGCAGCCCATGTGAGTCACCTAACACATGTGGGAACCATCATTTGTCAACTAGCATGAAATATCTCATAAAATTACAAAAATATGAGTAATCATTCATGACTTATTTACATGAAAACAAAATTACATATCCTTTATATCTAATCCATACACCAATGACCAAAAACATTTACAAACACTTTAATTCTTCAATTTTCTTCATATAATTGATCTCTCTCAAGTTCTATCTTCAAGTTCTAAGTGTTCTTCATATATTCTACAAGTTCTAGTTACATAAAATCAAGAATACTTTCAAGTTTGCTAGCTCACTTCCAATCTTGTAAGGTGATCATCCAACCTCAAGAAATCTTTGTTTCTTACAGTAGGTTATCATTCTAATACAAGGTAATAATCATATTCAAACTTTGGTTCAATTTCTATAACTATAACAATCTTATTTCAAGTGATGATCTTACTTGAACTTGTTTTCGTGTCATGATTCTGCTTCAAGAACTTCGAGCCATCCAAGGATCCGTTGAAGCTAGATCCATTTTTCTCTTTTCCAGTAGGTTTATCCAAGGAACTTAAGGTAGTAATGATGTTCATAACATCACTCGATTCATACATATAAAGCTATTTTATTCGAAGGTTTAAACTTGTAATCACTAGAACATAGTTTAGTTAATTCTAAACTTGTTCGCAAACAAAAGTTAATCCTTCTAACTTGACTTTTAAAATCAACTAAACACATGTTCTATATTTAATCATTTAGTTGATTTTAAAATTCAAGTTAGAAGGATTAACTTTTGTTTGCGAACAAGTTTAGAATTAACTAAACTATGTTCTAGTGATTACAAGTTTAAACCTTCGAATAAGATAGCTTTATATGTATGAATCGAATGATGTTATGAACATCATTACTACCTTAAGTTCCTTGGATAAACCTACTGGAAAAGAGAAAAATAGATCTAGCTTCAACGGATCCTTGGATGGCTCGAAGTTCTTGAAGCAGATTCATGACACGAAAACAAGTTCAAGTAAGATCATCACTTGAAATAAGATTGTTATAGTTATAGAAATTGAACCAAAGTTTGAATATGATTATTACCTTGTATTAGAATGATAACCTACTGTAAGAAACAAAGATTTCTTGAGGTTGGATGATCACCTTACAAGATTGGAAGTGAGCTAGCAAACTTGAAAGTATTCTTGATTTTATGTAACTAGAACTTGTAGAATATATGAAGAACACTTAGAACTTGAAGATAGAACTTGAGAGAGATCAATTAGATGAATAAAATTGAAGAATGAAAGTGTTTGTAGGTGTTTTTGGTCGTTGGTGTATGGATTAGATATAAAGGATATGTAATTTTGTTTTCATGTAAATAAGTCATGAATGATTACTCATATTTTTGTAATTTTATGAGATATTTCATGCTAGTTGCCAAATGATGGTTCCCACATGTGTTAGGTGACTCACATGGGCTGCTAAGAGCTGATCATTGGAGTGTATATACCAATAGTTCATACATCTAAAAGCTGTGTATTGTACGAGTACGAATACGGGTGCATACGAGTAGAATTGTTGATGAAACTGAACGAGGATGTAATTGTAAGCATTTTTGTTAAGTAGAAGTATTTTGATAAGTGTATTGAAGTCTTTCAAAAGTGTATAAATACATATTAAAACACTACATGTATATACATTTTAACTGAGTCGTTAAGTCATCGTTAGTCGTTACATGTAAGTGTTGTTTTGAAACCTTTAGGTTAACGATCTTGTTAAATGTTGTTAACCCAATGTTTATAAATTCAAATGAGATTTTAAATTATTATATTATCATGATATTATCATGTATGAATATCTCTTAATATGATATATATCCATTAAATGTCTTTACAACGATAATCGTTACATATATGTCTCGTTTAAAAATCATTAAGTTAGTAGTCTTGTTTTTACATATGTAGTTCATTGTTAATATACTTAATGATATGTTTACTTATCATAGTTTCATGTTAACTATATATATATATATCCATATATTTGTCATCATATAGTTTTTACAAGTTTTAACGTTCGTGAATCACCGGTCAACTTGGGTGGTCAATTGTCTATATGAAACATATTTCAATTAATCAAGTCTTAACAAGTTTGATTGCTTAACATGTTGGAAACATTTAATCATGTAAATATCAATCTCAATTAATATATATAAACATGCAAAAGTTCGGGTCACTACAGAAGTAAGGGTGACAAATTGGTACTTATGGGAAAACGATAACGTTGAAAATTTTACCCCCGAGACCAAAATGGTGGGACCGATAAGAACCGTTAAAGAAGTAGAATTTGCTTCGATCCCGAAATTCACCATTCCACAACCTTCCAACCCAATATTCTCAATAGACGAGTCATCTACCGAAGATGAACCACGAGCTGTAATAGATATTGACACCTCGGATTTTACCCAATTGGGTAATAGAGGTGAAACCTTTAATCCCGAGAATAAAAGGAAGGAAATGTTAGGAATTGTCCACCCTATAATATATATGTCGGTGTATATCGATCCATTTGACCAAGAACAAGAAAAGAGACATATCCATTTACTAAAAGCTACACTTAAAAAAGAATTAAGTAGTGACGATCTGGTGGTTCTAAACTTTAAACCCATTTATATATTTTATACCACCCGAGATGTAAATAACTGGCTCACTATTCTAATTCGTGGAACTTATTCTACCGACTTCACATGTCGTCAGCTAAGTGTGGGGAAGTCTAACCCCACTTAACGTTAAATTAGGGGTTCGGGTTAGTGCATAACTCGTTAATAAAAATGCATGATTAGGGTAAAAGACGCATTTTTAAAGATTAGTAAACAATTCAGAAAAGCAACCGTTTTTGAAGAAAAATATGTGTGATAAAACAAGAAGGAATAAACGATGAGGCGCGCCATCTATCATTCGACGAGCTTTGTAATTACAAACTGGGTATTTTCAATCACTTTTCTACACTAATCACCCTCATTAATTTATAATTAGAGTCTGATTTCATGCAAATGAGGGCATTGCATGATCTCAAGTGTGGGGAAGGGTTATAAATTCTCTCGGGTTTATACTTGGCTTATTTTCTAAATATTGTGAAAATTTTAAAATTTTTCAACTAAATGAATTCAAAATCATGTTTATACATATTTATGAACGGTGAAAACTAGGTGTTAATACCGAAATTATCGTTACCTCAGAAAGGACATAAATTGAGAAACACCCTAAAACGCTTGAATTCATTTAAAATGGAATAAAGGAGAATAAAAAGGCAAAGAAAGAAACTAAGTGTGGGGAGAATATACCTAGTTATTCAATTAAAAACTATCTAGCACATGTTTCTGTAAAGTTTATTACAGGTGTTTTTGTTTTGGACTAAATTAACTGTTTTACCCGATGAAAGAAAAGAAAAGATGGATCTACACGATGAATCAATTCCATCATTAAAAGGAAGTAAAGTCTTCCGAAAAAGACACGCGCTTCTTGATTTAGGTCAAGAAGTTGTCGTCCAGACCAGCTGTAGGTTGACGAAAAATCTAGAAAAGTCAACACTAAAATCAGCAGGAAATCCACGGACCTCAGCATAAAACAGGGTCGCCAGGTGGTCAGACTTATCCTAACCATGAGAGGATCTGTCTCGTAAAATGGGGAGGGCACCGTGCAAATTAGCTTGATAAGACTAATGAATCAGATCCCCAGAAAGGATAATCTCCTTAAAAGATCAAAAATCAGCTTTTAAGACTGATATTACTCAATCCTTGAGATTGACCTTAAAGATTGAGAATTCAAACTCATGGAATTCAATGATATCTAAACTTGAGCTTGAACGAGAAAATATTTTGATCAAAATTATAAACCGATTTTTTTTCTGAAAACCCATTTTCAATGCGTTCATTACCATTGAACGTAAAATCCTAGGAATTCACCTGGAATTCATTAGGTCACCTGAACCAAATCGGGTGTCAACCGTAAGAACGGTGGTTGCATAGCATGGTCGAAGACAGGACCTTGTGCCAGACCGAAAAATTATAGGATGATCTTTACTATTGCTCCTACAAAGGATAGTAATAGCATCCGACACGTTTATAGACCATAATCAAAAGCATGTCACAGGACATTGCCTTAACAGTTGCTTGTTCATCGCTTTCCTTTACAACCGGACGGTAGTTTACTGAAAGAAATATACGGGACAAGTAAACTGGACGTGTTGCTTTCCTAATACAAGGTTAGCAAGTGGGTAACACAAAACCACAAGTGTTGAGCTAAAATTTTCAAATCTGAAACCCATACAACCCACAAAAATAATTTGCAAACACCGGTGAAGGGTTATTCCGGAAAACTTGTCTAGGGTAAAAGCTAGATTGAATTTTCAAAAGATCAAATGTTTTCATAAAGATCCAATTTCCTAACGGATCTAAATTTTCATAGTCATGTGGGACTGTGAACCGCCTTTCAAATGTGCACTTTGCTTTAGAAACCAAAAGTAAATCGGCTATTTGATTGCAAGTGTCGTTGACCTAAACCCGAGGCAACTGTGGATGACACACCCACCTTTAACCATGGTTCTATCGTTACTACCATTGTTTATACCGCCATCTCAAAATCACTGATGTACAAAGTGTAAAGAATAAAGAAGTGATTCGTGTGATGTATTATATTATTTCAAGTTATGTATTGCTTGAGGACAAGCAGCATTCAAGTGTGGGGATATTTGATAGTGCTCCAAATGAACATATATTTAGTAGCAATATCCTCCCAATATGTAAATTATTTAGTTGTAATTGTCCTATTTTAAGTTGTAATCGTTTATATTAAATAAGTGCGAAGACAAAAGGCGAAAATGACGATTTGAAGACGCAAATGACCAAAAAGCTCAAATATACAAGATACAATCCAAGTGGTTCAATTTATGGATGAAAAACGTCTAAAAATGACAAGAGTACAAGTTACAAACCGCAAAGTACAAGATATTAAATTGTACGCAAGGACGTTCGAAAATCTGGAACCGGGACATGAGTCAACTCTCAACGCTCGACGCAACGGCCTAAAAATTACAAGTCTACTATGCACAAGAATATAATATAATATATAAATAATTATATTAATTATTTATATTTTATATTTATATATATAAAACGTCGGCAAAGAAGATCCAAAAGGGTGTGAGCTGTATCCCATTTCCCCGCGACTCGCGGAGTTCTCAGGCACAAAGTGCCGCGACTCGCGGAGCACAGAAATTTCAGAATGCCTATAAAATCTCACGAATTCTGCGAGTAAAAAGAACATAATAATAATAATACTCCGTAGTATAATATAAATAAATATATATATAATATATATATATATAATATATATATAATATATATATATATATATATATATATATATATATATATATATATATATATATATATATATATATATATATATATATATTATAGATTAGTGTTATATTAGATTAGTTTGGGTTATGTAAAAGTTATTTTTACGGGTTTTAAAGTCGGAGCTCTGTCCGTGTACCACTACGCGATAAATAATCAATGTAAGCTATGTTCTCCTTTTTAAATTAATGTCTCGTAGCTAAGTTATTATTATGCTTATTTAATCCGAAGTAATCATGATGTTGGGCTAATTACTAAAATTGGGTAATTGGGCTTTGTACCATAATTGGGGTTTGGACAAAAGAACGACACTTGTGGAAATTAGACTATAGGCTATTAATGGGCTTTATATTTGTTTAACTAAATGATAGTTTGTTAATGTTAATATAAAGATTTACAATTGGGCGTCCCTATAAATTACCATATACACTCGATCGGACACGATGGGCGGGGTATTTATATGTACGAATAATCGTTCATTTAACCGGACACGGGAATGGATTAATAGCCACTAGAATAATTAAAACAGGGGTGAAATTATGTACAAGGACACTTGGTATAATTGATAACAAAATATTAAAACCTTGGGTTACACTCATTCGACATCCTGGTGTAATTATTAAACAAAGTATTAAAATCTTGTTACAGTTTAAGTCCCCAATTAGTTGGAATATTTAACTTCGGGTATAAGGATAATTTGACGAGGACACTCGCACTTTATATTTATGACTGATGGACTGTTATGGACAAAAACCAGACGGACATATTAAATAATCCAGGACAAAGGACAATTAACCCATGGGCATAAAACTAAAATCAACACGTCAAACATCATGGTTACGGAAGTTTAAATAAGCATAATATATTTTATTTCATATTTCTTCGTACTTTTATTTATTGTCATTTTAATTATTGTTATTTATTTTATATTATTATTTAAATATCGTCATTTACTATACGCTTCGCTTAAAATATAAAATCGACAAACCAGTCATTAAACGGTAAACTCCCCTTTTATATATTATTATATATAATTATATATATTTTGTACAAATATAGTTGTTTAAAAATATAGTGTGCAAAAAGCCCGCTCCCTGTGGAACGAACCGGACTTACTAAAAACTATACTACTCTACGATTAGGTACACTGCCTATAGTATTGTAGCAAGGTTTAGGTATATCCCATTTGTAAATAAATAATTAAAACTTATCTAAAATTGTAGCATATTTAATAGTATTTCCTGCTAAAATTTAACAGTATTTCATACCCCTTAGCTTTGACATCACGTACCAAAAACGAAAGAAATTCTTTAGTGATATAAAACACTATTTTTGGAAAGATCCACATTTGTTTAAAAGTTGTCCCGATGGAATAATTCGCCGATGTGTATTCGGGGATGAAGCTAGTCAAATCTTAAACCATTATCACACAGGACCAACAGGAGGACATTATGGGCCTCAACTCACAGCAAGAAAAGTCTATGACGCTGGATTCTATTGGCCTACAATTTTCAAAGACGCACACCTTCTTTGTAAATCCTGCGATGCTTGTCAAAGGGCCGGAAAAATAAGTCAACGTGATGAAATGCCACAAAATGTCATTCAAGTATGTGAAGTATTTGACGTTTGGGGTATTGACTTTATGGGTCCATTTCCAAAATCTCATAATAATCTCTACATTCTCGTTGTCATTGATTATGTATCTAAATGGTCGGAAGCACAAGCTCTCCCAAATAATGATGCACGAGTTGTAGTCAACTTTTTAAAACATCTTTTTGCTAGGTTTGGAACACCAAAAGCTTTAATAAGTGATCGGGGTACTCATTTTTGTAACAATCAACTTGAGAAAGTTCTCAAAAGATATAGAGTAACTCATAAAATCTCCACTGCTTATCATCCACAAACAAGTGGACAAGTTGAAAATACCAACCGAGCTTTAAAGCATATTCTAGAGAAAACCGTAGGATCAAATCCGAAGGAATGGTCCATCAAATTGGAGGATGCACTCTGGGCTTTTAGAATAGCCTACAAAACTCCAATTGGAACCACACCTTTTAGACTCATTTACGGAAAAGCATGTCATCTTCCAGTAGAAATTGAGCACAAAGCAGTTTGGGCTTTGAAGACATGTAATCTTGATTTACATGAAGCTGGACGTTTACGATTAAGTCAACTAAACGAATTAGAAGAATTATTACATGAAGCATATGAAAATTCATTAATCTATAAGGAAAGAACGAAGAAATGGAATGATAAAAGAATCAGAAGTTCAAAAGAATTTAAAGAAGGAGACAGAGTTCTTTCTTTCAATTCCCGATTCAAGCAATTTCCTGGAAAATTGAAATCAAGATGGTCTGGACCATTTATAGTCAAAAAAATTTTCCCATATGGAACAATAGAGTTGATAAATTCAAATGGGATTGAATTTAAGGTTAATGGTCACAGAGTTAAACATTACATAGATAATCCAATGGAAGTTGAAGATGAAGTTAATCACAATTTTGACACCACATATAACTAAGTGTGGGAAGGTTCGAATCTTTTTAGGGTAATATATATTTCTGTTAGAGTTAGATATTCTGTTTTCGTGTAGTTCTCGAGAATGGAATCCGAATGGTCTTTCCCTAGCAGACCCTAAAGAACTAGTCTTCTCCCTCCATTCTGAATTTTTATTTTTTTTTAGGTTTTACGAGATGAAGAATTCCTTTGATTTGAACCATGGTCTAATGCTACACGCTTTGATTACTAAACGTAATAATGACACACTCCCGAGTGACCTGGTGTCAGTAATAAGAGGCATATGTGACGAAGTAAGGAAAGAACTCAGGAAAGATCATCATAAGGTACATTTTGGTAAAGGAAAATCAAAGTTCGCAACAAAAAGAAGAGAACGACACCTTAAAAGATGTCATAAATGCGGAAAATGGTCACACGAAGGTAAATATTCAAATAATCAAACATATTCAAATATTGAATTTGTTACTCTATGCAGAAAAGGACCGTTTATATGTTTAGAAGAAAAGATATTGAAGAATCGAGGTTACGCTTATGTAGCTATGGAGAACCAAATCACACGACTCTCATATGAGTCGGCTAAAGCAGGTCTCTAAAAATTCTATCTCACACGTAAGTATGTACAGTTTTATTTTTATTTTTATTGCTTTTAACCTTTTGATAATAAACGCTGAATCATTCTCTATAAAGTATTAAATTGATATTCAATAAAATTAGGTATGCGAAACCGAAATTATTAATATCATACAAAAATTTATTACATCACTGCGAAATTTACCGTTTATTCTTAAGGTATAAATATCTTTAATCAATCAACCCAAAATATTTCAAAAATTCGTCAGGAGTAAAACTAGGTTATGGAACTGAAATTACTTTACCGAAAAGAGGAGCGTATATTTTTGATAATATTTGATTGATTAAAGTGGGATAAAAGACCAAAAAGATTTTTAATTTTAATTTTTATCTTTTTTTTAAAATTAATATATAAATATTAAATTAATATTGTAAACTTTTTAAATCATTATATTTAAGTTTTTAAATATTTTAAAAATTAATATTTTTAATATAAGTTTGTAAAATTAATGTACAAAAATATCAATAATATTAATATGAAATTTTATGCATTTTAAATTTAAGTTTGGTGTGAATTTAAAAACAAAAATTTACTTTATTTCATTAAGTTAAAAATTTAATATTTAAAATTCGTCGTGAGTTGAAAACTAGGTCGTTGAACCGAAATTGCTTTACCCGAGGGTGGGACGAGAAATTTTATTACCATTATTTTAAATCTTATTTGATTTAAAGTATGCCAAAAACATTTAAAAAAAAAACTCAAAAATCTATGCTTTTAAAACAATCGCTTTAAAAACGACAAAATTTAAATTTTGTCGATGGACAGACTAGGTAAACATACCGAAACTACCTAAAGTAAAAGGAAACAAAATTTTAAAAAAAATTCATTTAAATTGTTTTAATAAATAAAGATTTTATAAAAAAATTAATAATAAAAATATTATATATGTTTGTAGTTTATCTTATGTACACAACAAGGTAAAACATCGCATTTTCAAAGACTAGCATTAAGTTCAGCACAAGCTACTAATTTTGATGACAAAATGAAAAACAAATGTGATGTAACAACAAGACGGAATGAATAAATGATGTGCACCATTTACCATTCAATAAACAAACGCCAATATGTTTGGAAACTTTGGTAAAATTTAATCATTTTTCTACACCTCAATAATTTAAATTGTTACTGATTTCTTGCAAATGAGGGCATTGCAAGATCTTAAGTGTGGGAAGGGGTTAAATTTTTTCGGATTTTTAAATTTTTTGATTTAAACACTTGGTTACCATTAAAAATACTAGTAGCGCAGTAGTTGTATTAGACTCTAGTGCTCTCTGATAATAAAGAACAGCCCTAGTCTTATATAATGACTACCCAATTCTAGTAAAATTTTTCAAAATTTTCAAATAAATGAATACATAATCATGTTTATACATATTTGTGAACGATAAAACTAGGTGTTAACACCGAAATTATTGTTACCTCGGAAAGGACATAAATTGAGAAACAACCTAAAATGTTAGAATTCATTTAAAATGGAATAGAGGAAAATAAAAAGGCAAAGAAAGGAAAATAAAAGCCAAGTGTGGAAAAAAATTTACCAAATTATTTAGAACATATATCACATATTTTTGTACAAATAATTAAAGATACTTTTGTTTTGGACAATTTTATCAGTTTTACCCAGTTTATTGTAATATAAATTTAAAAGGAAGTAAAGTCTTCCGAGAAAAAGACATGCGCTTCTTGATTTAGGTCAGGAAGTTGTCGTCCAGACCAGTTGTAGAGTCTACGAAAAACCTTGAAAAGTTTTCTAAAAATTAGCTGGAATCCACGGACCTCAGCATCAAACAGGATCGCCAAGTGGTCAGACTTATCCTAATCATGAGAGGATCTGTCTCGTATAATGGGGGTACCGTGCAAATTAGCTTATAAGACTAATGAATCAGATCCCCAGAAAGGATAATCTCCTTAAAGATCAAAAATCAGCTTTTAAGACTGATATTACTCAATCCTTGAGATTGACCTTAAAGATTGAGAATTACAAACTGATGGAATTTGATGGTATATAAACTCGAGCTTGAACAAGAAAATATTTTGATCAAAATTACAAACCGTTGTTTTCTGAAAACCTATTTTCAATGCGTTCATTACCATTGAACGTAAACTCCTAGGAATTCACCTGGAATTCATTAGGTTACCTGAACCAAATCGTATGTCAACCATAAGAACGGTGGTTGCATAGCATGGTCGAAGACAGGACCTTGTGCCAGACCAAAAAAACTATAGGGTGATCTTTACTATTGCTCCTACAAAGGATAGTAATTGCATCTGACACGATATAGACCATAATCAAAAGCATGTCACGGGACATTGCCTCAACAGTTGCTTGTTCAACGCTTTCCTTTACAACCGGATAGTAGTTTACCGAAAGGTAATATACGGAGCAAGTATACTGGACGTGTTGCTTTCCCAATACAAGGTTAGCAAGTGGGTGACACAAAACCGCAAGTTTTGAGCTAAAATTTTCAAATCTGAAACCCACCAAACCCACAAAAACAATTTGCTAACACCGGTGAAGGGTTATTCCGGAAAACTTATCTAGGGTAAAAGCTAGAATGAATTTTCAAAAGATCAAATGTTTTCATAAAGATCCAATTTCCTTAAGGATCTAAATTTTCATAGTCATGTGGGACTGTAAACCACAACGTTACTATCATTGTTCATACCGCCAAATCAAAATCACTGATGTACAAAGTGTGAAGAATAAAGAAGTGATTCTAGTATTTTTTTTTCAAGACTATATTGCTTGAGGACAAGCAACGCTCAAGTGTGGGAATATTTGATAATGCTAAAAACGAACATATATTTAATAGCATTATCCCTCAAGAAAGACAAGCTTTTAGTTGCAATTGTTCTATTTACAAGTGATATTCGTTTAAATAATAAAAGGTGAAGACAAAAGACAGATTCGACAAATTGAAGACGCAAATGACCAAAAAGCTAAAAAGTACAAAGTACAATCAAAGTGGTTCCAATTGTTGATAAGAAACGTCTAGAAATTACAAGAGTACGAGCCGCAAAACGCAAAGTATAAGATATTAAATTGTACGCAAGGACGTTCGAAAATCCGGAACCGAGACCAGAGTCAACTCTCAACGCGCGACGCAACGGACTAAAAATTACAAGTCAACTATGCATATAAATATAATATAATATATAAATAATTCTTAAAATTATATATATATTATATTTATTTGTTAAAACCGTCGGCAAATAAAAAACAAAAGCATGTGAGCTGTAAAAGAAGGTCATGCGATCGCATGGCCAGGAAGACCAAAAACCATGCGATCGCATGGTGCACAGTATCAGCTCAGGTCCTATAAAGTTCGCGTGTTTTGGTCGAAAATAACACATCTTTTTCTATCCTCTCTATCTCTCAGTATATATATATATATATATATATATATATATATATATATATATATATATATATATATATATATATATATATATATATATATTATAATTTTAATTTTAATTTTAATTTAATAATAAGTTATTATTATGCTTATTTAATAATAAGTTATTATATATATATAATGTCTCGTAGCTAAGTTATTATTATGCTTATTTAAGCCGAAGTAATCGTGATGTTGGGCTAAATATTAAAGATGGGGTAATTGGGCTTTGTACCATAATTGGGGTTTGGACAAAAGAACGACATTTGTGGAAATTAGACTATGGGCTATTAATGATCTTTATATTTGTTTAATTGAATGATAGTTCATTAATTTAATATAAAAATTACAATTGGACGCAATTATAAATAACCACATACACTCGATCGGACACGATGGGCGGGATATTTATAAGTACTAATAATCGTTCATTTAACCGGACACGAGAATGGATTAATAGTCAATGGACTTATTAAAATAGGGGTGAATTACATACAATGAAAATTGGTGTAATTATAGTTTAAGTCCCTAATTAGTTGGAATATTTGACTTCAGATATAAGGATAATTTGACGAGGACACTCACACTTTATATTTATGACTGATGGACTGTTAAGGACAAAAACCAGATGGACATATTGAATAATCCAGGACAAAGGACAACTAACCCATGGTAATAAATTAAAATCAACACGTCAAACATCATGATTACGGAAGTTTAAATAAGCATAATTCTTTTATTTCATATTTTATCGCACTTTTATTTACTGTCATTTTATTTATCGCACTTTTTATTATCGTACTTTTTAATTATCGCAACTTTTATTTACTGTCATTTTATTTATCGCACTTTTAATTATCGCACTTTAATTATTGTCATTTACTTTACGCTTTAAATTAAGTTTTATTTTTTATTTTACATTAGGTTTTAACTGCGACTAAAGTTTTAAAATCGACAAACCGGTCATTAAACGGTAAAAAACCCCTTTTAAAATAATAATAATATTACTTATATATATATATATATATATATATATATATATATATATATATATATATATATATATATATATATATATATATATATATATATATATATATATATATATATATATATATATATATATATATATATATATATATATATATATATATATATATATATATTTATACAAATATAGTTTTAAAAAAATATAGCGTTAAACTTGGCTAGTTCCCTGTGGACGAACCAGACTTACTAAAAACTACACTACTGTACGATAAGGTACACTGCCGATAAGTGTTGTAGTAAGGTTTAGGTATATCCACTCTATAAATAAATAAATAACTTGGGTGAAATTGTATCGTATTTAATAGTATTTTGGAATAAAAATATAACTATTTCGTATACACCTCTACGCACATCAACACTTCCGCTCATTGTGCGAGTATCAGCGGTCATTGTACGAGTACCGTTCCCTTGTGTGCACGTGTTATTGGGTTAGTGTATACCGGGTGTTTTATTACTATGTGAGAGTACATGACGTATGATCATCTTATCGAGAATGTTGTGTCTTGATGCTCGTTGTGAGTGAGGTGGTGAGTGACATCCTGGCGTAAGGATTCGCTATTCGTTTGCCACTTGATGCAATATGTTGAGTGACTCCGTAAGATTTCACTCTTCGTTGACCATGATTGCGGCTTGAGGTATGTGTGGCCACTATTGTACACCCTTCGTCGGCCACTTGTGCGGGTTAGATGTGTGGCGAGTGTTGTTTACTCCTTGTCGGCCACTTTTAGTGTGTATGCGAGGTAGTGCCATTCGGGAGGCGCTTTTGTTGAACACGTGCATGTGCAAGTAGAGGCATGGTTGTTGACTAGATTTGATGTGGAAAGTAACAGTGTTAATGGTTATGACAAAGTTGGAAGGGTGTAAGCCTCGGTGTTTCCAAACGTCTCCTTAGTGATGAATTGAAAGGTTAATAGGCTAGCTATGCGGCCTAGGTGGATGGTGACTAGCGGGTGTCGCTAGAAAGTTGTGGGCATTTAGCCGTGAAGTTCCCTAGAGAGGGTGACTTCGAGTAGTCAGGTGACGTGTGACACCGATAGTAGACCCCGTAAGGGTCGAGTTCTTGAGACTCGGTGGTAGCGATAGGAGTTACATAACACTGCGTCAGGTGCCTCCTTATACCTTCTAGTGGAATGCTTCACTCCGATGGTGTGACTACTTTGTACTTGGGTACCGGTGAGAAACCTGAAGATACAACTGTGATTTATTGTGATGATTGGCAGGCGTTAATGTTTGACAGATTTGAAAGGTCGAGGTTCGAGTACCTTGTTGTAAGTCCGCGAAGAATTGTTGTGTATGAGCAACGTTGAGACCGGTCATGTGTAATGAGGAATGTTGAAATTCTGTGGGATGTTATCATCTTGGAGGTGAAATTATGGGGTTAAAACCCTGAGTGGGGGAGTATGTACCCAGAGGGTACGGTGTTGCCTCATTTTGGTAGGCGTGTTCCAGTGATGTTTCGGAAGTCATCCCGTTGGTGAGCGAACTAGGGACGTAGGGTGTCGACTTTGATTGTCTCATGTAGAGGCGGGTGGGTGTTAAGCGCATTGAGAATGAGTTCTCTAGAGTATTGAGAACTTATACGTTCGGAACTGATAAGACTATCCTTTAATGGACGGTCAAAGTAAAAGTTCACTTGGGAAAGGTGGACGGGTGGTGAGTTGAGAAAGATTGCGTATCGATTGGAGTTACTGGAGAGCGCGTGGGGATTCCATCACTATGTGCGTGGTGCGGATGGTCCGAGTAGATTGTCGTGTTGGAATTCAATATAACAACATGTTCTTAATGTTAACATAATTACAAAACCAATTTAGTAAGATATATAGCATGCGGAAGCATGATTTATTAAGAAAACAAGTGTATATATTTAACCATTCATTTGAATTCCAAGTAGATATCAAGTCTTGATAATATGCTTACAAATATAACAAGTAAAAGAAGAAGTTTATACCTCCTCAATGAGTGAGAAATGAGCTGAATTTGGACAGCAGAAAAGTTGATGAAGATGATGCAAAATGAGCTTCTAACTTGAAGCCTCAAGTGTGTTATACCCCAAGCAATTAACCCCAACACCTTTCTCTATGGTTAGGCTTTTATTTGACACTTGATATAAGCTTGTAAAATGGAATTAAGGACCCCTCTATGGCATTCAAAGCTCACGGCCAGAATCAGTATTTTTCACTGATTTGTGCAGTTTTTACAAGCTTAAATGTGTGTATTTACTTGAGAGGATTTATTCAAACTTTGGTCCAAGAGTTATGCCATACACCTATGGACTTGTGTAGAGTTAAAAGTAACAAAACAAGAGCATGAGATGCTCCTTTGGAGACCCCAAAAATCTGCCACTTATGATGGGGTTTATTTTATATATATGTGTTTATTTTATAAAACAATTTATATATAAACCCATGTATTATTTTGTTACTTGCATATTTTATAAAACTTTTTATAAAATATAACACAATATAATTATTTAAACCTATAAATACTTAAATCCTTATCGTGTAAATTATCCAAATAATTTATCTCAAGTGATAATATTTTAGAAAACCAATTTTCTAAAATCCAAGTGTTGCGTATTTATTTAACGATCCAACCGTTAAGATTAAATACTTGTAAAGTGTTGGTAAGCTTGTTATTGGGTATGACCCGACTTGGATCATAACACATTAGTCACATTAATTTAATATGTCTCTCGGGCATACGAAATACCTTCAATCTCCCACTTGTACGAGAAACATAAGAAATTAATGCAAGTGATGGATACCACCTAACGACCGTCCATCACCCCCAACATGTTATGACTTTGTGCCATTCAATAACATCATCCCTTTTGAGTTCCCATCTCGAATATGAATAGTTGAATCTTTCATTATTTCCTTTCGTCCTAGATGTCATGTTAAATCCAAGAGACACAGAGTGATCACTCTCTTCTAGATTTAACTTTATCAGGCCTTAGACATCTTTCTCTCAACGAATAAGAGGAACAAATTCCATCTTGACTACATACGTCCTAAATATGTACCTTGCATTGTACCTGAGCTCTTCCTTATGAACTACCATATTTCAGAATAGCGAAGGAAAGAATCAAGGCACAGTACTCGGTGAATATCCGAACCTAATATGTATCTCAGGTTAGAGGATACAATGATATTCGCCTTTACTCAAGATTACATGTGATCAACCACAAAGGCTCCATTCAGTAAGTCTTGAGAGCGGGTCTTCCGATATTTATATCTCACAAATATCTATGAACCTTGGTAGCAACCTTGCCCCACATTCAACCTGAATGTATACCAATCCAAGTTCATAATAGTCTAAACCTGACACTCGTTCCCACAAATGTAATCGACTACGGAATTTAGAATAATTACTTATTCATGGATAAAATATGCAAAATAGGAACATGACTCAATATTAATAAATTAATACCATAATTATATTAATGATTTTGAACAGATTTCGTTCCGTTACAATACTTAAAACAGATCATCACCAATCACTAGAATGTCGAAGCCCTAATGCACAAACATGTCCTACATGTTTTTCTCCATGTAAGAGCTTCGTGAGAGGATCCGCTATATTAAGATCTGTGTGAACTTTGTGAATACATATCTTTCCCTTTTCAACTTCATCTCTTATGTAGTTGAACCTCCGCTCAATGTGACGGGTCTTTTGGTGAGCACGAGGTTCCTTGATTTGAGCAATCACACCCTCGTTGTCACAAAAGATCTCTAGAGGATCCTGAATGGAAGGAACCACTCCTAAGTCGTCAATGAATTTGTTCATCCATGCAGCTTCCTGAGCTACCAATGAGGCGGCAATGTACTCCGACTCTGTAGTGGATAATGCAACAACATCCTGTTTTGAACTCTTCCAAGAGACCGCACCTCCATTTAACGTGAAGACATAACTGGACTGTGATCGAGAATCATCTCGATCAGTTTGGAAACTCGCGTCCACGTAACCTTTTACAGCGAGTTCCTCCTCACCAGATCCATATATTAGAAACATATCCTTAGTCCTCCTAAGGTATTTCAATATACTTTTAACCGCAATCCAATGACTGTTTCCTGGGTTATTCTGGTATCTGCTTGTCAAGCTTAGAGCGCATGACACATCCGGTCTAGTGCATATCATTGCATACATGATTGATCCAATAGAAGATGCATACGGGACTCTCTTCATTCTCTCTTGTTCATATTTCGTGGTAGGGCACTGAGATGAACTGAGAGGCGTTCCTCTTTGAATAGGTACCAAACCACTCTTAGAGTTCTCCATCTTGAACCTTTTCAAGACCTTTTCAATGTATGCACTTTGATTCAAACCTATCAGTTTCTTGGATCTATCCCTGTAGATCCCAATCCCCAAAACGTATTGTGCTTCTCCAAGATCCTTAATGGAGAAGCATTTACTTAGCCAAGTTTTAACTCCTTGTATTACTGGAATATCATTTCCAGATAACAATATATCATCTACATATAGTACAAGGTACATGATAGTGCTCCCACTAGCTTTCTTATATACACAAGCTTCATCACCATTTTTAATGAAGCCAAATTTCTCGGCTTCCTCATTAAAACGATGATTCCACATTCTAGATGCTTGTTTAAATCCGTAGATTGACTTCTTTAACTTGCATACCTTTTTAGGATATTTTGGATCAACAAAACCTTCAGGCTGAACCATATAGACATCTTCCATGAGATATCCATTTAGGAAAGCGGTCTTGACATCCATTTGCCATATTTCGTAATCATAATGAGCAGCAATGGCAAATAATATCCTAATAGACTTTAGCATTGCCACAGGCGAAAAAGTTTCATCATAGTCAACCCCTTGAGTTTGAGTCAAACCTTTTGCTACAAGTCTAGCTTTATATGTATCCAAGTTTCCATGTATGTTGGTTTTCATTTTAAAAATCCATTTACAATCAACTAGCCTTGAGCCAGTAGGTTGTACAACCAGTTCCCAAACTTGGTTGTCATACATGGATTGCATCTCGGCGTTCATGGCTTCTTGCCATTTATCTTTATCAATCCTTGATAAAGCATCTTGGTAGTTTGTTGGTTCATCCAAATCAACCACATAGCAACCATCCATGAGAAACCCATATCTCTCAGGAGGATTACTAATCCTACCAGATCTGCGAACGTCTTGTATACTTTGATCATCCATTTGATCATTCTCAACATTTTCATGTTGAGTGCTAGTGTCAACCAATTGTGTATCATCTACTTGATCTTGAACCTCTTCAAGATTTATTTTCCTTTCACATTCGCCTTCCATTAGGAACTTAGTTTCAAGGAATTCAGCCTTCCGAGCAACAAATACATTCTACTCGGAAGGATCATAGAAATAATATCCCATATTATCCTTGGGATATCCTATGAAGATACACTTCATGGACCGAGCATTCAACTTATTAGGGACGTAACGCTTAGGATAAGCTTCACATCCCCATACCTTTAAGTATAATAGAGATGGAGATTTTCCAAACCACATCTCATGAGGAGTTCGTTCCACTTTCTTGGTTGGGGCCATATTTAAAATACGAGCCGCAGAGCATAGACAATAACCCCAAAATGATAGAGGTAACGTGCTTCTAGCCATCATAGATCGAACCATATCCATTAGTGTTCGGTTCCTCCTTTCAGAAACTCCATTAAGTTGGGGTGTTCCAGGAGGAGTAAGTTGTGAGATAATCCCACAACCTTTAAGATGATCTTGGAAAGCATCGCTTAGGTATTCACCTCCTCTATCGGTACAAAGTACCTTGATTGTCTTATTGAGTTGATTTTGTACTTCGTTTTGATACTCTTTGATTGCTTCAAAAGTTTCGTCCTTATGTCTTAACAAGTAGACATATCCGAAACGACTGAAGTCATCAATGAAAGTAACGAAGTATCTTTCACCGTTCCTAGTTATGGGCTTAAAGGGTCCACATACATCCGAATGTATTAATCCCAATAAGTCCTTAGCCCTTTCATAGGTCCCTTTGAAAGGTGCTTTAGTCATTTTGCCTTGTAAACAAGATTCACATACATCAAATGAGTCTAGTTCATTTGATTTCAAAATACCATTCTTTTGAAGTGTATGCATTCGATTCTTGTTTATGTGACCAAGGCGACAATGCCACAAGTAGGAATCACTCAAATCCCTTTTGAGTTTCTTGGTGTTTGCATGGAACATTGAGCTATTGTATGATGTGTCATCATGAACCAATTCATAAATACCATTCGAAGGCGAAGCCTTAAAATAGAACACATTATCTAAAGAAACATGGATATCATCATTAATGAAATTAAGATTAAAACCATAATGTTTCAACCGGGATACAAAAATAATGTTTCGTGATAAATCGGGTGCATACAAAACATTTTTCAAAGTAAGCTCCAAACCACTTGGTAGCTTCAAAACAAAGTCTCCTTGAGCTTACACTTGCACCCTTGCTCCATTTCCCATGAAGAGACTTGTTGTTCCCGCTTCTTGATCACTTCTTTTGAACCCCTGCAAAGAATTGCAAATATGAGTTCCACATCCTGTGTCTAATACCCATGTATTAGAAGAAGTAATACTAAGCTCAATGTATACCATATATACATTACCCGAGGTTTGCCCTGCATCCCTCTTTTCTTTCAACTCTTTTAGGTAGACCGAGCAATTGCGTTTCCAGTGACCCATTTCAACGCAACCAAAGCACGGATCTTCCTTGGGGTTAGCCTTTTCGGCAACCTTTTGCTTCTTGTTATTGTTGGTTGGGGTAACCATTTTCCCTTTTCCCTTGCCCTTGCCTTGGCAGGCGGGTCCTTTCCTCTTAGCCGCCTCCGGCTTAGAAGTGTTATGGTTTTTAGACCCGCCTTCATTGATCATAAACATGGGTGAAGCCCTTTTACCCATGCTCGCTTCGGCCGTCTTTAGCATTGCATGTAATTCGCCAATGCTCTTATCCCATCCATTCATGTTGTAATTCATTACAAATGTGTCAAACCTTTTTGACAAGGAGTTAAGGATAAGGTCCGTGGCTAATTCATTAGACACGTTGCAGTTTAGACAGTTCGCTCGATCAATTAAGCTTTTCATCTTAAGGACATAAGATGAAATGGATTGGGAGTCGTCCATCCGACATGCATGAAGCGCTCGGACCGTTTCAAAGCGCTCGACACGAGCTTGTTGAAGGAACATCTCCTTCAACTTTGTGATCATGTCATATGCACTATGATGCTCGAAATCCTTTTGGAGTTCTGATATCATAGTCCCAAGCATGAGGCAAGAAACTTGCACCGAATCGGTGCAATATTTCTCCCAATAAGCCATGCCTTCCGTATCATCCTCGTCGGGATGATCGGGAATGGGGTCTTCCAATACATACGCCCTATCCTATAGTTTGAGGACAATTCTTAGATTGCGGAACCAATCCATGAAGTTTGTATGGTTGAGTTTTTCCTTTTCGAGGATTGACCTCAATGATAGGTTGTTAAAGTTGATAGGTGCGTTTGGAATGTTGTTCTTGTTATTGTCAGCCATCTACAAAATTTAACAAAGTTGTTTAAGTATCAATTTTAATTTAACAATCAATACCCTTTAAATCCAATTGATATTTATTAAATTTTAGAATCCAACGGTAAACCAAATATTGGTTAGGTGACCTTTATCCCATTATTTGATTTAGCTAGGTAGTCATTATATGACAATTGCAATCCTTTTGCAACTTCTAAGTTATGGAATCATGCAATCCTTTTGCATGGCATATTTATTCCATCAACGCCTATTTGTTCATCATGCTTCGGTGACCCTAAGTTCATGATTTCCAAATCAAGTCGTCCTACTTGTGTAAACGTGTAAACTTAACATGCAAGTGGTTAGGTGACCTTTATCCCACAAGCATGCGAATTTCACCTTAATCATATTAGTTTGTTCATGATGGTTAGGTGACCTTTATCCCATTATGAGTTCCTAATATGTCTAAATGTCACACAAAAGGATGGCGTTTAACTTGTTTACCTTGTTAATAAGGGTTTTAAGTTTTCATTAATTCTAGTTTGAGAAAACTATTGTGCCATACACCAACATGCATTTAGTGTATGGTCTATTTGAAATCCATTTTCAAGTCTTGTAATTTTAGCCAATTACTTGATATAAAACATTTTATATATATGATCCTTATCATGTTCTTAATAACCGATTATTAATGTCCTTTTAGCCATTTTTAATTTAACCATTTAAATTGACGTTTTGCATGTCGTTAATAATGTATTAATTTAACCAATTAAATTGCCATTTTCTAGTTGTTGACTTGTGTGATTAACTTGTAGCATACAAACATACAATCCACATGATCATACAAAACAACCACGCATGCAAAATCATATGTTCACAATCAAGCCATTTTGGTGGACATTTGTTTAGCCAAAAACAAATGTCACCGGTAAAGGGGTTATAACACAAAGTAGGAGATTTTAAATCTCCCACTTAATCTTGCATCCAAATGCTTCTTCATGTGTTCTTCAAGTCTTCATCATCTTCATCATTTTACAAAATATATCCTAATACATTTTGTCTAAAAAAAGAAAATTCAACCTAATCTATTTTACATACCAAATATAAAATAAATTACATAACCAAATGAATAATTATTACAAACCAAATTGAATAAATTATTACAAACCAAATGAATAAATAAATCAACCAAACAAACATCCATTCAAACACAAGGTCGTGGCTATGATTGTGAACAACAAATATGACTAAAATGGAACAAACCAAAACCCATTTTGGGTGTCCAAGAATTCGGCCAAACTAAGCAACCCTCCAAACCCGAAAAGTTTTTGCAATCTACTTTCATGCATGTTTATTGATTACAAAATTCATGGGTTTATAAACCATATAAGAAGCATATTCCAAAGGCCTTGGCTCTAGATACCATTGTTAGAATTCAATATAAAAACATGTTCTTAATGTTAACATAATTACAAAATCAATTTAGTAAGATATATAGCAAGCGGAAGCATGATTTATTAAGAAAACAAGTGTATATATTTAACCATTCATTTGAATTCCAAGTAGATATCAAGTCTTGATAATATGCTTACAAATATAACAAGTAAAAGAAGAAGTTTATACCTCCTCAATGAGTGAGAAATGAGCTGAATTTGGACAGCAGAAAAGTTGATGAAGATGATGCAAAATGAGCTTCTAACTTGAAGCCTCAAGTGTGTTATACCCCAAGCAATTAACCCCAACACATTTCTCTATGGTTAGGCTTTTATTTGACACTTGATATAAGCTTGTAAAATGGAATTAAGGACCCCTCTATGGCATTCAAAGCACACAGCCAGAATCAGTATTTTTCACTGATTTGTGCAGTTTTTACAAGCTTAAATGTGTGTATTTACTTGAGAGGATTTATTCAAACTTTGGTCCAAGAGTTATGCCATGCACCTATGGACTTGTGTAGAGTTAAAAGTAACAAAACAAGATCATGAGATGCTCCCTTGGAGACCCCAAAAATCTGCCACTTATGATGGGGTTTATTTTATATATATGTGTTTATTTTATAAAACAATTTATATATAAACCCATGTATTATTTTGTTACTTGCATATTTTATAAAACCATTTATAAAATTTAACACAATATAATTATTTAAACTTATAAATAATTAAATCCTTATTGTGTAAATTATCCAAATAATTTATCTCAAGTGATAATATTTTAGAAAACCGATTTTCTAAAATCCAAGTGTCGCGTATTTATTTAACGATCCAACCGTTAAGATTAAATACTTATAAAGTGTTGGTAAGCTTGTTATTGGGTATGACCTGACTTGGATCATAAGACATTAGTCAAATTAATTTAATATGTCTCTCGGGCATACGAAATACCTTCATGTAGGATTGGTGATGATACTCAAAATCGTAGGTTGGAGTGTGCCAAGGAATCGTGGAAGGATCATTGTGTGGATAGAACGTTACGTTCCAAAGAAGTGGGACTCATAGGGGTCAATGGCGGCATCGAAGGGTCCAGGGTTGTATGAGAACTTGAAAAGTTGAGGAAGGCGTACTTTCCTTGTTTGCGATGAGGTTTAGATCGCGAGGACGCGATCCAGTTTAAGTGGGAGAGAGTTGTATCACCCTAAATTTTAATACATAAGAAAGTGTCATCAGAAAGTGTCACCAGAAAGTGTGACCAGAACGTGTCCTCAGAAAGTGTCAGGAAAAGTCTACTTGTACTTATGCATTTTCAGTTTTTACATCAGAATCAGAATTAGTCAGTTTCAGTCCCTGAACTACAAAAATTGAAGAATTGATGAACCAGTCAGGATCGTGATCACGATGGCTCCTCTCGCGGGTGCGAGATGCAGGACTTCGAACAACATTTGGAATTTTGCTAAATCGCGGTCGCGATATCACTTATTGCGGGCACGAGATTTGAACCAGGGGAAACAGCTTTTTTTTAGGTGAGATCGCGGTCGCGATTCGGACCCTTGCGGTCATGAAAATGGCCAGTCAGGGATGAAATTGACCTCTTTTTAAAGGATAAAATGAGGGTGTTTTAGTCTTTTCACTTGAGGGTCGGTTTGGGGTCACTAAAACTGATCCAAACTCATTCTTGGATCTCATTTCACCCACACAAAATTCTCCCAACACATCCTAGAGAGAGGGTGATTTTAGAGTGAGAATGCTCTAATTTAGGAGGAAGAAGCTCGGTTCTCACTAAAGCTCGAGAGTTAAAGTTGTTCACCTCGTTTCTAGCTACGTTTTGGTGGTAGTGGTAAGTCTTGAATCCGAGTTTCACTGTTTATGATTATTGTTCAATTTAGGGTTTTGAACTTGTATGTTCTTGAGTAAACCCCACTAGTTAATAAATGGGTGATTTAGACTAGTGGCGGGTGTGGTTGACCCTCGTTGGTGGATTTTGGGTTGGTTGATGATTTGGCCATGCTAGGGCTATTAATTTGAAGTATAATAACTAAGATTAGTGATTATAGAAGTGTTGGAACCCATTTGGGTGTAGTTGGAAGACTAATTTTGTAATGGGTCAAAATTAGGTTTATGGGTCAAATTAGGGAAGACAAGTATGTAATACATATGTTTCAGTTTAATTGGCATTATAGGACCATTTTTACTAGCGTTGAGTGATTATTGGTTAGTTTGGGCATCGTTTGTGCTTGGAAGTGCAATTGGGTCAAAATTACACTAAGTGTCAATTTGGGTTGGTTTGTGTTCCACCCTAACAGTGTTGTTTGTTATGTGATAATTGGAATAGGTACTTTTCAATGGCGGTTGCGGATTATTTGGTTTGCATTAATCAAGGCGACAAGGTGAGTGTAAATATATTATATGCGTATGTATGCATAGGATGGGTGCGGGTGGGGTAGAGTGATCCTTGTACGTTCGGGTTCACTTTACATGTGCCTGGGATAATGGACTCTATGAGTTTTGGGTCCACGTGGCACGTTTGTGCGTTTTGGGTTACCACCCTTGGGGTAGTGAATCTCATGCGTTACGGATTCACAATGACAAATAGGTCAGCCCCGTTGATGTTGATGATGTTGAAGAGGTGTGTTGGATGGTGAATCTTGTGTAGTTCAGATTTGCGATGTCGTGTGTAGTCCGGACATTCCCAGTTGTGTTGTTATGACTTAGGGTGTGCATCTTATATAGTTCATATCTACTCGGGCGTGTGTAGTTCCACCAACCCTATAGTCATTTATTTGAGGTATGAATCTTGCATAGTTCAAATTCATAAGGCATGTGTAGTTCGGCCATCCTCAATTGTCGTCGGGAAGAAGGTAGTGAACCTTGTGTAGTTCAGATTCACTTAGGCATGTGTAGTTCGGCCAACCTTCATATGTTTAAGGTTAAGGAGTTAACCTTGTGGTATATATATATATATATATATATATATATATATATATATATATATATATATATATATATATATATATATATATATATATATATATATTGATGTGTTGTAGCTAATCTTGCGGTTTTGGCATGGTGGTACGTTATGTATAGCTTTGCTTAGTTATATAAGGATGCAGTATGTGTTTATTACTTATGTTGGTTATACGTATTCATTTTATGCATATGTATGTATATAGTATATTTATCCTCACTAAGCTTTATATCTTACCCTCTCGTTGTTTATATTTTTATAGATTCACGTGGAAGAGGTGGCAAGGGTAAGCGCGAGGATTAGTGAACTATTGTGGGTTCTTTTAAAAGAATTTGCTTCTGGATTCGATTTCGGATTGGGTAGTGTTTTTCCAATCACCATGCTCGGTCTTATGTTGGAGTTAAACGCTTTGGGTCAAAATTGTCTTTGGTTGTGTCAAACGGGTCTTAGGTTGTTATGCCCATTTTGACACCTAAACTTGTGTAATGTATAATTCAAAGTTGTTTAAACTTGTTAAGTATTGGAAATGTTTTGTGAACATAACTATGGTTGTTATCGATATTAATACGTTAAATAAAAGAAAAAAATTTCCGGGTCGGTATAATAACGGATTGGGGTTGTTTCAATATCAGTATATTTACGAATTAGACCTCTTAATATATTCGGTATGTGCGGGTGGAACCGCCGAATTGAGTCCCGTTGTGTAATCATACGTTGAATCTTAGTGATACTAAAGTGACAGTTAGGTACACTTCGCGAGTAGATGATTAATGACAAAGCTATTCATGTAAGAGACTTAGAGTCATTCGAGAAGACATCCCTATCTTATAATCCCATTACATATAAAATCTCTGACCGAACCGACGTCCTTCTTTCTTTTATTTATTATTAACTCCAATATATCCGATCACCATTTCTCCTAAAATACAAAAACCTTAATTATTATACATTAGAATTAAAATAAATAAAGACAAAAAGAATAATAAAATTCACCGACTCTTAGCCTACCTTTCTTGGGACAATCATATACTTACACCCACCACTCTATACAGATCGGACACTGCTCGTTAGTGCTAAAATCGTAGTAGTATATGTTTATAAATTTAAATAGTTGATTCTGCACACGTACACGACTACATTCACATCATCAGCTCTTCTAGCGCCGCTTCCAGGGAGGTAGCGACGTTTTGAATTTTTAGTTTTCTAGAAAAACTACAAGGCGCTTGGTGTCTAGGTCCAACCAGGACTAGGGTTGCTGGAGTTTTTGATTTAAAGGATCATGCCCTACCTAACAGTCATCTGGCTAAGATAAGTTTTGATGTTGTGTCATGAACGATAATTATTTCTTACTTACCAAGCCGAAGATTGGTTACTACTACATTTCAGCTCATTTAGTGCCCCTCATTTAGACGTGTTCACCAAATAACGCGTCTAATTATACATAAGGAACACGTCTAGTTGACTTTAAAATAAATAAAAAAGGAACATAACGTCTAAATAAAAATAACACGTCTATTTGACAACACATATAATAAGTTTTACTAGGAACACGTCTAATTGAAAACACGTCTAATAAGTTACCAAAAACGCGTTTAGTTAATTTATAGGACATGTCCAATTAGTTAGATGAACACGTCTAAATAAGATAACTGTAACATGTCTAATTAATCAAACACGTCTAATTAGTAATCAAGGACGTCTAATTTAATGATAACACTAACAACCGTTAGCAAATTAATAGGGATTTGGTTAAAATTACGGGTTTAGGAGAGTTTGATTTAGGAATGAATTTGAATTAGGAAGGAGTATCTTTCTCAAAGAAAACTATACTTATAATTATAATACAAAAATAACTATACTATAAATATCTCTAACTATTAACTTATATAAATTACCATAAATTCTATTAAAAAAATAATACGATTACATATAATACGTACAGGGTTTTTAAGATTTATCTATTCATCGCTTTGAATATTACATATATAATTCATCGCTTTATCTATTCATTCATCATCTTCACGTTCAATATTCATTCAGCTGGGAGTAATCGTAATCAATCAGAGGTAACACTTTATTTCTTTTTCTTTCTTTCTTTTTCTTTCTTCTTGTTATTGTTTAATACATGTGCTTTTTGTTTGCAATTATAGATCAGAGCATCTGTCAAAATCGTGTTGTAACTATATGGAACTATATGGATATATATTTGAATATGGAATTATATGAACTACTCTGGAACTTTTGATCATTGGTTTGGTTTGCTCGGTTCTTTGTGGGATAGTCCACGAGCTGGGTTCTTTATGGGATAGTCCCTGTACGTGTAGCTTCTTCTCAATTGTTTTCAATTTTAATGTTGTAACAACTCATCATATAATAACAGTATAACAGTACACATGCTTTGCTTGATTCTATTACACAACCATTCGACTCTATAAAACAACAAAACGGTTCACACGATTACACAACTGTTAGGTCTCTAGAAAGAGCAAACTATATCTCTTAGATTGTAAGGGAGGTGTTCTATAGATGAGGACTATATATAGAACACCAAGCCTGTGACGACCCGGAAATTTTTGACTAATTTTAAACCAAACTCTCGATACGATTTAATATATATTGACACAATAAACAAAGTCTGTTAGGTTGAGTCTCAAAACTTTTGAACTATTTTTATACATTCATTGGACCTTCGACTATTCCCGACGATTCACGAACAACTATTTGTAAATAGATATGTATATATATATATATATATATATATATATATATATATATATATATATATATATATATATATATATATATATATATATATATATATAATAAATGTTATTAATCGTTTGTATGAAATTATTGTTATAAATAAATATTAATGTTAATGTTAATACCATTATTATGAATATTATAATTTTAACATAATATATAGATATAAAAAATTCGATACATTTAATTTGTCATATTATTATTCTTACTAATATTATTGTTATCATTATCAATATCATTATTATTATAATTAGTAGTAAAATTTTGATTTGAGTTATTATTAAGATTATTAATATTGTAATTTTATAATTACCAGTATCATTAAAATCATTATTAATATTGTAAATAATATTATAAAAATAATACAAATTATTATTAATATAATAAATAATAATATTTTTAATATTGTTATTAATAATTATTATTATCATTATTAATATTATTATTAATTATATAATTATTATTATTATTAGTATTATTATTATTAATATACCTAATTGTTTATTAATACTAATTATATATAGTAATAAAAAGTAAATACAGATATATATATACAGATATATAAAAATAGATATATATATACACTGATATATATACAGATATATTATATGAATCAGTATTATTGTATTAATAATATAATTATTAATTTAGATTAATTAATTAAGGATTACAAGATCAACTTTAATTACAGAATCAAAATCTGTTTCATATCTACATCAAACTGTATATAATCTTTGTTTTCTATCTGCAATCAGTACAGATTGATTCCAATTTATCACACTAACAAACAAACTTAGTACAAATCAAAATCAATTTTTTTATATTTTTCTTCTGCTTCCTGAATCGAATATCATCTGTCTGATTGATATAACCTGTTGACAAGCAATTGGGTGGGCTGTAAAGAGTATATAATATATATACATATACGTGGAGCTATAGAGGATTACGAGTTTAGTTTGTTACACTTCGTTGTCAATCTTTATTCTTTCTGCAATTTGAGGAGAAAATCAAACAGACAGATACAAAATTGTTAGCTGTCAATAATAGTTAAAGCGTATGAATCCGTTGCAAGTCACTATCTATTTTTGTTTTCTTATTTCCTTCTCCAGTTCAAGATTCTTGGACGACTTCAATTAAACACTACAAAACAACTTCAATTTCATTATAAAACAAATTGGTTATAAATCAATAAAAGATAAGCATACGAATTTGTTACAGGTCATAATCTACTTTATATTTTTCTTTGTTTTCTCCTCCTGTAACGAATATTTCTGACAACATTCTCAATCTGTTTTCTTTTATTATTTTGTTGGTATCTCTTCGGATTGATTCTTGGTGTTGACACCTTCTTCAATATACAACAAATCGATCGTACCTTTGAGTTCGAGGACAATCATTCAAATGCAATGTATACATATATATATTTATATATATGTATATATATATACACACACACATATATATATATATATATATATATATATATATCCACTACTGCAAATGTAAAAAGAAAAGAGAAATATTAAGATACACATACATATACATATATTACTTACACATATATAAACGCCCACCTCGGGTATCACCTTCTACCACCATCGACAACCATCACTTAACCACAGTCACCGACACCTTGAATCACCACCTTTCTATATAATCACCACAACAGGAACCACCACCCTTGTAGATAACTTCCACCGCCACCTTGTATCATCACACCATCATTCAGAGAACCACCGCCACTACCTTATCACTACCACGAAAGATGTAGCAATTTAGTTAACACAAAAATCAACCTTAAACCCGCCACCATTCCATCATTTTCTATATATATATTTTTCTCTTCTTTTTGTTCGATCTTCACCATGAACAACCACGACTAACCACCTTTCTCTCTCTATCTCTCTTATCTCGGTGTTACCGCTACATCTATTTCTTTTTCATATACACCACGAACTATCATCAATACCCGCTACTAATTCAGTTCTTTTCTTCTTGATCGACACTCAAAACAGCCCTGCTGTCCTTGCTACTCGCCATTTTTTTGTCCCCATTTTTTGTTCGAAACTACCACTATATATATTAAAAAGACAGACTACAAAGACTACAAATAAAGATAGATCAAAGTTACTTTGGCATGATGCACTTTTCATTATGGCCAACATATTACTTTTGCTCCATACCTTTCACTTTATAAATAATAAAAAGAAGAAGAAACTGATTTCTCTACCTATTAATAATCGATGATGGGCCTCTATATTTTAGTCTTCTTGATTATTAAATCGGCAACTTGGATATAAAACAAATAGGTGGCGAATTATCACATGTTGGTGGGGTCTTGCAATTCTCCTAACGGGTCTGCAAAGTCCAAACCGAGGGCCAAAGGTTAATTAAATTATGATGAGCAATTAGTTGATATAGCGAATAATGATATATGATATTGTATGTGGGACACAATTCAGCTGCATGGCCGATCAAGCTGGGACGCTTGCTTATATATATATATTTTTTTTCAATTATGAGATTGATAATAATCATGATTAAGTGATAAAGGGATGAGAGACTAGAAAACCTTGGGATATTTTACTTAATCCAGGGTATTGTTTGATCTAATCTTGAGGAGAGAGTCACGAAATGTTCAACTATCTTGTGTTCCAAATACCACTTACAAATTTGTTAAACCGTCCACCTCTATTGGGCCTTAGAGATGCAAACACATACCCCTTCACAATCCTAAACTAAACTTTTGGACTTGGTTACTTATTCTTGGACCAAGACCCAAATAATATTTTCAGTCGGGCCATTTTTTGTTGTTGTTGCATTTCCGGTAAACCATAAACAAAGACGTATGGTGAAGTGATGATATCGAATACAAGGGGTGTAATGTTGAATAGGTGATGGGAAGGTTATGATGATAAGGACGAGTCAATGATGTTGAGATTTTAATGAAAATGATGATGATTGAAATCGATGATAATATTAGTCGATGGGGATGATGTTAATTTAAGATATGAAGTAACAACGGAATGGTTAGGATGATTGTTGGGTTAGCGGGAGGTCGTGGGTTCGAGTCTCGATTGTGGCATTTTTTTAGAAAAGAAGATGGAAACAGATAGATATATTAGATATATAGATATAGATTGGGAATTAATTTACAAAAGTAGCAGATGGTTCAATGGTTAAGGATATTATTAGGTTAGCGGGACGTCGCGGGTTCAAACCCGGACTTGGGCATTTTTTTAAGGACTATTTCTTTGAGGTAGTTTACTTATTATTATTATTATTATTATTATTATTATTATTATTATTATTATTATTATTATTATTATTATTATTATTATTATTATTATTATTATTATTATTATTATTATTATATATTATCATTATTATTAAAATTAATATTTTTATTAAAATTATCATTTTTATTATTTCTATCATTATTAGTATTAACATTATTATTAATATTTTTATCATTTTTAATATTATTACTATCATTATCATTACTTTTACCAATACAACTATATTATTATTGTTATCAATATTAATATTAATATTATTATTATTATTACAATAAAAGCTAGTTACATAAAATATACATAATAAATTTATATTTTATAAATTAATTATTTAAAGTATATAAAATAAATATATTTACACATAAATTACTAAAATAACAGTTATATTAATAATAATACATAAATTATTCGACTTCAATTATATGTGTTAATATATACATAAATTATATAGGTTCGTGAATCCGAGGTCAACCCTGCATTGTTCAGTTCCGTCGTATACATATTTTTACTACAAAATATCGTATTGTGAGTTCATTTGATTCCCTTTTACTCATTACATTTTTGGGACTGAGAATACATGCGCTATTTTTATAACTGCTTTATTAAATGCTTTTGAAATATATTTTAAACTGAGAATACATGAAATGTTTTTATAAATGTTTGATGAGATAGACACAAGCAAAACATTCCTCGAATGAATTATTATGCAGACAGAAGTTCTGTGGATTATTATTGAATTAGTTGGACGTGATAATTGCCACTAATTATTGTGAATATTTTCCCTTGATTATTATTGCTTGGTAACCTAAGAATATAAATGGGTATGGCCCTAATTCACGCGAATCCTAAAGGTAGCTACCGGGTTTAACACCCCCACCCAGAATGTTCACTAGACGGAAGAGCTATTGGGCATGGTGTTTAGTACTTCAAAGTTTATATATTATACAGACGATATGTTCTGTTTTTGGGATATTATTGATGCGCATTATATGTTAAGGTCGGTTACCATGTTGAGCAATGAAATCAAAGTGAATGTTATGTATCGAGAGAATGATTTTTATACATAGGTTATGTGTATTATTTTTGTGCACGAGATATGTGTACGGTTATTTAAAAATCAAGAGGCAACCTACGAGGGAGAAAAGGATACGAACCTACTCTGCTAAGCATTATGAAAAATGGTTTCATACACGAGATAGGTGTACTGTATTTAAAATCTTGTGGTCTATCAACATGATGAATTTTATTGTTTATGATAAACTTATGAACTCACCAACCTTTTGGTTGACACTTTAAAGCATGTTTATTCTCAGGTATGAAAGAAATCTTCCGTTGTGCATTTGCTCATTTTAAAGATATTACGTGGAGTCGTTCCTGGCATATAGAGGTCAGTTCATCGCGATGAGACCATCTGTTGAAGACTTCGTCCAGGTGGATTAGGACGGGTCATTTCAAAGCCTCCCTTAGTCACTAACATTAGCCACCGATTTGTAATGTATTCAAGAGAGCCGTGGAATATAGTTGACTAGTTTGACTAATGCTCTCTACATTCATGTGGTTAATTATTCACATTTATGGTATTCATGAGATCTAGGATCCTACAATTGGTATTAGAGCTTAGGCCTTCATCACGTGAAGGAGATCCTTATGAATATATATATCCCACCATTACAAGGCTTAGCACACTATATATGCAATTCCTGGGGTCCTAACAATCTCCCCCTTTTCATTGATTGTGTGCAAAAATTTAGCAACCTTACTAATTACATACAAAAAATTAAAACTATTAATCTAGTCTTCGATTTATGTATGTTGCCGTTGTTGACGATCTTGAATTTCTTGAATTCTTGGAACTTCTACGGACTTCTTGAGTATCTTCTTTGAATTCGCAAATTGCTGAAGACCTCGTACTTTCCCTTATATCTCTCCCTCAAAATTTGATTAACTCTTAAGCATGTTTTGATCTAAGAGGGAAAGGGTATCAGAGCCCATGCAAAAGTAATCGGCATTGAATCTTCATGCATAGCTCCCCCTTCACTAATGCGAAAACTTAATCAAGGTATCAGAGTCAAGAATCGTGGTAAGCATGTGTTTACTCCCCCTGGAAAGAATAACCGGTGCTTCCCCTGGAAGTAAGAACACTTTCTCCCCCTTGACAAGTGACGTCAGTAAAGGTACATGTGATGTTTAACATCTCTTTGAAGAGTGAGTCCCATACAGAAGTATATGGAAACCGTAGTGAAGTCAAATCATCTTCGTTTGAAATACCACTTGTAGGTCTTATCAATTGCATCTATGGATTCTTCACTCTACTTTGTTGGGATACTTGATTTATTTTTTGAGAATAATTCTAGTGGTACTGAAGGGAATGAAGTTTTAGCCATAATCAGAGAGCGTGGCTTAAACTTAAGCAACTCCTGAAAAGAGTATTTGGTTGTTGTTGAAGAAACGGGTGTGGTGCCAGCTTTTAATGACACATGTTTCGGAAACTAAAGCTTTGAGGTTTGAAAAACTAGGTCAACTTTGGTACGAGGGGTTTTCTCGGGCCTATGGATGACTTATTGGTTTTGTGTGAAAACCAAGAATATTGATCGCGATAACCCGTAAAATTTCCATTCTCCCTGTATGTAGTTTATAGAAACGGGCGATTCACGTTGGTTTCATAACCGGAATAAATCTTTTTACTTGAGAAAAATATTGTCTTGGGTTTAGAAACTATAGGAGGAGTGGATTCCGTCTTGATAACCTTCTTCTCAACCGTTTGAGGAGAATCTGGAATCGTAGTCATTGATTTATCCACTACTGATATTGGATCAGTATTAACTCCTAGTGACACCATTTTGGGTTTTGGAATTGGTGTTAATTTAACATCTAACTCCTTTTGTAACTCAGAGATGCGTTTCTCAAAGTCACGATTTAATGTTCGAGTTTGAATCCGAGCATGGTCAAGATCATTGTGAAGTTGAGTGATGATCTTTGAATCAAGCTCACGTTCCTTGGATAGTATTAGTTTTTCAACAACTTGTGAACGAAGATCATGAATGATGTGAGCGTTACTCTCATCTTTTTCTTTGTAAGACTTTGCTTGACTCCCTAAGTCACTTTGAAGAGTATTCATTTGCTTTTGAATCTTTTCATATTCTGTATTACTGTATGCAACGAGAGATTCCAATTCTTTGATTTGAGCTTGAAACTTGGAAATCTCTGAAGACGTCGTTTGAACTTCGTGTTCTCGCATCTGTTGAAGTTCTGTTTGAAATTGTTGATGAAGTTTGTGTTGTATAAAGATACAATTGGAACGTTCACTTTTATTGTGGCATGAACAGCCATATTCATAATGTGCAGTTACTTCAACAGACGATGGTTCTACTGGAGTCATTAACAAAGCAATTGACTAAAGTTGTGTAGCCTTTGTTGCTTCCACATATTTGATAAAAGCACATTTTCCGGGATTGTTGTAATAACAAGAACATCTCTTGTCTCGATGATTGAATCGTTCAATGAAATCAGGTTTCGAAGAAAAATCTTGTGTAACACGCTTCATCATCACGAAACGTTGAATAATATCAAGTATTATCGCCTTTTCTCCCACTCAAAATATGATTTCGGTGAATCAAATTTTGTTTTTGGACGTTTCGTTAACATTCGTTAAGTCCTCGTTAGTCTAGATTCGGTAGGACTAAGTGTGACAACTCGGAAATTTCTGACCAAATTTAAACTTAATCTTTATATATTTCTGACACGATAAGCGAAGTTTGTAAAGTTGAATCTCAAAAATTTTGTAACTACATTCATGTAATCAATTACCCTTTGACCATGCTCGACGATTCACGAACATTTATGTGTACAGATATGTATATAAGATATATGGTTATATTAATTGAAACGTTAACAAAGTATTATATGTATAATACTTTACATGAACATATTTGTTTCAATATAAGTTTATTATAATTATCAACGAGATTAAAAGATAATATCAAATGATTGAATTATCAGATACATTGTGATATGGTTATGGGTCTCTGTTGTGAGATCCACTGTGATTTAAGAAATCTGTTCTTTTTATCAGTATTCGGAAATTGGTAAAGTAATTTGCAAGTAAGAACAAAGGTGTCATTAACGAGAGTTAGTCAAAAGTTAATGGAGATTCCCGTGTAAATTTCAAAAGCGTGCTTTACATTGATTGCCTCTTGTCCCTTGGTAATTTAATTATTTAGTTTTCATTATTTGATATGATAACTTTATTTATTTAAATGAGTTAACTTATATAAAACAGACTTTGAAATATAATTAGTTTTGAAAAATTAAATATTATATTCCAACTATATATATAAATTATATTTCTAAATGAAGATATATATATATATATATATATATATATATATATATATATATATATATATATATATATATATATATATATATATATATATATATATATATATATATATATATATATATATATATATATAATATAATATTAATATAGTTATAAAACGTTTTGAGTTAAGTAATGTTTTAAATATATTATTAAATATATTTTAATAAACAATGAAAAGTTGATTTAAAGAAGCAATTAACCAAAACACTCGAAGGTTCAAGTTACATTTCGAGTAAAGTAGTTATCAATGATTTTAGTCTATATTTTAATAAGGGTACGAGTCACGAAATATAAAGTACAAGTTTTCTAAGTATATGAAATGTCGTTTGAGAAACCGGAACCGAGACAAAAGTCGAGCGTCATCGTACATGACATTGGAACTAAATTAACAAGTTAACTAGGCACGTGAATATAATAAAATATATAATTAATTATATAGATTAAATATATATATATATATATATATATATATATATATATATATATATATATATATATATATATATATATATATATATATATATATATAATTAAAATGTTGGCAGCCCATGTGTTAGTTGAGTATAAGCTGGAATCAAGTGTGCCGCAATTGCGACACAATTACACTGAGCTACCCCGCAATCGCGGAGAAACAAAAATCTGGAATTTTAAGCTCCATTCGATCGCATGGATAGAAGCCTTAATGTAACGACCCGGATTTTTCCGATCGTTTTACACTTATAAGATTAATATTTACATAAATTAAACCTTACCAACATGATAAGCAATCTAAATTGTTGAGACTTATGTTTTTGAAAAGAGTTTTACACAACATTTGACCGTCCAATTTGACCGATGATATCACGAACTATATAACATACGATAATTATACGTTTGTGTATATATATGTATTTTTATATATTTAACATGATCTAAGAATGTTTTAACATCTCATTGTGTACTAATAACAATGAGTTATAAGTATATTTTGAGACTACTAACTTAAGTTTTCAAAACGATAACTATATGTGACGTTCTTCGACTTAAATACTTAAAACTTATAATGCTTATACATGTATCGTATAGATATGTATTTTATCACTTTTAAAGGATTTATATACATAAAACAATATAAGTATATTTACAAAAGATAGCTATATTTGAATCCTCGTTCCGTTTTCTCAAGATTTTTATACGTATATCTAGGGTATATGTACCCGTATCATACCCAGCTTCTATACGTATTTACTATTGGTATATACACATCACAATCACTTTATTAGTAGCCATGAGTCAGCTAATTTTGGATCTTAGCATGCATGATTAATCAATTTTGCATATTACAAGACTTTTGCACAATATTACAAATTTATACATCTTTTCACCACCATTTATACTCCATTCCATTTTCATTTTTACTACACATTTTCTCTAACCAAAAATACACTCTTAGGAACTTTAAGTGTTCTTCACAATCTCAGCAAATAACCATGAAGATCTAGCTTCAAAAACAACCCTTAATCATCATAAGAATATCCATTCAAGAACACTTCAAAAATCCTTCCAAGTAAACAAGTTTACTTCCAACCTTTCAATCCAACTCCACCACTCTTTTGATTCTAGGATTTTTCTCATCTCTTAGAGTAACTTTGTCCAAGTAACTTGAGGTAGAAACCTTATTCATAATCTTATTCAATTCATATTCATATAGCTATCTTATTTTGTGGTATAAAATTTTAACAACAAGAAAATAGTTTGAATGATTTCAAACTTGTTTGCAAACTAAATAGATCCTTCTAACTTGACTTTTAAAACACTTCAAGACCTGTAATATATCATAATGATATGCTAACTTAACAAGGTATAACTTGGTTTTACAAAGAACACCTTAAAAACTGAATCTACGTCGTTGGAGTGCAACCGGGGGCTGTTTTGGGTTGGATAATTAAAACCCATCTTAAGCTTTGAATTGGAAGTTCATATTCTGGAAAAATGATATTTCTTATGAATATGTTAACACATAAAAATTTCATGGTTTAACTCAAAGTGTTAAGTATTTTTAGAAAAATGATCATTAAATGTTGTTTTTATGATGGAAAATGATCACTTTCATAAGTTTCACCAAAGTTTGACCTATAACCTGTGATTTCGAATACAACCTAAGGTATTTTCAGTTCATATTCTTAAAATTTGACTCGATCCAAGGAAGTGGCAAGTTGAACCAACAAAAACGGAGTTGTAATGAAGAAACTACGACTAAAACAAGATCGGGTATGCGAAGCTAGTTTAGCTACGAAAATATTTGGAGAAAAATTAAATTAATCATATATTTCTAATTAATATGATATTTCACATATATTTACTTATGATTTGATTTTATATATTTCAGGACCACCCGTAAACAACACGAGAAGATTAATCATAAGACCTCATGATTGTACGCAACACGTCATTTAACAACACGGTACTTTATGTACGCAACACGTTATTTGACAACATGGTACCATGGTTCAAGATTAATTCTGATCAATACGAATACGATGGGGTCTTTATTTATTTTATTGAGCAACTAATTGTGGACCACTAACATCGGACTGCTAACTACGGACTAAGAAAATATTAAAAGTATTAAAAGTATATATATATATATATATATATATATATATATATATATATATATATATATATATATATATATATATATATATATATATATATATATATATATATATATATATATGTAACGATTACTTAAAAAGAAAATATGTTGATATATTATATATATGGTTAGGTTCGTGATATCTATCGGAGACCAAGTCGTGATAAATACCTTCAAGGCAAAAGTGAGTATATAGTCCCACTTTTAAACTCTAAATATTTCGGGATGAGAATATATGCATTTTATGATTTACGTTATGGACACAAGTGATTAAAAATATATATTCTACGTTGAGTTGTACCACTGGCATACTTCCCTGTAACTTGGTAACTATTATTTACATGAGGTATTGTAAACGCGAATCCTGTTGATAGATCTATCGGGCCTGACAACCCCAACCGGACTGGACGACCAGTATTCAACAGTTGCATAGTACATCGTTTCGGTAACTACACTTGGTACGGTGTAGTAAGATTTCATAATAAAGGGAATATGCGACGTTGATTAAATGTTAAGTATGGTTATCAAGTGCTCAACAACTTAGAATATTTTTATTAAAACGTTTATATATGAAATCTTGTGGTCTATATTTATAACGCTGCCGGCATTAAACCTATATCTCACCAACTTTATGTTGACGTTTTAAGCATGTTTATTCTCAGGTGATAACTAAAAGCTTCCGCTGCAACATGTTGAATTTAAGCAAGATCTTGAGTATGCATATTTGTGTCAAAAATAAAACTGCATATCGGAGGATTTGTAATGTAAAATATGATGGAAGTCGTATTGTTATTATCACATGTAAAGTTTGTAAGTCTAAGATTATCGCTAAACGATAATCATTATTAAGTTGTTTAAACCTTGTATTTGTAATAAAAGCTATGGTTTGTATTGTAAAAACGAATGCAGTTTTTGAAAAATGTCGCATATAGAGGTCAATACCTCGCGATGAAATCATATGTTATTGTAATCGTCCTTATGGTTAAGGTCGGGTTATGACATGTGGTATCAGAGCGTTGGTCTTAGAGAACCAGAAAATTTGCATTAGTGTGTCTTATCGAGTTTGTTAGGATGCATTAGTGAGTTTGGACTTTGACCGTGTTTGATTTAGAAAACTATTGCTTATCCCTGTTGGTTAAAAAAATTAATATGTAAATATTATGTGATACTAACATGCTAGTTGTTATGTGATAGATGTCTAGCTTAGAACTTGTTATCACATTCAGTGACTTCGAACCAGAATCTTCAGATGGTGTTCCAGTCATTAACCTATCCGATGATGAAAACGACACCTTTAGGGAAGACTCACAAGTTTCGGATGAATCAATTGAAGAGGAACCGGAAAGTGATCCTGAGGAGGAAGAAATACAGGAAATTACGAAAGACAAGTTCGAACGAGGAAAGAAACGAAAGGCTACTGAAATGGAAAATCCAAATCCCGAGTCTAGAGAGGATGTTGTGGCACCAACTCCACCAGATACTTCCACACCTATTCCCGATATTCCTATTAGTTCTATCCCGACATCCAGTTCTTCGGTTCCTCAGCCAAAACGCAGGGAGACAACCAGGATAACCTTTAAGCGATTTCTTTGAACACAAACGCTTTGGGTTAAATGATGCGCTGTGGTTTTAAACCATGGGATCATATAATGTTTTGTATAATATTACTAGTGTGGTTTGCTTAATGTTTGATGTAAGATAAGCATATGTAAAATAGTGAAGTGTGAAATGCAATAATTTTCCATGGTTGAGTATTATTTGGGTGATAGTAATTGATTTTCGTACTAAGCTATTAAGTATGAACTTTAACGGGTAGGTACTACCCTAGGTATAATTATAAAACGTTAATAAGAAGAAAAGGCTTTTATAATAATAACTGGTTCATATTATTAATAAGCTACGATGTACTGTAAATACATACTACATCTATAATATTCCATGTGAATAATTATTTTTTTCCATTTTTATTGAAGATTATGGCGCGATTGAACCGAATGACGGAACAAGAAATCCAGGAACTCATCAATAAACGAGTGAATGATAGAATGTTATGGGTCGAGGCTGCAAGAGGTGCTGCAGTTAACCCAAATCCTCGTGTGGGATGCACTTACAAAACTTTTCAAGGTTGCAAGCCCTCATCATTCAGTGGAACAGAAGGACCGGTCGGTTTAACCCGGTGGATCGAAAAGATTGAGTCTGTGTTTAAAATCAGTGGTTGTATTGAAAAGGACATGACCAAGTATGCATCGTGCACCTTACAAGATAGTGCACTCACGTGGTGGAAAAACTATGTGAAGGCCGTAGGAGGAGATGTAGCTTATGATACTCCCTGGGAAGAATTCAAAACAATGCTAATCAACGAGTATTGTACAAGGAACGAGGTTAGGAAGTTGGAAGCTGAATTACGAAGCCTGAAAGTTGTTGGTACTGAACTCACCAACTACAATCAGCGATTCATGGAATTAGCTTTGCTATGTCCCGAATTGGTACCAACCGAAGAACGGAAGATAGAACTGTACAAAGATGGTTTGCCTAAAAATGTCAAAGCAAATGTTACAGCATCGAAACCCAAGACTATTCATGAAGCCATCACCATGGTGAACGAGTTGATGGACCAGATTATTTTGGATAAGAACACCGATGTCAAGACATCGGGAAACAAAAGAAAGTGGGAAGGTAATCATCAACAATCCAACAAGAAACAAGAAACCACGCAAGGTGCGGGTAGCGGTTCGAACTCAGGTTACAAAGGACGAAATCCTTTATGTAATAGATGCCACAAACATCACTCTGGTTATTGTAATGTGGTGTGCGAAAATTGTAATCGAAGGGGTCATCTTGCTGAAGATTATCGGATTCCTGTTACAAATACAAATGGCACCAAGACTCCTGCCACTAATGCAAATAGAACTGCCTTGGCCACTGTTACCTGTTATGGGTGTGGGAAACAGGGTCATTATAAGAGCCAGTGTCCGAATCCAGAGAAGAATAATGGATCTGCACGTGGAAGAGCATTTGTTATTAATGCTAGAGAGGCGTGTGAAGACCCAGAGCTTGTTACGGGTACGTTTACCATTAATAACTTATCCGCATCTATTATATTTGATACTGGTGCCGATAGAAGTTACGTGAGTAGAGACTTTTACGCTAAATTGAATTGTTCATCATTACCTCTAGATGCTAAGTACATGATTGAGTTAGCTAATGGTAAACTAATTAAAGCCGATAAAATTTGCCGTGATTGTAAAATAAATTTAGCCGGAGAAATATTTAAGATTGATTTGATACCCGTAGAATTAGGAAGTTTTGATATAATAGTTGGCATGGACTGGATGTCCAAAATAGGAGCTGAAGGTGTGTGTGCCAAGAAGGAAATTCGCATTCCTCGTAAGGATAAAACGCCAGTAATGATTTATGGAGAGAAGGGTAACTCAAAGCTAAAACTCATTAGTTGTTTGAAAGCTCAAAAGTGCTTGAAGAAAGGGTGTTATGCTATCTTAGCACATGTTAATAAAGTCGAAACGAAGGAAAAAGTGAAGAGCATCAATGGCGTGCCTGTGGCAAGAGATTTTCCTGAAGTCTTTCGGAAGAGTTGCCGGGATTACCTCCATTTAGATCTGTAGAATTTCAAATAGATCTAGTACCAGGATCTGCACCAGTGGCTCGTGCTCCATATAGACTTGCACCATCTGAGTTAAAAGAACTTCAGAGTCAGTTAAAAGAATTACTGGACCGTGGATTGATACGACCAAGTACTTCACCGTGGGGAGCTCCGATTTTATTCGTCAAGAAGAAAGATGGATCTTTTAGGATGTGTATAGATTATCGTGAATTAAATAAGTTAACTATCAAGAATCGGTATCCACTACCGAGAATTGACTACTTATTTGATCAACTGCAAGGATCATGTGTGTACTCGAAAATCGACTTAAGATCGGGCTATCATCAATTACGTGTCAAAGAAGAAGATATTCCGAAAACTGCTTTTCGGACACGTTATGGTCATTACGAATTTTTGGTTATGCCGTTTGGGTTGACTAATGCGCCAGCTGTATTCATGGACCTCATGAATCGAGTTTGTAGTCCGCATTTAGATAAGTTTGTTATCGTTTTCATTGACGATATTCTTATCTATTCCAAGAGTGAGCAAGAGCATGAGCAGCATTTAAGGTTGGTATTAGAATTGTTAAGAAAAGAACAGTTATACGCCAAATTTTCTAAGTGTGCATTTTGGTTGAAAGAAGTGCAATTTCTTGGCCACGTTATTAGTAGCAAAGGAATTCAGGTTGATCCAGCTAAAATTGAGGCCATTGAAAAATGCGAGACTCCTAAGACACCAACGCAGATACGCCAATTTTTGGGTTTAGCTGGTTATTATAGAAGGTTTATTCAAGATTTTTCCCGAATAGCTAAACCATTAACAGCGTTAACGCAAAAAGGGAAGAAGTACGAATGGACTTCTGAGCAGGAAAGTGCATTTCAATTACAGAAGAAGAAGTTGACTACAGCACCTATTTTATCGTTACCTGAAGGGAACGATGATTTTGAGATATATTTTGACTCTTTGCGACAAGGTTTTGGTTGCGTCCTTATGCAACGGAAGAAAGTTATAGCATACGCATCTCGACAATTGAAGATTCACGAGCGGAATTATACGACGCATGATTTAGAATTGGGAGTAGTAGTGTTTGCATTGAAGATATGGAGACACTATTTATATGGGGTTAAATGCACTGTGTTTACTGATCATAAAAGCCTTCAACATATTTTTGATCAGAAACAACTGAACATGAGGCAACGTAGGTGGGTCGAGCTGATAAACGACTATGATTGTGAGATTCGCTATCATCCCTGGAAAGCGAATGTAGTGGCTGACGCTCTAAGCAGAAAGGAACGGGAACCAATTCGAGTACGAGCGATGAACATAAAAATTCACATGAATCTCAACTCACAAATCAAAGAGGCTCAACGAGAAGCTCTTACTAAAGAAAACATAGGAAATGAAATAATGAAGAAGTATGGGAAACAACTCGTTATACGTGAAGACGGAATTTGATATTTTGCAAACCGTATTTGGGTACCAAAGTTGGGTGGATTAAGGAAGTTGATATTGAACAAGGCACATAAGACAAGATACACGATACATCCTGGAGTTGGAAAGATGTATCAAGATCTTAAGACGCATTATTGGTGGCCTAATTTAAAGACAGATGTTGCAACATATGTTGGGGAATGTTTAACTTGTTCCAAAGTTAAAGCAGAACACCAGAAGCCGTCAGGGTTACTTCAACAACCAGAAATCCCAGAATGGAAATAGGATGGTATTACCATGGATTTTATCACAAAGTTAACTAAGACTGCCTAGGGTTATGACACCATTTGGGTAATAGTTGATCGTCTCACCAAATCTACACATTTCTTGCCTATAAAGGAAATAGATAGAATGGAGAAACTATTACGATTATACATAAAGGAAATTGTTTCAAGGCATGGAATACCTATTTCCATTATATCCGATCGTGATAGTAGATTTACATCAAAGTTTTGGCAATCACTACAGGAGGCCCTGGGAACTCATTTGGATATGAGCACCGCATATCATCCACAAACTGACGGGCAGAGTGAAAGAACAATTCAGACTCTTGAAGAAATGCTCAGGGCATGTGTGATTGATTTTGGAAACGGATGGGATAAGTATCTACCATTAGCAGAATTCTCGTATAATAACAGTTATCATGCGAGCATTAAAGCTGCACCATTTGAAGCACTGTATGGAAGGAAGTGTAGATCCCCTATCTGTTGGAATGAAGTAGGAGATCGACAATTAACTGGTCCCGAGATCATACACGAAACGACTGAGAAGATAGTACAAATCAAGGAGAGATTGAAAATAGCCTGTAGTCGCCAAAAGAGCTACGCGGATGTCCGAAGGAAACCATTAGAGTTTCAGATCGGTGACATGGTTATGCTAAAGGTGTCACCTTGGAAAGGTGTAATACGTTTTGGAAAAAGGGGTAAACTGAACCCAAGGTATGTAGGCCCGTTCAAGATCATCGAACGCATCGGACCGGTAGCCTATCGACTCGAGTTACCACAACAACTCGCCGGAGTACATAATTTATTTCACATCTCAAACCTCAAGAAATGTCTTGCAAAGGAAGATCTCACCATTCCTCTTGAAGAAATCCAAGTCGATGAGAAACTACAATTCATAGAAGAACCAGTCGAAATCATGGACCGTGAAGTTAAACGGCTCAAGCAGAGCAACATACCAATCGTTAAGGTTCGTTGGAATGCTCGAAGAGGTCCCGAGTTTACTTTGGAATGAGAGGATCAGATGAAACAAAAGTACCCACATTTGTTTCCCGAGAACGCAAAATAGGTACAACTTTAAAATTTCGGGACGAAATTTATTTAACGGGTAGGTACTGTAACGACCCGGATTTTTCCGATCATTTTACACTTATAAGATTAATATTTACATAAATTAAACCTTACCAACATGATAAGCAATCTAAATTGTTGAGACTTATGTTTTTAAAAAGAGTTTTACACAACATTTGACCGTCCAATTTGACCGATGATATCACGAACTATATAACATACGATAATTATACGTTTGTGTATATATATATGTATTTTTATATATTTAACATGATCTAAGAATGTTTTAACATCTCATTGTGTACTAATAACAATGAGTTATAAGTATATTTTGAGACTACTAACTTAAGTTTTCAAAACGATAACTATATGTGACGTTCTTCGACTTAAATACTTAAAACTTATAATGCTTATACATGTATCGTATAGATATGTATTTTATCACTTTTAAAGGATTTATATACATAAAACAATATAAGTATATTTACAAAAGATAGCTATATTTGAATCCTCATTCCGTTTTCTCAAGATTTTTATACGTATATCTAGGGTATATGTACCCGTATCATACCCAGCTTCTATACGTATTTACTATTGGTATATACACATCACAATCACTTTATTAGCAGCCATGAGTTAGCTAATTTTGGATCTTAGCATGCATGATTAATCAATTTGGCATATTACAAGACTTTTGCACAATATTACAAATTTATACATCTTTTCACCACCATTTATACTCCATTCCATTTTTATTTTTACTACACATTTTCTCTAACCAAAAACACAATCTTAGGAACCTTAAGTGTTCTTCACAATCTCAGCAAATAACCATGAAGATCTAGCTTCAAAAACAACCCTTAATCATCATAAGAAAATCCATTCAAGAACACTTCAAAAATCCTTCGAAGTAAACAAGTTTACTTCCAACCTTTCAATCCAACTCCACCACTCTTTTGATTCTAGGATTTTTATCATCTCTTACAGTAACTTTGTCCAAGTAACTTGAGGTAGTAACCTTATTCATAATCTTATTCAATTCATATTCATATAGCTATCTTATTTTGTGGTATAAAAATTTTAACAACAAGAACATAGTTTGAATGATTTCAAACTTGTTCGCAAACTAAATAGATCCTTCTAACTTGACATTTAAAATACTTCAAGACCTGTAATATATCATAATGATATGCTAACTTAACAAGATATAACTTGGTTTTACAAAGAACACCTTAAAAACTGAATCTACGTCGTCGGAGTGCAACCGGGGGTTGTTTTGGGTTGGATAATTAAAAACCATCTTAAGCTTTGAATTGGAAGTTCATATTCTGGAAAAATGATATTTCTTATGAATATGTTAACACATAAAAATTTCATGGTTTAACTCAAAGTGTAAGTATTTTTAGAAAAATGATCATTAAATGTTGTTTTTATGATGGAAAATGATCACTTTCATAAGTTTCACTAAAGTTTGACCTATAACCTGTGATTTCGAATACAACCTAAGGTATTTTCAGTTCATATTCTTAAAATTTGACTCGATCCAAGGAAGTGGCAAGTTGAACTAACAAAAACGGAGTTGTAATGAAGAAACTACGACTAAAACAAGATCGGGTATGCGAAGCTAGTTTAGCTACGAAAATATTTGGAGAAAAATTAAATTAATCATATATTTCTAATTAATATGATATTTCATATATATTTACTTATGATTTGATTTTATATATTTCAGGACCACCCGTAAACAACACGAGAAGATTAATCATAAGACCTCATGATTGTACGCAACACGTCATTTGACAACACGGTACTTTATGTACGCAACACGTCATTTGACAACATGGTACCATGGGTCAAGATTAATTCTGATCAATACGAATACGATGGGGTCTTTATTTATTTTATTGAGCAACTAATTGTGGACCACTAACATCGGACTGCTAACTACGGACTAAGAAAATATTAAAAGTATTAAAAGTATATATATATATATATATATATATATATATATATATATATATATATATATATATATATATATATATATATGTGTGTGTGTGTGTGTGTGTGTGTAACGATTACTTAAAAAGAAAATATGTTGATATATTATATATATGGTTAGGTTCGTGATATCTATCGGAGACCAAGTCATGATAAATACCTTCAAGGCAAAAGTGAGTATATAGTCCCACTTTTAAACTCTAAATATTTCGGGATGAGAATACATGCATTTTATGATTTACGTTATGGACACAAGTGATTAAAAATATATATTCTACGTTGAGTTGTACCACTGGCATACTTCCCTGTAACTTGGTAACTATTATTTACATGAGGTATTCTAAACGCGAATCCTGTTGATAGATCTATCGGGCCTGACAACCCCAACCAGACTGGACGACCAGTATTCAACGATTGCACAGTACTTCGTTTCGGTAACTACACTTGGTACGGTGTAGTAAGATTTCATAATAAATTGAATATGCGACATTGATTAAATGTTAAGTATGGTTATCAAGTGCTCAACAACTTAGAAAATTTTTATTAAAACGTTTATATATGAAATCTTGTGGTCTATATTTATAACGCTGCCGGCATTAAACCTATATCTCACCAACTTTATGTTGACGTTTTAAGCATGTTTATTCTCAGGTGATAACTAAAAGCTTCCGCTGCAACATGTTGAATTTAAGCAAGATCTTGAGTATGCATATTTGTGTCACAAATAAAACTGCATATCGAAGGATTTGTAATGTAAAATATGTTGGAAGTAGTATTGTTATTATCACATGTAAAGTTTGTAAGTCTAAGATTATCGCTAAACGATAATCATTATTAAGTTGTTTAAACCTTGTATTTGTAATAAAAGCTATGGTTTGTATTGTAAAAACGAATGCAGTTTTTGAAAAATGTCGCATATAGAGGTCAATACCTCGCGATGTAATCATATGTTATTGTAATCGTCCTTATGGTTAAGGTCGGGTTATGACACTTAAACCCCATGTGATCGCATGGGTAGGTGCAGCAAAGGTGTTTAAATATCGAACGATTTCAGTGTTTTCATTCACAATTCATTTCACTCTATCTCTGATTGCTCCGTCTATTATTGATTTTATTTAAATTATTTAAATTATTATTATTAAGATTAATATTATTATTAATCTTAATATTATTATTAGTAGTACGAGTATTATTATTAGTATTATACATAAAATACTACGACGAAGTCATGAGCGAGTTATTTCAAACGGGTTTTTCGAGCGGGATAGAGCTAAGGAAATTATGGGTTATAGCTATGGAGGTTATGGGTATGGTTCGGGGTATAGCTCGTAAGGTCAAACAAGTGTTTATCATCTCCGTTGCGTCTACGTACTTTCCTGCAATATTGAATCACAATATTGATACGTTCGTGAATCCGAGGCCAACCTTACACTTGTTCAATGACGTCATATGTAATTTTTACTACGAAATACAGTATTATGAGTTCATTTGATTCCCTCTTACTCTTTACATTTTTGGGACTGTGAATACATGCGCTGTTTTATAACTGCTTTACAACTGTTTTATTTAAATGCTTTTGCAATCTATATTTTTGGACTGAGAATACATGAGATGCTTTTATAAATGTTTGACGAAATAGACACGAGTACTTAAAAATATTCTACTACTGAATTATTGTATCGGATATCACCCCCTTATAGCTTGGTAACCTAAGAATTAGGGAACTGGCCACTAATTGACACGAATCCTAAAGATAGATCTATGGGCACTAACGACCCCATCCTGAGAGTTTGGATGATTTAGTACTTCGATTTTTGTATAGATGTGTTAATCCTGTACGTATACAGATGTGTTAATCCTGTATCTTTGGGGATATCCTATATGCATTATTGTTAATGTCGATTACCAGGTGTTTATTCGTATGAATGGATTTGTATACAGATGTGTTAATCCTGTATGCTGATTATAAAACTGAAATCTCGTAGTCTATCAAAATTACAGAATTTTGTTGTTTTATGATAAACTTATGAACTCACCAACCTTTTGGGTGACACTTGAAAGCATGTTTATTCTCATGTATTAAAGAAATCTTTCGCTGCGCATTTGCTCATTTTAGAGATATTACTTGGAGTCATTCATGGCATATTTCAAAAGACGTTGCATTCAACTCATTGAGTTCAACAAGATTACTATTAAGTCATTTATAGTTTGGATATATTATAAAATGGTATGCATGCTGAAAGGACCCGTCTTAATCCATCTGGACGAAGTCACCAACAACTGGTTCCATTGCGATGATCGACTCCAAATACTGTCTTTAAAATGAACAAATGCACAGCGGAACGTTTCTTTCATACCTGAGAATAAACATGCTTTCAAGTGTCAACCAAAAGGTTGGTGAGTTCATTAGTTTATCATAAATAATCATTTCATAATTTTAATAGACCACAAGATTTCATATTTCCATTTCTCATAAACATACGTCCCATGCATAGAGACAAAATATCATTCATATGGATTGAACACCTGGTAACCGACATTCACAATATGCATATAAGAATATCCCCATCATTCCGGGATCCTCCTTCGGACATGATATAAATTTCGAAGTACTAAAGCATCCGGTACTTTGGATGGGGCTTGTTGGGCCCGATAGATCTATCTTTAGAGTTTGCGTCAATTAGGGTGTCTGTTCCCTAATTCTTAGATTACCAGACTATAAAGGGGCATATTCGATTTAATAATTCAACCATAGAATGTAATTTCACGTACTTGTGTCTATTTCGTAAAACAATTATAAAAGCAGCGCATGTATTCTCAGTCCCAAAAATATATATTGCAAAAGCATTTAAAAAGGGAGCAAATAAAACTCACCTAATGTATTTTGTAGTAAAAATACATATGACAACATTGAACAATTGTAGGGTTGGCCTCAGATTCACGAACCTATATCATTTGTGGATATATTAATACACGTAATCGTAATCGATCAATTATATATATATATATATATATATATATATATATATATATATATATATATATATATATATATATATATATATATATATATATATATATTTGTTATTAATAATATACTTGTTATACTAGATGTTATTTAGATAAATTTAATATATTTAGTTTATATGTTTTATATAACTATTACTTATCATTAGTAATAAAAACTATATATTAAGGTTTAGTATATATTTATATATTAATTGATATAGATTAACTAATATCTTTTTAGTAATAAAAGTATAGTGTAATGTATAAAAGTATCTATTTATGATAATATTGATAGTTTTGGTGATAACAAAATAATAATTTTATAAGAATGATAATAATGATAATAAGTTTAATAATAATAATACTAATGATTATATTAATAATGATAATGATAATATTTATAATACTACTTATGTTACTAATAATAATAATATTCTTATTTATAACTATAATCATAATAATAATAATGATAACTAGTACTTGCATGACAAAATTTATAATAATAAATACATTAGTAATGTTAATAATGATTTTAATGCTTATAACTATGATAATAATAATAATAATAATATGTGTTATAATACTAATAATAACAATAATATCAATAATAATAATAATAATCATAGTAATAACATTAATAATAATAATAATATAAATGATAATCAAAATAATAATAATAATACTAATAATAATAATCATAATCATAATCATAATGATAATAATAATACTAAAATGACAAGTTTACAACTAATAACAATAAATAATAATATAATAAGTAATGATAATAATAATAATAATAATAATATTAACAATACAAAATAAAAGAGTTATACCTCACTAAAATAGGTTTTAAACAAAAAGATGCCCAAGCCGGGCTCGAACCCGAGACCTCTCGCTAACCCAACAATATACACGACCATCCCTCTGTTTCATTTTTCCTGATTAACTACCATTTTAATGGTATATAACCCGGTTGTCTGATTTCATCTTCTTCATACCAATTCAATCGAACAAGCCAGTAACCATCACAACAGCAACTAATTTATTGGTTTAAAATTAGCAATGTAACAATACGACCTGGTTAAAAGTAAATTGAAAACCAACAGAACACAAAAAAAATATAAAAATTTTCAACAGCTTCATTGCTGTTCGCGAAGAACAATATGAAGTCTAACATCAATTTTGATTTTTAATTGGTTTTAGACAACGATTTCTACAGGAAATAAGTTACAAATCCCTCCTGGAAACTTTCTAAACCTTCAATTTAATATGAAACACTAAAATGAATCCGAATTTTTGAAGATGAACAATTTGTTGACTTTTGAAAATAATACTTTGACCTCAAAATTCGTTCGTAATATGAAAAATTAATGTTTGAAACTTTACAGAAAGTTCAAATGAAAGGTTTCAAACATCTTTTCATTTATAGATTTTAAAATAAGACTCAAATTCGATGAATTAAAAAAAAAAATGACGAACAGAGATATAGCGTCTGTTTTTATGAACTTTAATATGATTTTCTGCTTTAAATTCGAATTGAGATTGCAAAGTGTTACAAAGAGGTTAGTAGATAATAATACAATGTAATCGAATCAATTAGCTTTTGTTTTGTAGTTTGTTGAACCGACCGGTTGTACCAATTTGAAACAGAAAAGGAGAATTCATGCGCAGATATAATTTTTCTAATCAATTCGCACAGTTTAAAGATCTTAATATCAGATAAATAATTTAAAGGTGATAAGGATGTCTAACAGAATACAGACAATCTGTGTATCTATGTGTATAACTGTATATATTTATAAATAGCTGTATATTTACTTGTAGTATATATATAGATATGTATTTATGAATATTTAAATTTTTATATAACCATTTATATATCTGTTTATACATATTCTTATATATATAACTGAAATGTATACATATATTTGTATCACTATATATATATATATATATTATTCAAACATTTATGTTAATGTTTACAATGAAATTATTGTTAATGATATTAACATAACAATTATATTTAAACTTGTAATTATATTAAAATTTATAAATTTTACTCTAGTTACCAATTATATAATATACATCATAATTTATATTAAATATTTATAATTTACAATATATATAATATTACTTATGTTTAGAATTTATATATATATATAATTATATGTATATATATATATATATATATATATATATATATATATATATATATATATATATATATATATATATATATAGAAACTTATTTATTCTGTATTTTATTTTTTTTACATTATTAATTCCAATTGATGGGGGTGCATTTTATTAATTCAAAATAATATATATGTATACTTATATTTATTTTTCTATCTATATATTTATTTACAAACCATTGTTCGTGAATCATCGGAAATGGTCAAAGGTCAAATGCATTCATGAATAATAGTTCAAACATTTTGGGGACTCGATTTAATAGACTTTGCTTATCGTGTCGAAATAATATAAAGATAAAGTTTAAATTTGGTCGAAAATTTCCGGGTCGTCACACATGCCTGTCAACTTTCGATGTAATGAAAGTTTGTCTTTTAAAAATGAATGAAATGTTTGTAAAATGTATCATTTAGAGGTCAGAACCTCGCGATGTATCCATATGTAAATGTATTCGTCCTTATGGATTAGGACAGGTCATCTCATGTGGTATCATAGCGGTGGTCTTAGCGAATCAGGTCTTGCATTAATGTGTCTAACTGATAGTTATTAAGATGCATTAGTGAGTCTGGACTTCGACCGTGTCTGCATATCAAAAGTTTTTCTTATCACTTTTGTCAGAAATTACATGCTTATCATCTTAAGTCTAGACACATCTTACTGCATTGATTGCATGAATAGTGTATAGACAAAAATTCATATCTTAGCGTATCTGCAAATTCGTATCTTAGCGTACCTATTACTGTAAACTCTGCCTGAAAGTTTCCAAAAGTTCCTCCGTAATCTACGAAATCTTTTGGACTATATATAGGTATTCTAGGTAATTAGAATATCATCCGAATCTAAAAATCATCTCATATCGAAAAATCCTTTAACTGATCATGTCAGATAGATCCTGTACCAAATTCGAATTCATATAATTCCGAAGATTATTCTGAAGATCTGAAGGTAGTGTGACTGAATTGCCCCAACTGGTTGACTACACTTCTTTTTAGAGGAGATGGAGATGGGTTCGAGATATACTCACTCGCTGGAGAAATGAAGATGGAGAACCTTATCACGAACCAAATTTACCTCCCGACATCGGAGAACTTGACGCACTCAACGGTCAACCAATTCGCAATACCGTTTTCACACTTTTTGCCCAAATATTCCACCTCGAAGAACGCATTCATAGAATTATGTTAGTAATTCAGCCTCTACTCCAGACTACTAATCAAGTAGGATTAGTGGAAGAAGTTAGAGAGCTTCATGCTAGGCTTGAAGAAAGAATGGAGTTTCTGGAAATCACAGTACACAATTTGGAAGATAGACTTAGGTCTACAACAACAACACCAGTATCACCAACAACATCTACATCGCAAGCCTTAATACTACAAGCACCAGCAGCATCACTAGCATCAATGGTACCACCATCATCAACACCAACAGTACCCTTACCACCACCAACAACAACATCTGCATTCCACACCTCAACATCACAATCTGTACCATGAGCATCGACATCCTATGCACCATAGATACCAATGAGTACCAACAATAACAACTGATGAAGTATTGATTCATAACTTAATTGGAAAAATATTCTACTGCAGTTATGTAATCTCTAAAGTCTTAGAGATTATCTATTTTAGTCTTAACCATAAATCAGATGAGGAGAAACCCTGATCAGAATATTGCAAACGACACTTGTTACACAAGCAGCACTAGCAGTACCGTCATCATTACCAGCATTAGCAAGCACCTATAACACCACAAGCTCCGTCAGTTCCATAATCACTGACATCATCGTAAATCAACAACGAGTATGTCGAATCAATGAGTTCTGAAGTATTAACTCGTTCCCTCTGAAGAATTTATATGTATATTTTATATGTATGAATTATTAAACCACAATATATCTTTTCGTACTAAGCTATTATGTATGAATTTAAAAAGGGTAGATACTACTCGGCTAGTTCATATTACTAATATGCAATGATGTACATCCTTCATTAATGACTTAATCATCGTTAACTACAATCTCGGCTTCAACTCAATAGATCCCATTTCATAATAAACCAAGTGTATTATTCAAATACATGTTCGATTTTACACTTTCATTTTTTTGATGTATTCGAAACTTCCTGGAAAACATCATTCGTGTCTTATGAAATTCATAAGAATCCTACGAGCATCAAAATTATTCACCAAGGAAATATCAATAAAAATGAATAATGAAGTATTGATTCATAATTTCATTTCGTTGAAGAAATAATTCGCGAAGGTTATGAATTTCTAAAGTTTTAGGGATTTCTCAATAATAATTTCAACCGTAAATCAAATGATTTTAATTTAATGTTAACTCGTTAAATCTATATTACATCTGAAGAAAATATACATACATATATATTTTCATAAAGACTGTAATAAAATTCTTTTGTACAATATATTATTTGTGAAATTTTTTTTAACGGGTAGGTAATACCCGAGAAATACTTTGATTTCACATTAATATGTTACACTGTACATTCTTCGATTCTGATTCAACAATCATTAACTATACTCACTACTTACACAACGATATACATTTTTCATATAAATCATAACAACCATTCTCATTTAAATTCAATTACATATTCTGATTTTAACAGATCAGAATCCAAATCGAGATTTAACCGATATCATCACTCTTAGATTCCTACATCTTTCAAATCTATACTTTGACTTCAAAACTGTGCTAAAACATTACTTCTATTCATTAAACCCACAAAACAATTTTCATATCGTTCAAAATTCTAGAACATCCTATGTATATTGACAACTACAATCTGCATTCAAACCCTTCATGATTTTTGAAAACACCTTAATTAAGAAACAATCGAGATGATGATCCAACCACATGTTATCCACAGTCATGTACCTGGAAAACTCCTGAAACCTAAGTAGAAGTTTAACACAAAAATCCGTGAGCCATTGGCGTTGTTATTACCGAAAATAACTTTGCAATCCCTTTCCAAAGTAGTTAGTTTTGTCACAGCTCCAGCAAGTCAACTTCGACTTTTCAGGGGAAACAGTCTTATTATAACTTCGATATATACGTTGCCCTTTCGTCATCGTACCAGGGAACCCTTTTACACTTCACCATATTAACAGAAAATGTATCAACAACTTCATTACCTTTTGACTTAAGCCTCTTCGAAAAATCATTATACTTATTCATTGAAACCCAATCATGTACTAATCTGCATCTTGTAATGGTAGTTGCCATACCAAAAAGCTTGAATCATTATTCTCGAATTTCGTAGCAATTCTACGCCAATAGTTATATATACATATAATGTCTATCTCCTAGACTTATATACTTCGAATGTGAAGTTTCTGAAAAACACCCTAAACTGCGAACTAGTTCTCCGAATTTTGGGAAAAATGCTGATGAAGCAGCAAAAACTATAAACGATCTTAACAGTCAAAAGATTGATAATAAAGAATAGTGTGTTGGCAAAGCTCAGAAAAAGAAGGTTTGGTACTGGAAAAAGGATTGAGCAAACTATGAAGGAGGCTGTGGACAAATCACAAAGACTAAACCTGCCTTCAAAGAATCCAAATGATTCAGTATCTACTAAAGTCATTAATGAATACCTTGCTCCTGACACTAAACCCTTGCGGACAATATTCTTCATCATCATCTGATTTTAGATATTCTAAGATATTATCAAATCTTTCATTATAAATATCTTCGATATTTCTGAAGACATATTCATAATTACTCTCATCTGAGGTTATTTATCTCTTCGTACTATCAGTATTATATCATAAAGGAAACTATTTTAGTTTCTAAATTCTGAGAAATTCGAATTTAAAATAGGAATGTTTTGAAGTAATTTTGGGAACTGAAGCATGAGTTAGTATAATATAATGACACTTGATCAACGTGATTATATTACAGTAAGTCATGCTGAGTTTCTAATGGAATGTGATAAAGGTTCACAGATCATACCCTCATCATGAACCATGTTACATAACTCTTTCATTCTTTTTAACCTCTAAACTATCAAGAAAATATTTTTCCTGAGGATTCGGTCTTTTTTGGATATTCTGGTAATTTGACAAATCAAATCGTGCTACTACCTTTCCTCTTTACTTTGTATATTATGATAATTCGAAACTCCATACCTACGAATTCTGGACCATTACTTGCGAAAGAAAACAAAAGCATGAAGCTCCGAAATAGAAAGGGGGTATAAATCGCAGCAAACGGAAAAGATCATTAACCATAGATGTCAATAATTATGGAAAGACAAATACAAGGAAGGATTATGAAAATCACCACCCCAAGAGCGAAATAGAAGTAAACAGATTCCTCCGGAGGGAGTTGGAAAAGAAGGATAATTGTTGCGACAATTAGGAACATATCAAGGATCAGAACTAGATCAAGCATATTGACAAATGTTTTAGAAGTATGAATTGAGAAAGAAAGTATAGAAGATGGGAGATGTGGAAGTAAGGATATAAAGGGGGTGGATTTATAGTGAAACATCCGACAGAGCAATCAAAATAGATCATTGCATTTAACCAAAGAAGATCCTAATTTTCTTAAATACCGAAGAATCAAATCTTATTACGAAGATTTTCTCCAAATCCCTTGAACAGTGGAAATCAACCCTATCTACGTCAAAAGATATGACGAAACTTTACCTTTCTCATTTCACTCTTTTGTGATAACTTCATTCGTACGCTTCACATAAACAAATTGTTTTATCTATATTACTTGATGATGATAAAACTCAAATTTCCATCTCGTATGCGTCATGAAAACATACTTATTGTCAGCCATGACCATTCCATTCAAATTTTGGGACGAAATTTCTTTAACGGGTAGGTACTGTGACAACCCGAAAATTTTTGACCAAATTTAAACTTAATCTTTATATATTTCCGACACGATAAGCAAAGTTTGTAAAGTTGAATCTCAAAAAATTTGTAACTACATTCATGTAATCAATTACCCTTTGACCATGCTCCACGATTCACGAACATTTATGTGTATAGATATGTATATATAATATATGGTTATATTAATTGAAAACGTTAACAAAGTATTATATGTATAATACTTTACATGAACACATTTGTTTCAATATAAGTTTATTATAATTATCAACGAGATTAAAAGATAATATCAAATGATTGAATTATCAGATACATTATGATATGGTTACGGGTCTCTGTTGTGAGGTCCACTGTGATTTAAGAAATCTTTTCTTTTTATCAGTATTCTGAAATTGGTAAAGTAATTTGCAAGTAAGAACAAAGGTGTCATTAACGAGAGTTAGTCAAAAGTTAATGGAGATTCCCGTGTAAATTTCAAAAGCGTGCTTTACATTGATTGCCTCGTGTCACTTGATAATTTAATTATTTAGTTTTCATTATTTGATATGATAACTTTATTTAGTTAAACGGGTTAGCTTATATAAGACAGACTTTGAAATATAATTAGTTTTGAAAAATTAAATATTATATTCCAACTATATATATAAATTATATTTCTAAGTGAACATATATATATATATATATATATATATATATATATATATATATATAATGTAATATTAATATAGTTATAAAACATTTTAATTTAGGTAATGTTTTAAATATATTATTAAAATTATTAAATATATCTTAATAAACAATGAAAAGTTGATTTAAAGAAGCAATTAACCAAAACACTCGAAAGTTCAAGTTACATTTCGAGTAAAGTAGTTATCAATGATTTTAGTCTATATTTTAACAAGGGTACGAGTCACGAAATATAAAGTCCAAGTTTTCTAAATATATGAAATGCCGTTTGAGAAACCAGAATCGAGACATAAGTCGAGCGTCATCGTACATGACATTGGAACTAAATTTACAAGTTAACTAGGCACGTGAATATAATATAATATATAATTAATTATATAGATTAAATATATATATATATATATATATATATATATATATATATATATATATATATATAATTAAAACGTCGGCAGCCCATGTGTTAGTTGATTATGAGCTGGAATCAAGTGTGCCGCAATCGCGACACAATTACACTGAGCTACCCCGCGATCGCAGAGAAACAAAAATCTGGAAGTTTAACCTCCATGCGATCGCATGGATAAAAGCCTTAAACCCCATGCGATCGTATGTGGGTTAGGTGCAGCAAAGGTGCTTAAATATCGAACGATTTCATTGTTTTCATTCACAATTCATTTCACTCTATCTCTTATTGCTCCGTATATTATTGATTTTATTTAAATTATTATTATTATTATTATTATTATTATTATTATTATTATTATTATTATTATTATTGTTATTATTATTAAGATTAATATTATTATTAATCTTAATATTATTATCAGTAGTACGAGTATTATTATTAGTATTATACATAAAATACTACGATGAGGTCATGAGCGAGTTATTTCAAACGGGTTTTTTGAGCTGGATAGAGCTAAAGAAATTATGGGTTATAGCTATGGAGGTTATGGGTATGGTTCGGGGGTATAGCTCGTAAGGTCAAACAAGTGTTTATCATCTCCGTTGCGTCTACGTAATTTCCTGCAATATTTAATCACAATATTGATACGTTCGTGAATCCAAGGCCAACCCTACACTTGTTCAATGATGTCATATGTATTTTTACTACGAAATACAGTATTGTGAGTTCATTTGATTCCCTTTTACTCTTTACATTTTTGGGACTGACAATTCATGCGCTATTTTATAACTGCTTTACAACTGTTTTATTTAAATTCTTTTGCAATCTATATTTTTGGACTGAGAATACATGAGATGCTTTTATAAATGTTTGACGAAATAGAGACGAGTACTTAAAAACATTCTACGACGGAATTATTGAACCGGATATCACCCCTTTATAGCTTGGTAACCTAAGAATTAGGGAACTGGCCCCTAATTGACGTGAATCCTAAAGATAGATCTATGGGCACTAACGACCCCCATCCTAAGAGTTTGGATGCTTTAGTACTTCGATTTTTGTACAGATGTGTTAATCTTGTACGTATACAGATGTGTTAATCCTGTATCTTTGGGGATATCCTATATGCATTATTGTTAATGTCGGCTACCAGGTGTTTATTCGTATGAATGGATTTGTATACAAATATGTTAATCCTGTATCCTGATTATAAAATTGAAATCTTGTGGTCTATCAAAATTACTGAATTTTGTTGTTTTATGATAAACTTTTGAACTCACCAACCTTTTGGTTGACAATTGAAAGCATGTTTATTCTCAGGTATTAAAGAAATCTTTCGCTGTGCATTTGCTCATTTTAGAGATATTACTTGGAGTCATTCATGGCATATTTCAAAAGAAGTTGCATTTGAGTCGTTGAGTTCATCAAGATTACTATTAAGTCATTTATAGTTTGGATATATTATAAAATGGTATGTATGCCTGTCAACTTTCGATGTAATGAAAGTTTGTCTTTTCAAGACGAATGCAATGTTTGTAAAATGTATTATTTAGAGGTCAGAACCTCGCGATGTATCCATACGTAAATGTATTCGTCCTTATAGATTACGATGGGTCGTCTCACTAAGCTTGCAAAATCTTAAAACCTTCCAGGGACTAAAAGTGAAAATGTCTCTTGAAATGAACTTGGGGTTAGTTACTGTTGGGCTTTGAGATTTGGTAAGACCACTAATAATCTACTTGGGCCTTGTAGATTCGGTATTAAATGAACAAGTCCAAAAAGGTAATAAAACAATCGATCACAATCAGATACCGAATGATAATACCGAGTCCAGGAACCAACTTGAATTACCGAATGAATTACCGAAGCTAATACATAGTTTGTAACCAACTTAGATATACCGAATGTGATTTAAATTTAGATACCTAAGCAGAAGCAATACCGAGTTTGATTCAAGTATCTGTACTGAATGTGTTCTTCCTAAAAGATGAACACCAAAACTGAATTTGTCAATATGAGGAAATTGGACCTTAAAATCGATTGGAATAACTCCTCAAAGCAGCGATTAACAGTTCTTGAGAAGCAACTTCAATCAAATCAACATCAAATTGTTGAATAATCGATGAACAGAGACGTTTTTCAACAATATGAACACAAAATTGATGTTGAGAATCAATCACTTTTAGATATAAATTCCTTCACCAAAGTTGCTCGAAATTATGTGCTCAACACTCGACAAGCATCATCACTGGCTGAAAACATCTGAATCAAATCAATTCGTTGATCTTTGACTTTTCTGAAAAGTCAAACTGACTTGAATCCTTGATCAAATGATGTTTATGATTCGAATTGAATGTTCAAGTAGCACAAACGAAGCACGACAAACTTAAATCCACAAGAAATTTGATCTAGTTCACGCTAAATCAAACCAGAGATCAAATGATTGAAGTATTATGCTCGACAAGGAAGAATCTGATAATTCATGAAGATTTTAATTTTTTTTTTCAATATGAATCTGTTGTTGATCTTTGATGATGAAGATCGATGAAATAATCGATGAGAAGATGAAGACTCGGTATTTGTAGATATTTGATGCTCGATGTATATGTTTGTGTATATACGAGATAGATAGATGAAGATGCATCTGATGTAATATAATTTAGGAGAGAGACGGCTGAGATTTGGTATTTGTTTTTTTATTCAAGTATTGTATATCAGATAGGTGACACGTTTTTTTGGAGAAAAAGAAATAAGATTCGGTAATTTTTATTTTTTGTAGAGAGAGAGAGAGAGAGATAAAAATAAGATTCGGTAAAATTTAAATGGAATTTGGGTTCGGTAATTTTTTTGTTCGAAGATTCGATGATTCGGTATGAATATTCAAAGATGTGTATGAAGATTGGATGTAGATTCGAAGATGAGTATGAAGATTTGGATGAAGATTCGAATACGAGTATGAAGGTGGTTTTAAGATACACACGATATTCTCGGATCGATGCTAAAAGCTTTTGCTCTGATACCAAATGTTGGGGTGTAATGAGATGAACATCGTAAGAATGTATGAGTATCTATGAAGATTGATATGAATATTGAGAGGAAAAGTAAATTAGTCAAGATTGAATTTTCCACAACTATCTTGAACTCTCTTAGGTGTTTTGGCTATGTGTGTGAAGTGCTTCCTTCTAAGCTTTCCTTGTGGGATATATATAGCCCTCATCTATATCCCACCATTACAAGGCTTAGAACACTATCTATGCAATTCCTGAGGTCTTAACAACAACACAATTTTGAACATTATATAACACTATATAAACAACATATAAACTATAAACCTTGAAATAAAAAAAATAAAACATGCTTATACAGGTGTTGTGTAATATGATTTTTCTTGTACAAAAGTGCAGCAGCACATACAAGATGCATAAATATACATACAACAAATTGTCAGCACATACAAGTACATAATACACAAAAGTGGAGTAACACAAATTGCATAGAACACAATAAGATGAATAATAGCCCAGACGAACATATATACTAAAGACACTGTTACTGCTGTAGACAACACAATATAATATGCTAATAAGAAAAACCTCATAATATGATCGGTAAAGATACATTAGCCGGTAAGGTTACCTTCTTGATTCCCAACCATGTCATTATCAGAAACAAAAGTCTCACTTTCATCAACATTTTCATTGCTATCATCAACATTCTCATTCTCAATGCAAATGTATGGTTGAGTAATAACAACACAACGGTCACTCAAATTAAGAACAGATCCCATGATTTAGTATCCATGGAAATTCAGACCCAATAAGAAATAATAATAGCAATGTTGACTTTAAAACTACCTATAGTGGCAATCATAGCCCAAAGTACAATTGTATTGGCAAATTCGACCGAAGATACAAATCCAATGATATTTTCGACCCATACCTTTAAAGTAGTAATGCATAAGCCCTATCATCCATGTACAGTGGTAGATTTGACCCAAAACCCTAAGGCAGCAACAACTTCTATCTAGATCACTAGCGTAGAACAAATTTAGACCCATAAACCTAATGTAAATCTTGATAAAGCTAAAGGTTTTAAAGATTCAACTTTTTAAAGGCTAGAGATTTTAGAGATTTCAAGACTGAAGATGGTCGAGATTTGAAGATTAGAGATCTTGAAGAATACAAGTGGACACATGAGCTTAAAGGGAAGATCAAGTGCAAGTCATATTACTCAGGTATGGTTTGTTATTTGATATATATATGTGTGTTCTTGCAGGTTATAGATGTTAGTCATTTGGTAGTGTTTAGACATTTATTTTGGTATTGGTGGTTGTTTAGATTATGTATTATCATTTTCTAGGCAATTATTGAATGTATAGATTTACTTTCATAGTGTAGGGATTTAATGTGAAAGTGTTTCGGGTAGTCACTTCAAAACACCCGCCCCTTTTGTAATTTGTTTTTTATGATCTGATAAAAAATTTTCAGGGGTACCGTCCCCTTTTCCCAAAAAAAAAAAGCACAGTGGACATAATAGATAGCAGCAGTAGTAATAATGACTCAAACTCCAGAAGTAGGGGTAAAATCGACCCAAAAGAAACCTACAACAATCATACATTCCCAAATTATAGACAAATTGCACAGAACACAAAATTTATAGCAGTAAAACCTTAGTACTGCTAATTTAGTTACAAAAGTACACTTACAATTTAAAGTAGCATCATAGCGACTGATCTTCATTACATGAGACTAGGATTATCTTCAATCATACCTCTTCCATGTTTGACGTAAACTGTTTTGGATAGCGTCTTCAATATGATGCGTTCGGACTTCTTTCTTTTTATTGGAATAATGGGTTTCACAATTGGATCTCTAAGTACTCTTGGATTCCTAAGTTCTTCATCAATTTCTGCAATCAATGGATCTTCTTCAACCATGTTAGTTTAACCACTTTGGTTGACCACTGAAATGTCAACCTTGTTAGTTTGACCTCTATGGTTGCCTTCTTCAATATCAACCATATTCTGAGCAACAACATTCTCATTCACATCAACATTCTTCTTGTACTTATCTACATACTCATTTTCATCAAGATTCTCATTGTACTCATCAACAGACTCAGTAACTTAATCATAATCAACATGTTCATCATCATTATCAACATGCTCATCATCATCATTATCAACATGATCATCATCATCATTATCAACATGCTCATCATCATCATAATCATCATCATTAGCAACATGCTCATTCACATCAACATTCTTCTTGTGGGGGAGATTTCGAATTGAAAAGGATGCATTTTAGGTAAAAGTCATCAAAAGTATTCATGGGCCAGGACGAGGGGTTGCGTCTTTCGGGTCCCAACGATACCTATAATAATGGGTCGATTTGGAATGGAATTATAAAATTTAAAAAAGACCTCTTGAAATTTGATCTAAATTTTGTTAACTCTTTCGTTAAAGTGTTAAGTAATGGGGTCGACACCCTCTTTTGGAAGGACTTATGGATTGGAAACCAACCACTATGTGATCGTTTTGGAAGCATTTTCAGGTTGGAAAACCAACCACCATGTGATTGTTTTGGAAGCATTTTCAGGTTGGAAGTGGATAAAAATTTCACTGTTGTTGCTAGACTAAGTGAACTAAACTATTCGTGGCTTTTTGCATGGGATTGGAGAAGGTATCTTACGAGCTGATCACTAACAGAATAACAGTCCCTAAAAGATGTACTTGCAGACTTCAAATACAACGACATGGATAAAGATACAAAATAACGGAATCTTTTCAACTTCAACGTTGACCTATCTCATAAATGGAAATCTACTGCAACCCAACAATACCGACGTTGAAACACTTCGCAACAAACTAATTCCTAAAAAATAGGCGTATTCATTTGAAGGGTGTTAAGAAATAGGTTAACAGGTTTGAACAGGGTTAGACAAAAGACGAATAGATCTCGATTCGGTTAGATGCCTGATATGAGAGAACGATATTGATGTAGCGATCCGACAAAATCGTCATTGACGGCGCCGTCTACTTAGGTCCCGTTACGTGGTCATAAGTCTTTAAAATAACGTTTGACCAAAATATGTCGCATTCATTTCAATTATAAAGATGTTTCAAAGTTTACAAAGTAGGTTCGACGACCAGACATGTTACAACGTTTTAAGTACAATTGAAACCTATGCGATACAAATTAAGTTAAGTCAAAAGACGCTCCACGTATGCATGTATACTCGACATCCAAGCAAGTAACAGAAGTAATGTGCGGGAGCATGTATCATAAAACATTCAAGGACCTGAGAAAAACATAGAAATCTGTCAACGAAAACGTTGGTGAAATCATAGGTTTAAGTAAGTAAGTACAAATGAACCTAAAGATTTGTATCATTGAATAATAGTAAACCATTCTAAAATTTGTTATCACGAGCACCCAATTATCAAGGCTTAACTTTCCATCCATAGAACTCCATCACAATAGTGTTAGAACATACACTGTTTCTCGAAAATATATTTCATCCGAATAACGGTAGCGAACCGTCCGAATGAGGGTTTGTCAAACCCATATGGCCATACAACATAAGTTCTCGTTTACACCCGGCAAGTGTAACTAATGATAATCGAATTGAGGATTTTTGTTCTAACTCTTATGTAGAATGTTTGTTTTGTACTTGTGTTCACTTTGTAAAATAAAACGCTTATGTTTTCTCATCCCAAATGTAAGTTTAAAAGAGTAAAGGTGGGACTATGATCTCACCTTGAGTGCAAGTGTATAAAAGTACTTCACAAGTAAACGTGTGCAAGGACGAATGCTAGTCTTGACCTAAACAAGTAGGTCATATCAATAACGGTAAACACGATTGGTCAAAGTGTGCAGTTAGTCCTATGGCTCGTTACGACTAGATTATAATAGCATGTGAATCAAATTGTCATGTTTCATGCAAGGTACAAGTATAAAAGCATGTTAGAATGATTGCATAAGTATTTGATTAAGTTTGGACAAAAGTCAACTTTGGTCAAGTCAAAGTCAACGAAAAAGTCAACACATTCGGGTCGGGTCCCGAACTATTTTTCTGAGGTTTTTATTCATATATAAGCATGTTAGAACAAGTTACATGTGAATCGGAGGTGGGTAACATAGAAAACATTTTTCAAAATTTGACAATGCAGGTCAGTCCCTGAATGCGGCTTATGTCGCGCCGCGACCAAGGATTGCCGCGCCGCGACAATCAACGTGAACTGGTGCCTGGCTAGTTTAAATTGTTCAAGTCTAAACCAAACTTCAATTAAGCACAAATCACAAACCGTAAACAATTAAAACGTATACCATACATCTTTGGAAAGGTAATTTAACGAGGAATGCAACTAAACACATTTCATCAATTAAAAACATCATTTACAAAAATCAAAATCCAAGTTGAATGCTCATTTAATGTTCATCATAAATACTTCCAAGTTCATAAATGCACATTTATGATTTGGGAATTAAATGCACACATATGATACACCATTTCGTAGGTAATTATGCATACAATACAACTAAACACTTACGATTAATATTGCAAAGTATTCAATGCATCAAAGATCACATTTAAGGCCACCAAACCCTAACTAACAATCACAAATTTAACAATTTTGTTTATGAAGCTAATCCATGCCAACCTACATACCAAATTGAAGCTAGTGATGCTAGTAATACATTTAATACATGCACTTTTAACATCTAACAACATTGAAGCAACCAATCTCAAGATCAAACACACCCATTTCAAGTTTAAGCTAGTTACATCAAAATGACAAGAACAAGCATATAAATCATATATTCATGTTAGACTTGAGCCATAGACACTAATTAACACTTTTATAAGTTAAAAACATTAAGAACCAAGAATCTAGTGATTTTAGAAAGTTACCCAAATGCAATAAAGTTGGTATGGATTCGAAGAGGAAGATGCAAGGATTCCGAATATGTAATTTATTTGAATTGGTGCTTGCTAGATCTTGAATAGATGATGAATCTTGTTGAGTGAGTTGAGAGAAAATGGAAGTATCAAATGTTTGAAAAGGGAGGTGAATGGATGAGTGGAGGAGAAGGGTTTGTAGTGACCCGAACTTTTCCATGTTTATATATATTAATTGAGATTGATATTTACATGATTAAATGTTTCCAACATGTTAAGCAATCAAACTTGTTAAGACTTGATTAATTGAAATATGTTTCATATAGACAATTGACCACCCAAGTTGATCGGTGATTCACGAACGTTAAAACTTGTAAAAACTATATGATGACATATATATGGATATATATATATATATAGTTAACATGATACTATGATAAGAAAACATATCATAAAGTATATTAACAATGAACTACATATGTAAAAACAAGACTACTAACTTAATGATTTTTAAACGAGACATATATGTAACGATTATCGTTGTAAAGACATTTAATGTATATATATCATATTAAGAGATATTCATACATGATAATATCATGATAATATAATAATTTAAAATCTCATTTGATATTATAAACATTGGGTTAACAACATTTAACAAGATCGTTAACCTAAAGGTTTCAAAACAACACTTACATGTAACGACTAACGATGACTTAACGACTCAGTTAAAATGTATATACATGTAGTGTTTTAATATGTATTTATACACTTTTGAAAGACTTCAATACACTTATCAAAATACTTCTACTTAACAAAAATGCTTACAATTACATCCTCGTTCAGTTTCATCAACAATTCTACTCGTATGCACCCGTATTCGTACTCGTACAATACACAGCTTTTAGATGTATGTACTATTGGTATATACACTCCAATGATCAGCTCTTAGCAGCCCATGTGAGTCACCTAACACATGTGGGAACCATCATTTGGCAACTAGCATGAAATATCTCATAAAATTACAAAAATATGAGTAATCATTCATGACTTATTTACATGAAAACAAAATTACATATCCTTTATATCTAATCCATACACCAACGACCAAAAACACCTACAAACACTTTCATTCTTCAATTTTCTTCATCTAATTGATCTCTCTCAAGTTCTATCTTCAAGTTCTAAGTGTTCTTCATAAATTCCAAAAGTTCTAGTTTCATAAAATCAAGAATACTTTCAAGTTTGCTAGCTCACTTCCAATCTTGTAAGGTGATCATCCAACCTCAAGAAATCTTTGTTTCTTACAGTAGGTTATCATTCTAATACAAGGTAATAATCATATTCAAACTTTGGTTCAATTTCTATAACTATAACAATCTTATTTCAAGTGATGATCTTACTTGAACTTGTTTTCGTGTCATGATTCTGCTTCAAGAACTTCGAGCCATCCAAGGATCCATTGAAGCTAGATCCATTTTTCTCTTTTCCAGTAGGTTTATCCAAGGAAATTAAGGTAGTAATGATGTTCATAACATCATTCGATTCATACATATAAAGCTATCTTATTCGAAGGTTTAAACTTGTAATCACTAGAACATAGTTTAGTTAATTCTAAACTTGTTCGCAAACAAAAGTTAATCCTTCTAACTTGACTTTTAAAATCAACTAAACACATGTTCTATATCTATATGATATGCTAACTTAATGATTTAAAACCTGGAAACACGAAAAACACCGTAAAACCGGATTTACGCCGTCGTAGTAACACCGCGGGCTGTTTTGGGTTAGTTAATTAAAAACTATGATAAACTTTGATTTAAAAGTTGTTATTCTGAGAAAATGATTTTTATTATGAACATGAAACTATATCCAAAAATTATGGTTAAACTCAAAGTGGAAGTATGTTTTCTAAAATGGTCATCTAGACGTCGTTCTTTCGACTGAAATGACTACCTTTACAAAAACGACTTGTAACTTATTTTTCCGACTATAAACCTATACTTTTTCTGTTTAGATTCATAAAATAGAGTTCAATATGAAACCATAGCAATTTGATTCACTCAAAACGGATTTAAAATGAAGAAGTTATGGGTAAAACAAGATTGGATAATTTTTCTCATTTTAGCTACGTGAAAATTGGTAACAAATCTATTCCAACCATAACTTAATCAACTTGTATTGTATATTATGTAATCTTGAGATACCATAGACATGTATACAATGTTTCGACCTATCATGTCGACACATCTATATATATTTCGGAACAACCATAGACACTCTATATGTGAATGTTGGAGTTAGCTATACAGGGTTGAGGTTGATTCCAAAATATATATAGTTTGAGTTGTGATCAATACTGAGATACGTATACACTGGGTCGTGGATTGATTCAAGATAATATTTATCGATTTATTTCTGTACATCTAACTGTGGACAACTAGTTATAGGTTACTAACGAGGACAGCTGACTTAATAAACTTAAAACATCAAAATATATTAAAAGTGTTGTAAATATATTTTGAACATACTTTAATATATATGTATATATTGTTATAGGTTCGTGAATCAACAGTGGCCAAGTCTTACTTCCCGACGAAGTAAAAATCTGTGAAAGTGAGTTATAGTCCCACTTTTAAAATCTAATATTTTTGGGATGAGAATACATGCAGGTTTTATAAATGATTTACAAAATAGACACAAGTACGTGAAACTACATTCTATGGTTGAATTATCGAAATCGAATATGCCCCTTTTTATTAAGTCTGGTAATCTAAGAATTAGGGAACAGACACCCTAATTGACGCGAATCCTAAAGATAGATCTATTGGGCCTAACAAACCCCATCCAAAGTACCGGATGCTTTAGTACTTCGAAATTTATATCATATCCGAAGGGTGTCCCGGAATGATGGGGATATTCTTATATATGCATCTTGTTATTGTCGGTTACCAGGTGTTCACCATATGAATGATTTTTATCTCTATGTATGGGATGTGTATTGAAATATGAAATCTTGTGGTCTATTGTTACGATTTGATATATATAGGTTAAACCTATAACTCACCAACATTTTTGTTGACGTTTAAAGCATGTTTATTCTCAGGTGAATATTAAGAGCTTCCGCTGTTGCATACTAAAATAAGGACAAGATTTGGAGTCCATGTTTGTATGATATTGTGTAAAAACTGCATTCAAGAAACTGATTTCGATGTAACATATTTGTATTGTAAACCATTATGTAATGGTCGTGTGTAAACAGGATATTTTAAATTATCATTATTTGATAATCTACGTAAAGCTTTTTAAACCTTTATTTATGAAATAAAGGTTATGGTTTGTTTTAAAAATGAATGCAGTCTTTGAAAAACGTCTCATATAGAGGTCAAAACCTCGCAACGAAATCAATTAATATGGAACGTTTTTAATCAATAAGAACGGGACATTTCAGTTGGTATCCGAGCGTTGGTCTTAGAGAACCAGAAAATTTGCATTAGTGTGTCTTATCGAGTTTGTTAGGATGCATTAGTGAGTCTGGACTTCGACCGTGTTTTCTTTAAAAATGATTGCTTAACATTTTTGTTGGAAACTATATATTTTTAACATATGAATATTATGTGATATATTAATCTCTTAACGTGTTTGATATTATGTGATAGATGTCTACCTCTAGAACAAGTTCCATTGACTCACCTAATAATAATGAAGAGTCAAATGTAAATTGGAATGATTTGTGGACTGATTCACAAGTTCCCGAAGAGGAACCGGAAGAAGAGTCGGAACCGGAAGAAGAATCGGAACCGGAAGAAGAATCGGAACCGGATGAAGAAATAGAACCGGTGGGGGAAATAATAAAACGGTTAAGTAAAAGAAAATCCTCAACCAACCGACCAAAGTTAATTATGGTCAATGGTGTTTCCGCCAAGGAAGCAAAATATTGGGAGGATTACCAATTCTCCGATGAATCGGATTCCGACGAGAATTCCGATGATGTTATAGAAATTACCCCAACTGAATTTAAAAAGGCAAAAGAAAATAATAAGGGAAAGGGCATAAAAATAGAGAAATCTAATTCCAACCCCGATGAACTTTATATGTATCGTCAACCCCCGAAGTCCTTAAGTTGTAACAATGACCCGGGAACCTCTAAACCACCAGGTTTTTCTAAACCAATGTGGACAACGACGGCTCGTATTAGGGGAACATCATATATCCCTAGAAACTTGGCAAAACGAACCAAAACCGAAGAAGAAGAAACGAGCGAGTCGGAATAAGATAGTTGTATTCGTGTGGTGTAATATATGTAATATAGTGTTCTTATACTTTATGATATATGTAAAAATTGCTTGTATTAATAAGTATTTTTTTATGAATCTAACTCTTGTCTATTTTACAGTTTAAAAACCCAAAATGGATAGACAACCTAATATTTTAAGAGACCTACCCGGAGACATGATTGATGAAATCTTGTCTAGAGTCGGCCAGAATTCTTCGGCACAACTATTTAAGGCGAGATCAGTTTGTAAGACATTCGAAGAGCGTTCCAAGAATGTCTTGGTTTATAAGAGACTTTCGTTTGAAAGATGGGGGATATCACATTGGGAAACCCATAAGTTACGATGTGTTTACTTTGACGCATATATTGCGGGGAACCCAAATGCTATTTTACGCAACGGGTTAAGAAATTATTTTGACTCAATATATCCGAATATTGGACTTCGTGATTTAGAAAAAGCGGCTAACATGCAACATAAAGAAGCATGTTATGCTTACGGATTAGTAATGTTCGCTTCTCACCAAAGTGAGAACAAGAACATCGGGCTACAACTATTAAACAAAACGTTTCCACAAGTGACGGAGTCGGTAATTGGGGTAAGAAATGAGGTTTTTAGATTATTACGGGACTGTTGGACATTACGTAACCCTCGTCCCTTTGATGACGTTACAACACGCTGTCTTATCAACGGCCATAACGGTTATGTTGCACAAGACCAAGGATGGGAAGTAGTCCTAGTAAAACCAGAATGCATGACTTGTTTCTGGACGTATGAATTACGTGTCTTTATTGCCTTTGCTGAACGACTTGTGTACTAGCTAGAATTGTCTTCACAACTATCTTGTATCAAAGTTATTGTGTGCTATATTTCATGCTTTATGTAAAATAAGCGGTATTGTAAGTTTGTAAAATATTGTATAAAAGTTTGAACGCGAAATATTATTATAATCAGTTTTTCATATAGAATTGTAGTAGTTGAATTGTATATTAGCTACTAAGTATGAACTTAACGGGTAGGTACTACCCGAATTTAAACTTATAAAACGCTAATATGAAGAAAAAGCTTTTATAAATGAGTTCATATTATGCTACGAAATACTATTAACTACTCTTAATATTCTGTATGATTAACTTGTTCCATTTAACTATTTTGAAGGAAATGGCACCGACTACTCGACACACCGTGAATATGAATGAAGAGGAATTCCGTACTTTTCTAGCTTCAAACATAGCCGCAGTACAGGCTGCGCTACATACCAACAATAACCTTGGATCTAGCAGTACAGGAAATCGTGTAGGATGCACTTACAAAGAATTCACTGCCTGCAAACCTTTGGAATTTAATGGAACCGAAGGACCGATCGGATTGAAACGGTGGACCGAGAAGGTTGAATCGGTGTTTGCCATAAGTAAGTGTACTGAAGAGGACAAAGTGAAGTACGCTACGCATACCTTCACAGGTTCTGCGTTAACATGGTGGAATACCTATCTAGAGCAAGTGGGACAAGATGATGCGTACGCACTACCGTGGTCAGCATTCAAGCACTTGATGAATGAGAAGTACCGTCCCAGAACCGAGGTCAATAAGCTCAAGACAGAACTTAGAGGGTTACGAACCCAAGGATTTGATATTACCACGTACGAAAGACGATTCACAGAATTGTGCCTATTGTGTCCGGGAGCATTCGAAGATGAGGAAGAGAAGATCGACGCGTTTGTGAAAGGATTACCGGAAAGAATCCAAGAAGATATAAGTTCACACGAGCCCGCCTCCATACAACAGGCATGTAGAATGGCTCACAAACTAGTGAACCAGATTGAAGAAAGAATTAAAGAACAGACTGCTGAAGAGGCCAATGTGAAGCAAGTCAAAAGAAAGTGGGAGGAAAACGGTGATAAGAATCACCAATACAACAACAACAGCAATTACAACAATAATCGCAACAATTATCCCAACAATCGCAACATCAATCGCAACTACAAAAAACGGCCCAACAACAACAACAACAACAACAACAACAGCAACTACAACAATCATCCCAACAACAATAATAACCGCAACAACAACAACAATCAGAAGCAGCTATGCCAAAGGTGTGAAAAGAATCACTCGGGGTTCTGCACCAAATTTTGCAACAAGTGTAAAAGAAATGGTCATAGCGCGGCGAAGTGTGAGGTATACGGACCAGGGGTTAATAGAACGAAAGGAACAAATGGTGTCGGAACGAGTAATGGCGGAGCAAGTAGTGTCGGAGCAAGTTATGCCAATGTAGTTTGTTATAAATGTGGAAAACCAGGCCACATTATTAGAAATTGCCCGAACCAGGAGAACACGAATGGACAAGGCCGTGGAAGAGTTTTCAATATTAATGCGGTAGAGGCACAGGAAGACCCGGAGCTTGTTACGGGTACGTTTCTTATTGACAATAAATCTGCTTACGTTTTATTTGATTCGGGTGCGGATAGAAGCTATATGAGTAGAGATTTTTGTGCTAAATTAAGTTGTCCATTGACGCCTTTGGATAGTAAATTTTTACTCGAATTAGCAAATGGTAAATTAATTTCAGCAGATAATATATGTCGGAATCGAGAAATTAAACTGGTTAGCGAAACATTTAAGATTGATTTGATACCAGTAGAGTTAGGGAGTTTTGATGTGATAATCGGTATGGACTGGTTGAAAGAAGTGAAAGCGGAGATCGTTTGTTACAAAAATGCAATTCGCATTATACGAGAAAAAGGAAAACCCTTAATGGTGTACGGAGAAAAGGGCAACACGAAGCTACATCTTATTAGTAATTTGAAGGCACAAAAACTAATAAGAAAAGGTTGCTATGCTGTTCTAGCACACGTCGAGAAAGTACAAACTGAAGAAAAGAGCATCAATGATGTTCCCATTGCAAAAGAATTTCCTGATGTATTTCCGAAAGAATTACCAGGATTACCCCCACATCGATCCGTTGAATTTCAAATAGATCTTGTACCAGGAGCTGCACCAATAGCTCGTGCTCCTTACAGACTCGCACCCAGCGAGATGAAAGAACTGCAAAGCCAATTACAAGAACTTTTAGAGCGTGGTTTCATTCGACCAAGCACATCACCGTGGGGAGCTCCTGTTTTGTTTGTCAAGAAGAAAGATGGTACATTCAGGTTGTGTATCGACTACCGAGAGTTGAACAAACTTACCATCAAGAACCGCTACCCACTACCGAGAATCGACGACTTATTTGATCAACTACAAGGCTCGTCTGTTTATTCAAAGATTGACTTACGTTCCGGGTATCATCAAATGCGGGTGAAAGAAGATGATATTCCAAAGACTGCTTTCAGAACACGTTACGGTCATTACGAGTTTATGGTCATGCCGTTTGGTTTAACTAATGCACCAGCTGTGTTCATGGACCTTATGAACCGAGTGTGTGGACCATACCTTGACAAGTTTGTCATTGTTTTCATTGATGACATACTTATTTACTCAAAGAATGACCAAGAACACGGTGAACATTTGAGAAAGGTGTTAGAAGTATTGAGGAAGGAAGAATTGTACGCTAAGTTTTCAAAGTGTGCATTTTGGTTGGAAGAAGTTCAATTCCTCGGTCACATAGTGAACAAAGAAGGTATTAAGGTGGATCCGGCAAAGATAGAAACTGTTGAAAAGTGGGAAACCCCGAAAACTCCGACACACATACGCCAGTTTTTAGGACTAGCTGGTTACTACAGAAGGTTCATCCAAGACTTTTCCAGAATAGCAAAACCCTTGACTGCATTAACGCATAAAGGGAAGAAATTTGAATGGAATGATGAACAAGAGAAAGCGTTTCAGTTATTGAAGAAAAAGCTAACTACGGCACCTATATTGTCATTGCCTGAAGGGAATGATGATTTTGTGATTTATTGTGATGCATCAAAGCAAGGTCTCGGTTGTGTATTAATGCAACGAACGAAGGTGATTGCTTATGCGTCTAGACAATTGAAGATTCACGAACAAAATTATACGACGCATGATTTGGAATTAGGCGCGGTTGTTTTTGCATTAAAGACTTGGAGGCACTACTTATATGGGGTCAAAAGTATTATATATACCGACCACAAAAGTCTTCAACACATATTTAATCAGAAACAACTGAATATGAGGCAGCGTAGGTGGATTGAATTATTGAATGATTACGACTTTGAGATTCGTTACCACCCGGGGAAGGCAAATGTGGTAGCCGATGCCTTGAGCAGGAAGGACAGAGAACCCATTCGAGTAAAATCTATGAATATAATGATTCATAATAACATTACTACTCAAATAAAGGAGGCGCAACAAGGAGTTTTAAAAGAGGGAAATTTAAAGGATGAAATACCCAAAGGATCGGAGAAGCATCTTAATATTCGGGAAGACGGAACCCGGTATAGGGCTGAAAGGATTTGGGTACCAAAATTTGGAGATATGAGAGAAATGGTACTTAGAGAAGCTCATAAAACCAGATACTCAATACATCCTGGAACGGGGAAGATGTACAAGGATCTCAAGAAACATTTTTGGTGGCCGGGTATGAAAGCCGATGTTGCTAAATACGTAGGAGAATGTTTGACGTGTTCTAAGGTCAAAGCTGAGCATCAGAAACCATCAGGTCTACTTCAACAACCCGAAATCCCGGAATGGAAATGGGAAAACATTACCATGGATTTCATCACTAAATTGCCAAGGACTGCAAGTGGTTTTGATACTATTTGGGTAATAGTTGATCGTCTCACCAAATCAGCACACTTCCTACCAATAAGAGAAGATGACAAGATGGAGAAGTTAGCACGACTGTATTTGAAGGAAGTCGTCTCCAGACATGGAATACCAATCTCTATTATCTCTGATAGGGATGGCAGATTTATTTCAAGATTCTGGCAGACATTACAGCAAGCATTAGGAACTCGTCTAGACATGAGTACTGCCTATCATCCACAAACTGATGGGCAGAGCGAAAGGACGATACAAACGCTTGAAGACATGCTACGAGCATGTGTTATTGATTTCGGAAACAGTTGGGATCGACATCTACCGTTAGCAGAATTTTCCTACAACAACAGCTACCATTCAAGCATTGAGATGGCGCCGTTTGAAGCACTTTATGGTAGAAAGTGCAGGTCTCCGATTTGTTGGAGTGAAGTGGGGGATAGACAGATTACGGGTCCGGAGATTATACAAGAAACTACCGAGAAGATCATCCAAATTCAACAACGGTTGAAAACCGCCCAAAGTCGACAAAAGAGCTACGCTGACATTAAAAGAAAAGATATAGAATTTGAAATTGGAGAGATGGTCATGCTTAAAGTTGCACCTTGGAAAGGCGTTGTTCGATTTGGTAAACGAGGGAAATTAAATCCAAGGTATATTGGACCATTCAAGATTATTGATCGTGTCGGACCAGTAGCTTACCGACTAGAGTTACCTCAACAACTCGCGGCTGTACATAACACTTTCCACGTCTCGAATTTAAAGAAATGTTTTGCTAAAGAAGATCTCACTATTCCGTTAGATGAAATCCAAATCAACGAAAAACTTCAATTCATCGAAGAACCCGTCGAAATAATGGATCGTGAGGTTAAAAGACTTAAGCAAAACAAGATACCAATTGTTAAGGTTCGATGGAATGCTCGTAGAGGACCCGAGTTCACCTGGGAGCGTGAAGATCAGATGAAGAAGAAATACCCGCATCTATTTCCAGAAGATTCGTCAACACCTTCAACAGCTTAAAATTTCGGGACGAAATTTATTTAACGGGTAGGTACTGTAGTGACCCGAACTTTTCCATGTTTATATATATTAATTGAGATTGATATTTACATGATTAAATGTTTCCAACATGTTAAGCAATCAAACTTGTTAAGACTTGATTAATTGAAATATGTTTCATATAGACAATTGACCACCCAAGTTGATCGGTGATTCACGAACGTTAAAACTTGTAAAAACTATATGATGACATATATATGGATATATATATATATATATAGTTAACATGATACTATGATAAGAAAACATATCATAAAGTATATTAACAATGAACTACATATGTAAAAACAAGACTACTAACTTAATGATTTTTAAACGAGACATATATGTAACGATTATCGTTGTAAAGACATTTAATGTATATATATCATATTAAGAGATATTCATACATGATAATATCATGATAATATAATAATTTAAAATCTCATTTGATATTATAAACATTGGGTTAACAACATTTAACAAGATCGTTAACCTAAAGGTTTCAAAACAACACTTACATGTAACGACTAACGATGACTTAACGACTCAGTTAAAATGTATATACATGTAGTGTTTTAATATGTATTTATACACTTTTGAAAGACTTCAATACACTTATCAAAATACTTCTACTTAACAAAAATGCTTACAATTACATCCTCGTTCAGTTTCATCAACAATTCTACTCGTATGCACCCGTATTCGTACTCGTACAATACACAACTTTTAGATGTATGTACTATTGGTATATACACTCCAATGATCAGCTCTTAGCAGCCCATGTGAGTCGCCTAACACATGTGGGAACCATCATTTGGCAACTAGCATGAAATATCTCATAAAATTACAAAAATATGAGTAATCATTCATGACTTATTTACATGAAAACAAAATTACATATCCTTTATATCTAATCCATACACCAACGACCAAAAACACCTACAAACACTTTCATTCTTCAATTTTCTTCATCTAATTGATCTCTCTCAAGTTCTATCTTCAAGTTCTAAGTGTTCTTCATAAATTCCAAAAGTTCTAGTTTCATAAAATCAAGAATACTTTCAAGTTTGCTAGCTCACTTCCAATCTTGTAAGGTGATCATACAACCTCAAGAAATCTTTGTTTCTTACAGTAGGTTATCATTCTAATACAAGGTAATAATCATATTCAAACTTTGGTTCAATTTCTATAACTATAACAATCTTATTTCAAGTGATGATCTTACTTGAACTTGTTTTCGTGTCATGATTCTGCTTCAAGAACTTCGAGCCATCCAAGGATCCATTGAAGCTAGATCCATTTTTCTCTTTTCCAGTAGGTTTATCTAAGGAAATTAAGGTAGTAATGATGTTCATAACATCATTCGATTCATACATATAAAGCTATCTTATTCGAAGGTTTAAACTTGTAATCACTAGAACATAGTTTAGTTAATTCTAAACTTGTTCGCAAACAAAAGTTAATCCTTCTAACTTGACTTTTAAAATCAACTAAACACATGTTCTATATCTATATGATATGCTAACTTAATGATTTAAAACCTGGAAACACGAAAAACACCGTAAAACCGGATTTACGCCGTCGTAGTAACACCGCGGGCTGTTTTGGGTTAGTTAATTAAAAACTATGATAAACTTTGATTTAAAAGTTGTTATTCTGAGAAAATGATTTTTATTATGAACATGAAACTATATCCAAAAATTATGGTTAAACTCAAAGTGGAAGTATGTTTTCTAAAATGGTCATCTAGACGTCGTTCTTTCGACTGAAATGACTACCTTTACAAAAACGACTTGTAACTTATTTTTCCGACTATAAACCTATACTTTTTCTGTTTAGATTCATAAAATAGAGTTCAATATGAAACCATAGCAATTTGATTCACTCAAAACGGATTTAAAATGAAGAAGTTATGGGTAAAACAAGATTGGATAATTATTCTCATTTTAGCTACGTGAAAATTGGTAACAAATCTATTCCAACCATAACTTAATCAACTTGTATTGTATATTATGTAATCTTGAGATACCATAGACATGTATACAATGTTTCGACCTATCATGTCGACACATCTATATATATTTCGGAACAACCATAGACACTCTATATGTGAATGTTGGAGTTAGCTATACAGGGTTGAGGTTGATTCCAAAATATATATAGTTTGAGTTGTGATCAATACTGAGATACGTATACACTGGGTCGTGGATTGATTCAAGATAATATTTATCGATTTATTTCTGTACATCTAACTGTGGACAACTAGTTATAGGTTACTAACGAGGACAGCTGACTTAATAAACTTAAAACATCAAAATATATTAAAAGTGTTGTAAATATATTTTGAACATACTTTAATATATATGTATATATTGTTATAGGTTCGTGAATCAACAGTGGCCAAGTCTTACTTCCCGACGAAGTAAAAATCTGTGAAAGTGAGTTATAGTCCCACTTTTAAAATCTAATATTTTTGGGATGAGAATACATGCAGGTTTTATAAATGATTTACAAAATAGACACAAGTACGTGAAACTACATTCTATGGTTGAATTATCGAAATCGAATATGCCCCTTTTTATTAAGTCTGGTAATCTAAGAATTAGGGAACAGACACCCTAATTGACGCGAATCCTAAAGATAGATCTATTGGGCCTAACAAACCCCATCCAAAGTACCGGATGCTTTAGTACTTCGAAATTTATATCATATCCGAAGGGTGTCCCGGAATGATGGGGATATTCTTATATATGCATCTTGTTATTGTCGGTTACCAGGTGTTCACCATATGAATGATTTTTATCTCTATGTATGGGATGTGTATTGAAATATGAAATCTTGTGGTCTATTGTTACGATTTGATATATATAGGTTAAACCTATAACTCACCAACATTTTTGTTGACGTTTAAAGCATGTTTATTCTCAGGTGAATATTAAGAGCTTCCGCTGTTGCATACTAAAATAAGGACAAGATTTGGAGTCCATGTTTGTATGATATTGTGTAAAAACTGCATTCAAGAAACTGATTTCGATGTAACATATTTGTATTGTAAACCATTATGTAATGGTCGTGTGTAAACAGGATATTTTAAATTATCATTATTTGATAATCTACGTAAAGCTTTTTAAACCTTTATTTATGAAATAAAGGTTATGGTTTGTTTTAAAAATGAATGCAGTCTTTGAAAAACGTCTCATATAGAGGTCAAAACCTCGCAACGAAACCAATTAATATGGAACGTTTTTAATCAATAAGAACGGGACATTTCAGGGTTTGACTAGTTGACCTAGTCAAACCTTTTATCATCTGGCAAGTTTAGTCCCTCAAGTTTCAAAGCAGGTGCGTGAATTACTTAAACGAGATAATTTAAAACGCGTTTTAACGGAAAATATTATAATCATATAACGGACTTTAAATAAATAAACGGAAAGTAACAGAAAAAGGCGGGATGTTACATTACCTACTCCTTAAAAGAAATTTCGTCCCGAAATTTAAGTAGGCGTAGTAGTCGTTGTTTCATCCTCGGGATCTTGCGTTTCCGAATCCACGAATAATTGAAGGTATTTCTTTTGCATTTGATCTTGCCTTTCCTAAGTAAACTCGGGTCCCCTGTTAGCATTCCAACGGACCTTAACGATCGGGATTCTACTTTGTTTTAGCGTCTTGACGGAGGTGTCCACAATTTCAACCGGTTTCTCCACAATATGAAGTTTGTCATCAATAGTAAGTTCCTCGAGGGGGATGACGAGTTCGGGTTCGGCAAAACAGTTCTTCAAGTTCGATACATGGAAAATAGGATGAACGGAGCTCAGTTGAGGCGGAAGGTCTAAACGATAAGCAACGGTTCCAACACGCTCCAAGATTTCGAAAGGACCAATATACCGCAGATTTAGCTTTCCGCATTTCTCGAAACGGATTACACCTTTCCAAGGTACGTGTAACACCCTAGGCAAATCCCACATTGCCCACGGACATGAGTGATCATGGGATTATAAGGTAATACTCACGCTTAAATGACACAACGCGTTTTGGGATCACAGGCTGAGCAGAAGTGTGAGTACGTTGTGGTTAAGCGTGCTCGGGCAAGAGCACTACCAGGATGGGTGACCTCCTGGGAAAGTGCATCTTGTGTGTGGTCGCCAAGAAAAAGCCGTGCGCCTGCGGGCAAAGCGGACAATATTGTGATCATGTTAAGCTGGGGTGTTACAGAATGGTATCAGAGCCACTCATGTGTCGTTGGGGGTGATGGGGCAAACCTCATCGAGGACGATGAGTCCCTAAGGGGGGGTGAATGTAACACCCTAGGCAAATCCCACATTGCCCACGGACATGAGTGATCATGGGATTATAAGGTAATACTCACGCTTAAATGACACAACGCGTTTTGGGATCACAGGCTGAGCAGAAGTGTGAGTACGTTGTGGTTAAGCGTGCTCGGGCAAGAGCACTACCAGGATGGGTGACCTCCTGGGAAAGTGCATCTTGTGTGTGGTCGCCAAGAAAAAGCCGTGCGCCTGCGGGCAAAGAGGACAATATTGTGGTCATGTTAAGCTGGGGTGTTACAGTACGAGTTTTAACATTACGCGATCACCGACTTGGAATTTGAGGTCACATCTTTTATCGGTATAGCTCTTTTGACGACTACGAGCCGTCCGGAGCCTATCTCGGATTTGAACAATCTTCTTGGTTGTTTCATGAATAAGTTCCGGTCCGGTGATTTGTGTGTCGCCTACTTTGGCCCAACAAAGAGGAGAACGACATTTTCTGCCATACAAAGCTTCGAAAGGTGCGGCGTTGATACTCGCGTGGTAACTATTGTTGTAAGAGAATTCGGTTAGAGGCAAGTGCTTGTCCCAAGATTTTCCAAAATCGATAACACAAGCTCGTAGAATGTCTTCCAAGGTTTGAATTGTGTGTTTGCTTTGTCCATCGGTTTATGGATGATATGCGGTGCTCATGTCTAAACGCGTTCCCAACGCTTCTTGTAAGGTACGCCAAAATCTAAAAACAAAACGGCAATCTCGGTTGGAAATAATCGATAAAGGCACACCATGACGGGCCACGATCTCTTTAATGTAAAGTTGTGCAAGTCTTTCCATTTTGTCGGTTTCCTTCATGGCTAGGAAGTGCGCAGATTTGGTGAGACGGTCAACAATAACCCAAATAGTATCATAACCACCCACCGTATTTGGTAGTTTGGTTATAAAATCCATCGTTATCCTTTCCCACTTCCATTGCAGGATTTTGGGTTGTTGAAGTAGTCCGGATAGTCTTTGATGTTCGGCTTTAACTTTAGAGCAAGTTAGGCACTTTCCAACATAAGTAGCAACATCCCTTTTAATGTTCGGCCACCAATATTATTCTTTGAGGTCGTGGTACATCTTATTGGCACCAGGGTGAATCGAATATCTTGACTTATGGGCTTTGTCTAAAATAAGGCTTTGCAAGTCCCCATAACTAGGCACCCAAATTCTTCCGGCGAAATATCGGAGTCCGGTCTCCTTAACTTCAAATCGAGAGGTGAGGACATTCAAGTGTTCGAGAGAGATGTTTCATCCTTGAGAGCCTCATCTTGGGCTACATGAATGCTAGTCTTGACCTAAACAAGTAGGTCGTATCAATAACGGTAAACACGATTGGTCAAAGTGTGCAATTAGTCCTATGGCTTGTTACGACTCGATTATAATAGCATGTGAATAAAATTGTCATGTTTCATGCAAGGTACAAGTATAAAAGCATGTTAGAATTATTGCATAAGTATTTGATTAAGTTTGGACAAAAGTCAACTTTGTTAAGTCAAAGTCAACGAAAAAGTCAACACATTCGGGTCGGGTCCCGAACTATTTTTCTGAGGTTTTTATTCATATATAAGCATGTTAGAACAAGTTACATGTGAATCGGAGATGCGTAGCATAGCAAACATTTTTCGAAATTTGACAATGTAGGTCAGTCCCTGAATGCGGCTTATGTCGCGCCGCGACCAAGGATTGCCGCGCCGCGGCAATCAACGTGAACTGGTGCCTGGCCAGTTTAAATTGTTCAAGTCTAAACCAAACTTCAATTAAGCACAAATCGCAAACCATAAACACTTAAAACGTATACCATACATCGTTGGGAAAGTAATTTAACGAGGAATGCAACTAAACACCTTTCATCAATTAAAAACATCATTTATAAAAATCAAAATCCAAGTTGAATGCTCATTTAATGTTCATCATAAATACTTCCAAGTTCATAAATGCACATTTATGATTTGGGAATTAAATGCACACATATGATACGCCGTTTCGTAGGTAATTACGCATACAATATAACTAAACACTTATAATTAATATTGCAAAGCATTCAATGCATCAAACATCACATTTAAGGCCACCAAACCCTAACTAACAATCACAAATTTAACAATTTTGTTTATGAAGCTAATCCATGCCAACCTACATACCAAATTGAAGCTAGTGATGCTAGTAATACATTTAATACATGCACTTTTAACATCTAACAACATTGAAGCAACCAATCTCAAGATCAAACACACCCATTTCAAGTTTAAGCTAGTTACATCAAAATGACAAGAACAAGCATATAAATCATATATTCATGTTAGACTTGAGCCATAGACACTAATTAACACTTTCATAAGTTAAAAACATTAAGAACCAAGAATCTAGTGATTTTAGATAGTTACCCAAATGCAATAAAGTTGGTATGGATTCGAAGAGAAAGATGCAAGGATTCCGAATATGTAATTTGTTTGAATTGGTGCTTGCTAGATCTTGAATAGATGATGAATCTTGTTGAGTGAGTTAAGAGAAAATGGAAGTAACAAATGTTTGAAAAGGGAGGTGAATGGATGAGTGGAGGAGAAGGGTTTGACTAGTTGACCTAGTTAAACCTTTTGTCCTTTGGCAAGTTTAGTCTCTTAAGTTTCAAAGCAGGTGCGTGAATTACCTAAACGAGATAATTTAAAATGTGTTTTAACGGAAGATGTTATAATCATATAACGGACTTTAAATAAATAAACGGAAAGTAACGGAAAAAGGCAGGATGTTACAATTGAGAAATTCGATCATCCCCTCAAGGATTACAACTTTGAAAAAGATTTATGAAATAAAGTATTTCAGTGGCTAGGCATTAACTACAACCATTTTTAAACCCTTGATGAGTTTGTTGCAAACATGTGTACTTGCTCTCTTTTAAATTTATAATTGAATTAAACGTGGACTCGACTATTTAACAAACTCTCGAGAAACAATGACTCGGTAGTTGCAATTAGTAAGTTTTCCGTTTACAATTCGTCCCAAGAGAGCGATTATTGCTAGTTAAATCAATGAAAACTCATAATCATCCTAAGGTTTGTTTGGTTGGGGGGGGGGGGTTGAATTTTGAGACATTTTACGAAAATTAATGTAAACTTGACTAACAACTAAATATGATTAAGTAAATATTAATAATAAAAGCATGCACACTTAACTATTCCACTCGAAGCATTCAGATTGTTCTTTTGTTCTTCCTAAGATCTAATTGTGTTCAAACTTATAAGTTCTAGTATCCCTACTAGATGTTCTAATGATCATATCAACACTTGCAAATTCCCATAAGCTTATATCAATTGATCTAGTTTAGTCATGTGAATGTCATTAGTACTTAACTTAGGTTAAAGTGCCCTAAAACCCTTTGGTAATTAAAATCCCTTAAGAAAACCAAAATCCACTATTTTGACTAAGGGCCAATTAAAAAACAATCCAAACCAAGAGTCCAATCCTTTGAAATCACCAATTTGATTGTCGAGATCACCTAAGTGTTGAAGTACAAGTTGCTTCACTAATCAAATCCCTAAGATAGCTACACAACTCATATATCAAAGTAAAGTCCAAAACTAAGATAGCAAAGGATCTCTTAGCTAATTTTAACAACAATTCACAATCTCCAACTCATAATTTCATCCAAACACAATCATAAACATAAATAAGAACAATCCTTAGCTTACAAGCTTCATAATCAAGTGTACATAACAAAATCTAGCCAAGCATGGTTAGAACAATCACAATACAAGTAATAAAAGTAGAATCAAACATCATTATGCAATAATAAATGTGAGATTGTGCCAAACTTATGAAAATTACAAATTTAGCTAGATGAAGATGATGAAGAACAAGCCCTAGATCGTGAGCAAATCACCAATTCTTGATGTAGATGTTAAAAATTGATGGAAACTTGATGAAAACCTTAATTATCTAACTATCAAACCCTAATTACCTCAGCCACCAGCTACTTAAGATGTATTATCTAATGTTATTATGAAAACCTACATGTCAATCTATTTATACTCCAACTTAAAAACTGCCCAGATTTTCCTAGTGGAATGCCGTTCTACAAAGTGGAACGTTGTTCTCGAGGCCCGTATAGAAGGAACGCCGTTCTAAAACATAGAACGTCATTCTAGTTCATTTGCAGGTGGAACCCTGTTTCTTTAATTAGGAATGTCGTTCCCAATTCGGCCTCTAAATGCTCAAATGTTCTGTTACCATTTCCATTATAATGGGATGTCGTTCTTGGCTTGGAACATCCTTTTTCTCCAGGTGGAACGTCGTTCCATGGTTTGGAACACCGTTCTTTGATGTGGAACGCCGTTCTTGATAAGAGGAAAGTCGTTCTTGGCTGTTTCCAGGACTTTGCAGTTTTCTTGATACTTTTCACACACTTTAGTCAATTTTACACCAAATTCATAACCAAAACTGCAGTAGCACTCAGAACGCAACTAATCCCAATTTCTTGACTTTTGGAGCATAATGGACATAAGGACCGAGTAAAACGAGGTAGATATTGCGTGAGAAATGTAGTGTAAATGAGTAATATCAAAACCCCTACATTTGAACCTTGCTTGTCCTCAAGCAAGCATAACAATAAACAAGACTTGGAGAAACACCTCTAGCAAATATGAACAAGCTAATGATAATGACCAAAGTGTAAAAGTTGAGCAATAAGGGATACCTCTATGAGTATGCAGTTTGAAGGCTCACATGTTCTCCAAATACTTGCATTTGCCAAGGACCAAGCAATTACCTCTTCATCTTCTTCTTCTTTCACAAACTAACAAAAACTCAAACTCAATACTTCAACAAACTTCACTTCTTCAATCATCCTCAAAATCAATCACAAATCTTCACTTCTTCAACAAACTCCACATCTTCACAAATCTTCAAAAACATCAATCAAACAAATAAACATGCTCCCTAGAAAGGCTCTAGTATCCACAAGATTTTACAATTAAGAGTAATAAAATCAAGAATCGAGCTAATTAGTGCAAACCTTTCTAGGAGCATTCTTCAATCCATAAATCATCAAGCTTCACCTCCACCATCTAACTCTTCCCATCACAAACGATCAAGAATTTCCCACAAGCTTCACTTCGGTGTAATGGAGCGCCAAGTTACATGAGTCATCCAAGAAAATGTTTAGCCTTAAGGAAGATAAGGCTTTGTAGAAAACCATTTTTGTTTTTATAAAGGGAAAACGAGTCAAGTAGTGAGACAAGACAAGTTTTCTGAAAATTTTATGGTTTAAAAGCTTTGTGCATCTGAAGCCATCCTGGTTTTAGGACAACCACACGGATAGCTATTGCCCCGGTATATCACAAAAGTGAACTACCTCCTTGTATTTAAGTCGATGAGAAAATGACTATCTTAGGCTCATAAGGTTGTATGCATACAAGCCACCCTGGTGGTGGGATGACCGCACGGGTAGCCACTTCCCCCATAAACATACTACTCATGTCAATAGTGATGGGAGAGTAACTACCTTGTGTGTGAGTTTATCAGTGGATCTATGGCACGATACTTGAAAGACTTTACTTTCAAGCTTAGGTCTTTTTGATTTTCAACTTAACTTGGAAGGCTTTACTTCCAAATTTGGAAGACTTGACTTCCAATACAAAACATGGGAGGACTCGACTCTCCCGGAAGTGTTTAAACACTTGGCTACTTCCCACATAACATGCTTTTATGCTTATGTTTATAAAGGGTAGGATGTAAGAACTACCCCTCCGTTAATTGATAGAACATGGGTGCCATAGCTTTTGGGTATGGCGTGTGTTGTCTAAGCAACACTAGCATGAAGCCATTGCTCCTAAAAAGGATAACACAACTTGGCATCACCCCTTAGCATACTACTTTCGTACCTCGTCTTCTTATTGAGAGGGAATTCACTAGTACGGAAAGCCCCCTCCATATCGGAGACCCAACGAGCACTCTTGAGCGGGTCTCATTCACCATTAAAGGTGGGAGATTGAGCATCCTTGAAATTCTTATAGTGGAAATCTCGCCTTCCAACTTTATCATCGTGAACAATAGCACTAACTTGTTCCTTGATTAGATCGGTTACTTGCTCGTCAACCGACTCTAGGAACATCTTCTTAACGTCCACTAGAAAGGCCGCATGATGCCTTTGCATTGTGACAACCCAGAAATTTCTAACCAAATTTAAACTTGATCTTTATATGTTTCCGACACGATAAGCACAGTCTGTAATGTTGAATCTCACAAATTTTAAACTATGTTCATACATTCATTTAACCTCGACCAAACTCTGATGATTCACGAACCATTATATAAAGTTGTTGATGGTGTACATGAAAATTTTGGGGTTTTTTTATTTTAAATGGGTGATTTGTTGGGTTTTTTTTTTCAATATGTCTTAGTTTGAATTGGTCTGATGCTCGTATGTTTTAGTTTGATTTATTTTTTATCTTTTCAAAATTTAGGATTATTATTTGTGAGTGATGAAAATGAGGTATACTGCTATTACTGCTATTACGAGTATTAAAAAAGATTTTTAGTTTGATTGTGGATGAAGATGAAGATGAAGGAGATAAAAATAAGAATGAAGATGAAGGATGAAGATGGAGGAGATAAAAATAAGAAAGTAAAGGTTAAATGACAAAAATACCTTCAGGTGCTAGTCACATGACTAACTTTAACGAAAAAAATTAACGGAGTTAGTGAATTGGACTATCCTTGCTCCACTTTTAAATCACAAGGACTATCCACACTTAAATCACCAACTTTGTCTATCCACGCTGGGTGCTACAAACCACAGGGACTATCCGCGTAATTTTCTCTTAATATTATTTTTATCACAAAATAATACAACTTTTACTCATTATTATTATCAATATTATTTTATCAAATAAAAATGAGATACAAAGATATTTTTACCACAAGCAGTATAATAATACGTACCACTATTTTTTTTATATTATTGAATGAATTATATAAATTTTATTACTCGAGTTATATAAAAGTATATTTTTATCATATATATATTTTAATATAAATTTTTATTTATTGTATTATTTATTGATAAATATATTTAAATATATAAAATGACTATATTTAAGTTATATAATAAACATGTATTAATTTTGGAAGTCATTTTGGGTCAAATTGACTTTTGTCAACTTTTGCATATCGGTCTCGAGCATGAGAATTGTGATACACTATGACCTGACCTAAATTGTTAGACAGATATTGACCAACATATAAATATATATACTTAATATAGGTTCGTGAATCCGAGGCCAACCCTACACTTGTTCAATGACGACACATATATTTTTACTACGAAATACAGTATAGTGAGTTTCATTTGCTCCCTTTTTAAATGTTTTTGCAATATATATTTTTGGGACTGAGAATACATGCGCTGCTTTTATAAATGTTTTACGAAATAGACACAAGTAATCGAAACTACATTCTATGGTTGGATTATCGAAATCGAATATGCCCTTTTTTAGTCTGGTAATCTAAGAATTTGGGAACTGGCCCCTAATTGACGCGAATCCTAAAGATAGATCTATGGACACTAACAAGCCCCAGTCAGAGAATTTGAACTGCTTTAGTACTTCGAATTTATCATGTCCGAAGGGAGTCCCGGAATGATGGGGATATTCTATATGCATCTTGTTAAGGTCGATTACCAGGTTTTCACCATATGAATGATTTTTATCTCTATGTATGGGATGTATATTTATGAGAAATGTAAATGAAAATCTTGTGGTCTATTAAAAATGTTGGAAATGAATATTGATGATAAATTAATGAACTCAACAACCTTTTGGTTGACACTTTAAAGCATGTTTATTCTCAGGTATTAAAGAAATCTTCCGCTATGCATTAGCTCATTTTAAAGATATTACTTGGAGTCATTCATGCCATATTTCAAAAGACGTTGCATTCAAGTCGTTGAGTTCAATAAAGATTATAATTAAAGTAAATGACAGATTAGGTCATTTAAAGTTTGGATATTATGGAATGGTATGCATGCCTGTCAACGTTCGATGAAATGAAAGTTTATCTTTTAAAACGAATGCAATGTTTGTAAAATGTATCATATAGAGGTCAAATACCTCGCGATGTAATCATATGTTATTTTATTCGTCCTTATAGATTAGGACGAATAGTCTCATGCATAATGGCCTCAACCGTGCCCGTTTCTCATCTTCATTCTATAAAACGGAATATGTTAAATAACGAAACGAAATGGAAACGACATATATATGCCATACCGCCCCATCTTTCTTAACACTCGTTGTACCTCGCTTGTTCGACACGATTTGAACCCGTAACAATGGCAGCTAGTCATTATTACACGAGCACGTCGCATCAACTTGCTAGTACAACGTCTATCTCGCTTGATAATTGCATACACAATACAAAACAATTATCACAAGGTTAGTTCACCTAAGCCTAGGCACTAACCAAATCCGGTCCGACCCGTCTCCTACAAGTCCGGCATAAAACGCATACAGAATAAAGTCTAAGTCTAGGCACCTATCTCAAGTCGCCTAAATCCCTTAAACCATGCTCTGATACCACTTGAAACGACTCAAAACCATTTAATTAAAAACCGGCCAATTTTTTTTTAAAAATGTACAGGAGCGGTCCAAAACCAGGTGCGGCGCTTTTGAAGACCCAGAAGCGGCGCTTTTGATGCCAGAAGCGGCGCTTCTACCACCTGATGAAAAACTTCACCAAAGACTGATCAGGATCGGCACTTTTACTACAAAAGCGGTGCTCCAATACATGGGAAGGGCTGTTTCAATTTTTACTAAGTGTCATCCCAATCCAAACACTCAACCACAAGTGCAAATGACACCAAAATACATTTGATTCATATAATAAAAGTGTTTATACAACAAAATGGGCACAACGACCCTTGGGACTCCAACAACCCGTTAAATACATTAATGTAGCAATATTGACCTAAATAGTTTAACTTTGAAACATTTAATGAGGATGGTGTTTGGGACTAAACTACCCCATACTTAGGCCAAAATCCAAAAGCGTCCACTAATCATAACAAAAGTGGGAGATCTTTAATCCAACCAAATTCCCTTGCCTTTATCCACGCCAGAGCCTAAAAAGGTAAACAACGAGAGGGTAAGCAAAACGCTTAGTGAATGCAATAATTATACACACATATATAATATACCTATTTGTAAACACTTACTCATATACCGCATACATGCTAGCAATATAATTAGCATACCATCTCAAGTACAAAGCTAGTAACCTCCAATACCACATATCCAATAGCATATAATCGAAACAATATAATATGCTACACTACAACACATACACAAACCATATGGTTAACCAAACTAGCGTCATGGTGCTACCAGCTCTGTGGTTCACACCATACGCATTGCCATGATGCTACTGGCTCAGTGGTTCACATCATAACTCGAGTCATACCCACGTTAAGGCGCTACCGGCTCTGTGGTTCACACCTTAACAACTCGTGCCATAGTGCTACCAGCACCTTGGTTCACACTACAACACCCTTACCATGATACTACCGGCTCCCTGGTTCACATCATAGCACACCCGCACATGCTATGGCACTACCGGCTCCGTGGTTCATACCATAGCACACAAATAAATACACTATATACATACACGTATAATTATTCCACTCACTTTAATGCATTCGGTGAATGATAAACCAAGCTCACAACTTTCAATGTAACGTACCTATTACATTATGCACATAATCAATCATACGATCAAGTTGGTCAACCAACTCACTTACCGTCCTAGTGTCATTTTGACCCATAGTGCAAATGTGACCCATTTGCACCTTTAACCCTAACACTAGGTCTTAATACACTTAATAACACAAGGTTATTGCATTTTCATACACACTAGGCAACTTAGGTCACCCAAGATTCATTTGACCCATTTTAAGGTTAACACATCCATTTGGGTCATCCATGAAAGGACCCGTTCATATACATTATAAACGATTCACAATAGTTGATTACATCGCGAGGTATTTGACCTCTATATGATACATTTTACAAACATTGCATTCGTTTTTAAAAGACAAACTTTCTTTACATCTAAAGTTGACGGCATGCATACAAATTCATAATACATCCAACTATAATTGACTTAATAATAATCTTGATGAACTCAATGACTCGAATGCAATGTCTTTCTAAATATGCCATGAATGACTCCAAGTAATATCCTTAAAATGAGCTAATGCACAGCGAAAGATTTCTTTAATATCTGAGAATAAACATGCTTTAAAGTGTCAACCAAAGGTTGGTGAGTTCATTAGTTTATCATAAACAATCATTTCTATTATTTTAATAGACCACAAGATTTTCATTTCCATTTCTCATAAACATCATCTCATAGCAGGCATTTCGCAAAAACTGCATAGAGATAAAAATCAGTCATATGGTGAACACCGGGTAATCGACATTAACAAAACGCGTCTAGAATATCCCCATCATTCCGGGACTCTCATCGGACATGATAAAATCGAAGTACTAAAGCATCCGTAACCCGGATGGGGTTTGTTAGGCCTAATAGATCTATCTTTAGGATTCGCGTCAATTAGGGTGTTGGTTCCCTAATTCTTAGATTACCAGACTAAAAAGGGTGATATTCGATTCGATAATCCAACCATAGAATGTAGTTTCGATTACTTGTGTCTATTTCGTAAAACATTTATAAAAGCAGCGCATGTATTCTCAGTCCCAAAAATATATATTGCAAAAGCATTTAAAAAGTGAGCAAATAAAACTCACAATATTGTATTTTGTAGTAAAAATACATATGACGTCATTGAACAAGTGCAAGGTTGGCCTTGGATTCACGAACCTATATTAATTATATATATATTTATATGTTTGATCAATATCTGTCTAACAATTTAGGTCAAGTCATAGTGTATCACAATCCTAATCCTCGAGACTAAATATGCAAAAGTCAACAAAAGTCATATTGACCAAAATGTCTTTCAAAATTTATACATGATTATTATATAGTTTAAATATAGTCGTTTTATATATTTAAATATTTTAACAGATTTTATTAAAGTAAATAATATAGTTCTTTTATTAATAAATAAAATTTTATATTAAAATTTATATAATTAAAATATACTTTTATATATCTTAAGTAATAAAATTTATAAAGTTTATTTAATATCATAAAAATAATATGATAGGTATTATTAATGTAATTATATTATACGTAGTAAATATCTTTGTATCACATATTTATTTGATAAAATAATATTGATCATAATAATAATAAGTAAAAGTTGTATTATTTTGTAATAATTATTATTATTCTACTAATAAAAATAACAATAATTATATTTTCTAAAAATGATAAAATGATAATTTTTATTAATAATAGTACTAAAATGATTATAATAATAATGATGTTTCATATTAACAATGATATTTTTATTAAAAATAATAATTTTAGTAAAAATGATAGTTTTAATATTAATAATACTTTTAATAATAATAATAATAATAGTAAAATAATGAAAATGATATTTTTTCTTTAAATCAATATCTTACAATATCTTAATTTAATCATGATACTCATACTCATTATTTCCTAATCGCTTCGTTTAATAGCTTTTAGTCGTCTTTTATATCGCGTTCATATTAATAATAATAATAATAATAATAATAATAATAGTAATCATAATAATTAGATGTTACTAATATTAGTTTTAATTATAATAATACTAATAATAATAATATTAATGATAATACTAATAACTACTTGAATGATAATAATAATAATAATAATAATAATAATAATAATAATAATAATAATAATAATAATAATAATAATAATAATAATAATAATAATACTAATTATAACCTTAACGATAATAACGATAATAATAATAATAAAAATAACAATAATATCTTTTATTAATAACGACAATGATAATAATAATAATAATAATAATAATAATAATAATAATAATAATAATAATAATAATAATAATAATAATAATAATAATAATAATATTATTATTATTATTATTATAACGACGATAATAATAATTATTTTTATAAAAATTCAATTGACTATAACTTCTAAACCGTTCATCAAAACCATTCGATATCTAAATGAAAAGTTCTCAATTTTTCGCTAGCTTTCCAACGACATGCATATCATATACCATATCTTAATAGCATATGTATTTAATTCAAGATTCGACATAACCTATCTAACAACAATAACGAACGTATAAGCATGCATAATCCTATATTCTCGAGCACTAGTCAGGGATACACTAATAATATATAAAAGTTAAGTTATGAGGGCTCACATATCAATATTGAGATTCAATATTGAAGGAAAATTACGTAGACGCAACAGGGATGATAAACACTAGTTTGACTCACGAGCAATACTCCCGAACCATACCCATAACCTCTATAGCTATAACCCATAATTTCCTTAGCTCTATCCCGCTCGAAAAACAATTTCAAAATCACTCGGACATCACTCCGTCGTAATATTTTATGTATACTAATAATATCTTGAAATAATACGGAGTAAATATATATATATAAATTGATTGAGAGAGTTTAGAGAAAAATATTTTCAAGTTTCTATGAAATAATGAAACCTATTGAATTCTATTTATAATAGATTTTTGAATTATTAAAGTGAATTATTAAAGTATGAATTATTAAAGTGAATTATTAAAGTATGAATTATTAAAGTAAATTATTAAAGTATGAATTATTAAAGTGAATTATTAAAGTTAAAGTAAAGTAAAAATAAAGTAAAGGTAAAGTTTAAGTATAGTAAAAGTATAAAACTATGTACGTATAATATGCATATAAATATATATAATATTAATTTAAATCGTTATATATATTTAATAAAATAAAATATAAATATCGTTATCTTTATCATACTGGTTAAGTAATGAGTTGTCAAAAGTGGTTCTAGATATTTATAAAAGTTATATACGTTTTAATAATAAAGTTCTTTTTAAACTGAAAACGTTTTTGTACGTTTGAAACTAAATCAAATAAATATGATAATTTTGTTTTCCAAAACTAAATATATTTAAGAATCATTTTGTTTAAAGGTTAAAATAATGGAAATCATTATATCATAAAACGTTTTAGAAAAGTAGAATCATATATATTCATAATAGGTTTCAAGTTTTTAAATTACAGTCTGTTGGTGAAGCATGGGATAAAGTCCAAAGGTTAAATAAACGTATGAAATCATCTTAATGAAAAATTTTGAGTTACTTAACTTGTCGATATCCAACATCTAAGTTATTTACACTCCACGTTCTTACTTATAAATCACTTTACCATTTTTCGAATGTTGTCAAAAAGAATAGATTTCTTAAATCATAGTGGACCTCATAACATGGACCCGTAATCATATCACAATGTATCTGATAAATCAATCATTTGATATTATCTTCTAATTCCATCGATAAACATATTGAAACAAATACGTTCGTGTAAAGTATTATACGTTCAATACTTTATTAATATTTTCAAGTTATAATATATATATATATATATATATATATATATATATATATATATATATATATATATATATATATATATATATATATATACATATATATATATATATACATATCTATTTATATATAACGGTTCGTAAATCGTCGGAATTTGGTCGAGGTTATAATGAATGTATGAACACAGTTTAAAATTCTTGAGATTTAACTTAACAAACTTTGCTTATCGTGTCGAAATAATATAAAGATAAAGTTTAAATTTGGTTGGAATTTTTCGGGTTGTCACAGTACCTACCCGTTAAAGAAATTTTGTCCCGAAATTTGAATGGGATGGTCATGGCTGACAATAAGTATGTTTTCATGACGTATACGAGTTGGAAATTAGAGTTTTATTATCATCAAGTAATATAGATAAAGCAATTTGATTTTTGTGAAGAGTACGAGTGAAATTATCACAAAAGAATGAAATGAGTAAATGCACGTTCTTTTTAACCAATGACATAGTCACGGTTGATTTTCGGAATTCAAGGAATTTAGAGAAAATCTTGGTAATAAGATTTGGTTCTTTGGTAATTAAGGAAGTTAGGATCCGCTTTGATTAAATGCGATAATCTGTTTTGATTGTTCTGTCGGATATTTTACTATATATCCACCTCCTTCGTTTCCTTATTTTCACAACTTACACCTTTTATTCTTTCTCCCTCATTTCATACTTTATAGCATTCGCTAATAGGCTCCATCCAGTTCTGATTCTTGATATACTCCTAACTTTCATATCTGTCATTCTTCTTTTTCATCTGCGGCCAGAAGAATCTATTTACTTCTACTATATGTGACGACCCGGAAATTTCCGACCAAATTTAAACTTAATCTTTATATGATTTTGACACGATAAGCAAAGTCTGTATAGTTGAAACCCAAAATCTCAAACTTTGTACATGAAACTGTTTAACCTTTGACTATTCTCGACGATTTACGAACGAGTATATATATATATATATATATATATATATATATATATATATATATATATATATATATATATATATATATATATATATATATATATATATATATATATATATATAAACGAATATAAGTTTATATAGTAAATTGTAATAATAAAAAATACAAATTAATCAATTGAGCAAATTATGTAAAATATTGCACAAGATAAAAAGTTGTTATTAAAGATGAAACTATAGATATTTTGTAATATATTTTGAACGTATAGGTAATAAATATTTCAATAAAAGTTAAAATATATTATATATATATATATATATATATATATATATATATATATATATATATATATATATATATATATATATATATATATATATATATATATATATATATATAACACAAGTGTAAATATAATTTTTATTGTACTATTTCTAATAATAATACCAATATTAGTGTTATTCATAATATAAAGATAAGAACATGTTATATATAGATTAATATAATATTATTATTATTAATGTCATTGTTATTATTAATAAATATTGGTATTATTAGTATTGTCATTAATAACAATATTTCTGTATACATTTTATAGTAGTCATTATCATTATCATTAGTAATATTATTATTACTATTATATTATTATAAATTTATATTATTATTGATATTAAGGTTATTATTATTGTTGTTACATGTATTAATTGTAGTGACCCGAACTTTTTCATGTTTATATATATTAAATTAAATTGTTATTTACATGATTAAGTGTTTCCAACATGTTAAGCAATAAAACTTGTTAAGACTTGATTAATTGACATAGGTTTCATATAGACAATTGACCACCCAAGTTGACCGGTGATTCACGAACGTTAAAACTTGTAAAAACTATATGATGACATATATATGATTATATATATAGTTAACATGATATTATGATAAGTAAGTATTTCATTAGGTATTTTAACAATGAGTTATATACATAAAATTGAGTTTATTGAATTAAGAAACTCGAAACGATATATATAACGATTATCGTTATAACAACGTCTTACTAAATACATATGAATCATATTAAGATATTGATACACTATGTTTAATCATGATAAATTATAAGTAAACATGTCATTAAATATATTAACAATGAACTACATATGTAAAAACAAGACTATTAACTTAATGATTTCGAAACGAGACATATATGTAATGATTATCGTTGTAACAACATTTAACTATATATATATCATACCAAGATATATTAATATATCATAATATCATTATAATGTAATAATTTAACATCTCTTTAGATATAATAAACAATGGGTTAACAACATTTAACAAGATCGTTAACCTAAAGGTTTCAAAACAACATTTACATGTAACGACTAACGATGATTTAACGACTCAGTTAAAATGTATATACATGTAGTGTTTTAATATGTATTAATACACTTTTGAAAGACTTCAAGACACTTATTAAAATACTTCTACTTAACAAAAATGCTTACAATTACATCCTCGTTCAGTTTCATCAACAATTCTACTCGTATGCACCCGTATTCGTACTCGTACAATACACAGCTTTTAGATGTATGTACTATTGGTATATACACTCAAATGATCAGCTATTAGCAGTCCATTTGAGTCACCTAACGCATGTGGGAACCATTATTTGGCAACTAGCATGAAATATCTCATAAAATTACAAAAATATTAGTAATCATTCATGACTTATTTATAAGTAAACAAAATTAGACATCCTTTATATCTAATCCATATACCAACGACCAAAAACACCTACAAACATTTTAATTCTTCAATTTTCTTCATCTAATTGATCTCTCTCAAGTTCTATCTTCAAGTTCTAAGTGTTCTTCTTAAATTCTATAAGTTCTAGTTTCATAAAATCAAGAATACTTCCAAGTTTGCTAGCCTACTTCCAATCTTATAAAGTGATCATCCAACTTCAAGAAATCTCTCTTATTTATAGTAAGATATCTTTCTAATATAAGATAATACTCATATTCAAACTTTGATTCAATTTCTATAACTATAACAATCATATTTCGAGTGAAAATCTTACTTGAACTTGTTTTCGTGTCATGATTCTGCTTCAAGAACTTTCAAGCCATCCAAGGATCCTTTGAAGCTAGATCTATTTTTCTCATTTCCAGTAGGTTTACCTACTAAAATTAATGTAGTAATGATGTTCATAACATCATTCGATTCATACATATAAAACTATCTTATTCGAAGATTTAAACTTGTAATCACTAGAACATAGTTTAGTTAATTCTAAACTTGTTCACAAATAAAGTTAATCCTTCTAACTTGACTTTTAAAATCAACTAAACACATGTTCTATATCTATATGATATGCTAACTTAATGATTTAAAACCTGGAAACACGAAAAACACTGTAAAACCGAACATACGCCGTCGTAGTAACACCGCGGGCTGTTTTGGGTTTGATAATTAAAAACTATGATAAACTTTGATTTAAAAGTTGTTCTTCTGGGAAAATTATTTTTATTATAAACATGAAACTATATCCAAAAATCATGGTTAAACTCAAAGTGGAAGTATGTTTTTCAAAATCGTCATCAAGACGTCGTTCTTTCGACTGAAATAACTACCTCTTACAAAAACGACTTGTAACTTATATTTCTGACTATAAACCTATACTTTTTCTATTTAGATTCATAAAATAGAGTTCAATATGAAACCATAGCAATTTGATTCACTTAAAACGGATTTAAAACGAAGAAGTTATGGGTAAAACAAGATTGGATATTTTTTGATTCTTGTAGCTACGGGAAATATTGTAACAATTCTATAAAAATCATATCCTAGCTAACTTATATTGTATTATACATGTATTCTAATATATTATGTAATCTTGGGATACCATAGACACGTATGCAAATGTTTTGACATATCATATCGACCCATGTATATATATTATTTGGAACAACCATAGACACTCTATATGCAGTAATGTTGGAGTTAGCTATACAGGGTTGAGATTGATTCTAAAAATATATATGCTTTGAGTTGTGATCTTTCCTGAGACGCGTATACACTGGGTCGTGGATTGATTCAAGATAATATATCATTTTATTTCTGTACATCTAACTGTGGACAACTAGTTGTAAGTTACTAACGAGGACATCTGACTTAATAAACTTAAAATCATTATAACGTAATAAAAAATGTTGTAAATATATTTTGAACATACTTTAATATATATGTACATATTTGTTATAGGTTCGTGAATCAACCAGTGGCCAAGTCTTACTTCCCGACGAAGTAAAAATCTGTGAAAGTGAGTTATAGTCCCACTTTTAAAATCTAATATTTTGGGATGAGAATACATGCTACTTTATAAATGTTTTACGAAATAGACACAAGTAAATGAAACTACATTATATGGGTGAATGATCGAAGCCGAATATGCCCCTTTTTAGCTTGGTAGCCTAAGAATTTGGGAACAGACCCTCAAATTGACGCGAATCCTAAAGATAGATCTATCGGGCCCAACAAGTCCCATTCTGGAATTTGGAATGCTTTAGTACTTCAAAATTATCATGTCCGATGGGTGTTCCGGAATGATGGGAATATTCTATATGCATCTTTTTAATGTTGGTTACCAGGTGTTCACCATATGAATGATTTTTATCTCTATGTATGGGATGTATTGAAATATGAAATCTTGTGGTCTATTATTATGATTTGATAATATATAGGTTAAACCTATAACTCACCAATATTTTTGTTGACGTTTTAAGCATGTTTATTCTCAGGTGATTATTAAGAGCTTCCGCTGTTGCATACTAAAATAAGGACAAAATTTGGAGTCCATGCTTGTATGATATTGTGTAAAAACTGCATTCAAGAAACTTATTTTTGATGTAATATATTCTTATTGTAAACCATTATGTAATGGTCGTGTGTAAACAGTATATTTTATATTATCATTATTTGATAATCTACCTAATGTTTTTTAAGCCTTTATCGATAAAATAAAGGTTATGCTTGTTTTAAAAATGAATGCAATCTTTGAAAAACGTCTCATATAGAGGTCAAAACCTCGCGACGAAATCAATTAATATGGAACGTTTATAATCAATATGAACGGGACATTTCAGTTGGTATCTGAGCGTTGGTCTTAGAGAACCAAAAATTTGCATTAGTGTGTCTTATCGAGTTGTTAGGATACATTAGTGAGTCTGGACTTCGACCGTATTTTTTTTTAAAAAATGATTGCTTAACACTTTTGTGGAAACTATATATTATTAACATGTAAATATTATGTGATATATTAACCTCTTAATGTGTTTGATATTGTGTGAGAGATGTCTACCACTAGTACAAATCTCATCGACTCACCTAATAATAATGAAGAGTCGAATATAATTTGGGAAGATTCACAAATTCCGGAAGAGGAGGAACCGGAAGAGGAGGAACCGGAAGAGGAGGAACCGGAAGAAGAGGAACCGAAAGAGGAGGAACCGGAAGAGGAAGAACCGGAAGAAGAAGAAGTTCAGGAGGAAGAAATATTGATACCTACAGTAAATTGTTTAAATAAAAGAAAATCCTCAACCAACGGACCAAAGTTAAAAATGGTCAATGGTGTTTCCGCCGAGGAAGCAAATTATTGGGAAGATTACCAATTTTTTGATGAATCGGATCCTGATGAGGATTCCGATGATGTTGTAGAAATTACCTCGTCCCAATTTAATAAAGCAAAAGAAAATAATAAAGGAAAGGGCATAAAAATAGAGAAACTTGATTCCGACCCCGATGAACTTTATATGTATCGGCAACATCCGTATTTCCTAAATTGTAACAATAACCCGGGAACCTCTAAACCACCAGGTTTTTCTAAACCATTATGGAAAACGATGGCTCGTATTAGAGGAGCACCATATATCCCTAAAAAATTAGGAAAACGAACCAAGTCCGAAAAAGAAGAAACCAGTGATTCAGATTAGAGGGTTGTAATCATGTTGTGTATTATATGTAAAGTAGTGTGCTTGTACTTTTATGTTCTATGTAAAAATTGCTTGTATTGTTTGTTAATTATCTTTTACGAATCTAATTCGTGTCTATTTTTCAGTATAAAAACAAAATGGACGTTAAGGGTAGACAACCAAATATTTTAGAAGATCTACCAGAGGATATGATTGAGGAAATCTTGTCTAGAGTCGGTTAGAATTCATCAGCACAATTAATTATGGCAAAATTAACTTGTCAAATATTTGAAAGACTTTCCAGAAATGCCTTAGTTTATAAAAGGCTTTCCTTTGATAGGTGGGGTATATCACATTGGGGAGACTGTAAGTTACGCCGTGTTTTCTTTAAAGCGTTAAATGCGGGGAACCCAAATGCAATTTTACGCTACGGGTTAAGAACCTATTTTGACTCAACATATCCCAACATAGGATTTCGTGAATTGGAAAGAGCTTCTAACATGCAACATAAAGAAGCATGTTATGCTTACGGGTTAGTGATGTTCGCTTCTTATCAAAGTGAGAAAAAGAACATCGGATTGCAACTTTTAAATAAAACCTTCCTACAAGTGACGGATTCAGTAGTTGGGGTGAGAAACAAGGTTTTTAGATTATTACGGGGCTGTTGGGCATTACGAAACCCTCATTCTTTTGACGACATTACAACATGCTGCCTAACCAATGGTCATAACAGTTACTTTCCACAAGACCAAGGATGGGAAGTCGTCTTAGTAAAACCAGAATGCATGACTTGTTTCTGGACTTATGAATTACGTGTCTTTATTTCTTTTGCTGAACAACTTGAGTATTAACTAGAATTGCCTTTATAGCTGCCGAGTAGCAAAGTTAGTATGTGTTATATTTCACCCTATATGTAATATAGTGGTATTGTAAGTTTGTAAAATATTGTATAAAGGTTTGAATGTGAAATATTATTGTAATAAGTTTTTCATATAGAAGTGTAGTAGTTGAGTTGTATAGTAGCTAGTAAGTATGAACTTAACGGGTAGGTATTACCCGAATTAAAACTATAAAATGCTAATATGAAGAAAAAACTTTTATAAATAAGTTCATATAATGCTACGAGATACTATTGACTACTCTTAAATTCTATATGATTAACTCAATTCGTTTGGCTATTTTTGAAGGAAATGGCACCGGCGACTCGTCAGAATTTGAACATGAGTGAGGAAGATTTTCGTGTTTTCCTTGCTGCGAACATAGCCGCAATACAGGCTGCGATGCAAAATAACAATAACTCTGGATCTAGCAGTGGAACTAATTCCATAAGAATTCGTGTAGGATGCTCCTACAAAGAATTCACTGCCTACAAACCTTTGGAATTTGATGGAACCGAAGGACCAATTGGATTGAAACGGTGGATCGAGAAAGTCAAATCGGTGTTTGCCATAAGTAAGTGTACTGAAGAGGACAAAGTTAAGTATGCTACGCATACCTTCACAGGTACTGCATTAACGTGGTGAAACACCTATCTTGAACAGGTAGGACAAAATGCTGCTTACGCACTACCGTGGTCAGCATTCAAGCAATTGATGAACGAGCAGTACCGTCCTAGAAACGAAGTCAATAAACTCAAGGTAGAACTTAGGGAGTTACGAACACAAGGGTTCGATATTACCACATATGAACGACGATTCACAGAGTTGTGCCTATTGTGTCCGGGAGCGTTAGAAGATGAAGAAGAGAAGATCGACGCGTTTGTAAAAGGGTTACCAATAAGGATTCAAGAAGATGTGAGTTCACACGAGCCCGCTTCCATACAAAAGGCAAGTAGAATGGCTCATAAACTCATAAATCAGATTGAGGGAAGAATTAAAGAGCAGGTGGCTGAAGAAGCCAACACAAAACAACTCAAGAGAAAGTGGGAAGAAACCAGTGACAAGGGTCACCAATACAACAACAACAACAATAATTACAACCACAACCGCAACAACAATCGCAACAATAACCGTAATCCTAACAATAACTACAATAAACGTCCCAACAACAACTACTACAACAACCGTTCCAATAACAATAACAATCCCAACAACAACCTCAATAACAACAACGGCAACAAAAACCAAAAATGCCAAAGGTGTGAAGAGTACTATCAGAATGGGTTCTGCACGACATTTTGCACCAAGTGTAAAAGAACTGGCCATGGTGCGAAAAAGTGTGAAGTCTACGGACCAAAGTTTAACAGAACTAAAGGAATAAATAGTGGTGAAACAAGTAATGCCGCCTTTGTTTGTTATGGATGTGGAAAACCGGGCCACATTAGAAGTAATTGCCTGAATCAGGAGAATACTAATGGGCAGGGCCGCGGAAGAGTTTTCAATATTAATACGGCAGAAGCGCAGGAAGACCCGGAGCTTGTTACAGGTACGTTTCTTATCGACGATAAATCTGCTTATGTTTTATTTGATTCGGGTGCGGATAGAAGCTATATGAGTAGAGATTTTTGTGATAAATTAAGTTGTCCATTGACGCCTTTGGATAATAAATTTTTACTCGAATTACCAACTGGTAAATTAATTTCAGTAGATAATATATGTCGGGATAGAGAAATTAAACTGGGTGATGAAATGTTTAAGATTGATTTAATACCAGTCGAGTTAGGGAGTTTTGATGTAATAATTGGCATGGACTGGTTGAAGAAGGTAAGAGCAGAGGTCGTTTTTTACAAAAATGCGATTCGCATTATGCGTGAAAAAGGAAAACCTTTAATGGTGTACGAAGAAAAGAACAACGCGAAGTTAAATCTTATTAGTAGTTTGAAGGCGCAAAAACTAATAAAAAAATGTTGTTACGTCATTCTAGCATACATCAAGGAAGTTAAACCTGAAGAAAAGAACATCAGTGATGTTCCCGTCGCAAAAGAATTTTCCGATGTATTTTTGAAAGAATTACCGGGATTACCCCCACATCGATCCGTTGAATTTCAAATAGACCTTGTACCAGGAGCTGCACCAATAGCTCATGCTCCATACAGACTCGAACCCAGCGAAATGAAAGAATTACAAAGTCAGTTACAGGAACTTTTAGAGCGTGGTTTCATTCGACCAAACACATCACCGTGGGGAGCTCCTATTTTGTTTGTCAAGAAGAAGGATGGTACATTCTGGTTGTGTATCGACTACCGAGAGTTAAACAAACTTACCATCAAGAACCGCTACCCACTATCGAGAATCGACGAATTATTTGATCAACTACAAGGCTCGTCGATTTATTCGAAGATCAATTTACGTTCTGGGTATCATCAAATGCGGGTGAAGGAGGATGACATTCCGAAGACTGCTTTTAGGACGAGTTACGGTCATTACGAGTTTATGGTTATGCCATTTGGGTTGACTAACGCACCAGCTGTGTTCATGGACCTCATGAACCGAGTGTGTGGACCATACCTTGACAAGTTTGTCATTGTTTTCATCGATGACATACTTATTTACTCAAAGAATGACTAAGAGCACGAAGAACATTTGAGAAAAGTGCTAGAGTTGTTAAGGAAAGAAAAACTGTACGCTTATTTTTCAAAGTGTGCATTTTGGTTAGAAGAAGTTCAATTCTTCGGTCATATAGTGAACAAAGAAGGTATTCAGGTGGATCCAGCAAAGATTGAAACCGTTGAAAAATGGGAAACCCCGAAAATTCCGAAGCATATACGCCAATTTTTAGGACTAGCTGGTTACTACAGAAGGTTCATCCAAGATTTTTCCAGAATAGCAAAACCCTTGACTGCATTAACGCATAAAGGGAAGAAATTTGAATGGAAGGATGAACAAGAGAAAGTGTTTCAATTATTGAAGAAAAAGTTAACTACGGCACCTATATTGTCATTACCTGAAGGGAATGATGATTTTGTGATATATTGTGACGCCTCAAAGCAAGGTCTCGGTTGTGTATTAATACAACGAACGAAGTTAATTGCTTATGCGTCTAGACAATTGAAGATTCACGAGCATAATTATATGACGCATGATTTGGAATTAGACGCAGTTGTTTTTGCATTAAAGACTTGGAGGTACTACTTATATGGGGTCAAAAGTATTATATATACCGACCACAAAAGTCTTCAACACATATTTAATCAGAAACAACTGAATATGAGGCAGCGTAGGTGGATTGAATTGTTGAATGATTACGACTTTGAGATTCGTTACCACCTGGGGAAGGCAAATGTGGTAGCCGACGCCTTGAGCAGAAAGGACAGAGAACCCATTCGAGTAAAAGCTATGAATATAATGATTCACACTAACCTTACTACTCAAATAAAGGAGGCGCAACAACGAGTTTTTAAAGAGGGAAATTTAAAGGACGAAATACCCAAAGGATCGGAGAAGCATCTTAATATTCGGGAAGACGGAACCCGGTATAGGGCTGAAAAAATTTGGGTACCAAAATTTGAAGATATGAGAGAAATGGTACTTAGAGAAGCTCATAAAACCATATACTCAATACATCCTGGAACGGGAAAGATGTACAAGGATCTCAAGAAACATTTTTGGTGGCTGGGTATGAAAGCCGATGTTGCTAAATATGTAGGAGAATGTTTGACGTGTTCTAAGGTCAAAGTGGAGCATAAAAAACCATCAGGTCTACTTCAACAACCTGAAATTCCGGAATGGAAATGGGAAAACATTACCATGGATTTCATCACTAAATTGCCAAGGACTGCAAGTGGTTTTGATACTATTTGGGTAATAGTTGATCGTCTCACCAAATCAGCACACTTCCTGCCAATAAGAGAAGATGACAAGATGGAGAAGTTAGCATGACTGTATTTGAAGGAAGTCGTCTCCAGACATGGAATACCAATCTCTATTATCTCTGATAGGGATGGCAGATTTATTTCAAGATTCTGGCAGACATTACAGCAAGCATTAGGAACTCGTCTTGACATGAGTACTGCCTATCATCTACAAACTGATGGGCCGAGTAAAAGGATGATCCAAACGCTTGAAGACATGCTACGAGCATGTGTTATTGATTTCGGAAACAGTTGGGATCGACATCTACCGTTAGCAGAATTTTCCTACAACAACAGCTACCATTCAAGCATTGAGATGGCGCCATTTGAAGCACTTTATGGTAGAAAGTGCAGATCTCTAATTTGTTGGAGTGAAGTGGGGGATAGACAGATTACGGGTCCGGAGATAATACAAGAAACTACCGAGAAGATCATCCAAATTCAACAACGGTTGAAAACCGCCCAAAGTCGACAAAAGATGTGACGCCTCGTACTAAATCAAGATGTACGGACCATCAACAATTGGATCATTACAAGGTCAAACACTATATGCGTTTTCAAAACAAGTTTGCATTCATTATAAAAGGTGACGTCAAAACTAACGTCAAATGTTTTACATCAACAGTATGCTTCAATGAACAGAAGCAAAGGTAGTAGTACGTGACCCTTAGGTCGTTACATATCATTATTCCAAAAGTAATAATTTTTGAATGCAAGTAAACATTTATTCAGTGACATCTCTAAAGCAGCGGGTGTCTACAGCAAGACTAGTATACAGCGGAAGCAACCTTAAGCACCTGAGAAAAACATGCTTAAAAACGTCAACACAAAGGTTGGTGAGCTATAGTTTAAGTATAACAGTAATGTAAGTAGGCCATGAGATTTCAGTGCTACAAAGAGCGTTTCAAAATAGTAATCCAAATTAGTAAGTTTAAGTATATGCTCAACCGTGGGCACTCGGTAACTAACTTAACGTTTAATAAAAAAATAATACCCCCTGAAAGTACACTTGGCAAGTGCGTATGTTTACGAAGTATTAAACACTCGTTAAATGCTAGCGCGACTAGCCCGAGTGGGGATGTCAAACCCTATGGATCCATATCTAAGATTCGCGTTCACGGTTCAAAAACCAATGATTAAACGTTACCGAGCTAAAGGGAATGTTTATGCCGTTGTATAACCCACACATATATATAGTTTAAGTACTCGTGCCTAGTATGTAAAACATAAAATCCGCATGTATTCTCAGTTCCCAAAATAAGTTAAAGTAAAAAGGGAATGCTATAACTCACAATGTTAAGTAGTAGTAACGTAGTAGTAACGTAGAGTCGGGAAGGTGTGCAAGTAATCGGTCCGAAAGTCCTCAACCTAAGTCAAATAGTACTAAGTCAGTAAATTGTCCCAATAGGTTTATAAGTATGTAAATAAGGTCTTAAGGGTCATCATCATTCATCATCAAGCAAAAGGCGTAAAGTAGGTTTCGTTTATGAAAGTAGTTTAAAACAAAGGCTGATTTCAGTCAGTCACCACGGCTTCTATCCTTACTGAAATAAGGTGAGACCAGTGGCCATGGCTCCGTATATGAGTCCGTTAAGTGTGGTAAAATTTACAGAAGCAAACTCATCTTCGTTTGACCATGGTGACGGTCTAAGTGCGAGTAGGTCAGAAATTTCTACACAACGTTAAAGGACATAGTGACGATCGGAGGGCCATAAATCCTAAACCGTAACTCGGATTAAGATGAGTCCTATATGAAAAGTTATCTAATCGAACAGAGCTATTTGAAAATCAAGGTTACAGAAGCCCAGATTTACTGCTCTGTTACAGAAACAGCAGAACATTAGGCTGTAAACAGAAACAGAAAGATAAATGGGTTCCGGTGGGTTTTGGTGCTTGATGTTCATCATGGTTCTCATCCTTGATGCATATAGCTTCAAGTGTACAACTCATTGATGTGTTTACATCATCTTCACCAAGGTTTGACCATCATAACCCAAGTGCAAGTCTAAGACATGAAGCACAACTCACTTAAGTGTTGCAAGTGTTTTGATGAACCAAAGTTATATCAAAGTCTTAGAGCTAATACATACATGAACTTTAAAGGTAATATTGAACTATAAACTTGAAAGTAAGCTAAATAATCAAGATCTTAAGGTGTAGAACATGGTTCTTAGTTATATCTTGAAGATCCAAGACTCAAAAGTCTAGATCAAGCATAAGTATACAAAGTTATATTTAAAGAAAACTTATTTGTGTGTTCTTGAACTTTCAAAGTTAACTTTTAGTTCAAGATTAATGAGATCAAGACTAACTTGTAGTACTTGATCATTTAAACTAATTACATGAAATTAAAGTGCAAGAATGAAGAAGTAAACTAAGTAAACAAGTAATTAGTTCATGGTTTGTTCATACTTTAAAGATTCAAACCAAAGTTTGATCTTTAAGAAAGTAAACTTTAAAGTTTACTAACATGACTTACAAGTATGAATTTAACAACTATAAACTTACAAACTTTTGATACTTTAAGTGTAGAACATAAACTAGAAAGTTTATGTTCTTTTTTTATTCTTGTAAATACAAGAAAAATGAAGAATAAACTACCAAGTTTGATTCTTGAAAACATGTAAGTAAAGAAAGATAGCAACTAGTAAGTAAGTAACAATAATCAAGTAACAACTACAACTAACAAAAGATTATAACAATCAAAGAATGATGATGATTATGGGGTGTTATGTCACGGTTTTAGCAAGAAGAAAAAGAGGAAAAGAAGTTCAAGTTACTCACAAGATTAGAGAGAAAAAGGAGAGAAAAGTTGAGAGGAATCAAGTGTGTGAAAAGTGAAGTGAATTAATTAATCATGTAGTAAGAAAACTTGAAAGAAAAACCCTCCTTGATGCACTCTAGGCCACGGCCAGTAGAAATCAAAGGGAAAGGGGAGAAGTCCCTTGGTAATTAGCATGTAAAAGTTACAAAAGATGGATAATAAGGGTGCATGCATGGGGATTAAGTGCAAACTAGATTACTATGTGACTTAACTAACTAGTTGCAACTTAAATGACACTTACACATGAAAGACATGGGCTAGTGAATCCAATAAGGTGTAGGGTGGGCTTATAAGTCCATATTCATGAGTCCATTAACATTAAACAAGCCCAAGTTCCATTAATTTACCAATTAATCCAATTAAAGCCCAAGTAACTAACTAATAATCATAGTTAATTAAAATGATTAATAAACTTAATCATGAATGTAAATAATATCTAAAAATATTATTCGTGAAAGTTTCGTGTGTCACAAAGACGTTTCGGGCAATTAAAGTCAAGTACGGGCAATCATGGTAACAAGTAAATGTAATAACATACATTCGTTTAATCACACGCTTTAATAATAATAATTATTAATAAATAAATGTTGGAAAAACCAGGGTCGTTACATTACCCACCTGTTAAAGAAAAGTTCGTCCCGAAATTTTAAGGAGTGTCCAATAATGGTACCGTATTCGAATAAGAAGAAGCGTATCATAGTTCCGTGAGACCCGTGGGCTCAGAAGTAAGTTATTTACCTTGAAAGGTACTTCGGCATATGAAAGTGAGGATAGGTACATGCCGTTAATTAAGTCTCTTGTCCTAAGAGATCAACAAATTGATTTCGTTTCTGATTAACATGAGTATGTCATCTGAATGTATATCCACAAAAGGAAAGATGGTGTGTTTAGCCTTACAGGCATCTTCAGTGAGCTGGATGCGTGAATGTTTCTAACCTCATTTAAAACATTGAACGTTTATGTCATAATAATAATCTGACAGGTAGGATGGAAAACATGGTGATCACAACCATGAGTTTTGAAGTCTGGATAGTATTAGCCACGGGTTGTACTAATCCCTTGATTTTGAAAGGAGGCCAGAGGCAAAAAGAACTCGATATTTAGGAACGTTTCATTTGAATAAGTGAATTGAAACTTTAGCTGAAAGTGACCAATCGGACTTGCAAGCCATAATTATTCGTAGTGTCTTCAGGACGCTCTGAACGAACAATGAAGGACATCACCTAATTTACCATAGTGAACTTATCCTTAGATGAAATGAAAGCACAGTTCCGTAATGTAACTTCATCCTTTCAGTTACATGTTGAAGTTATGGTTAACGTTAACTAGAGCAACATACAGTTGCAACCAATGAAGGAAGAAATGTATAGAGTATCCACCTGAGTGTCGTAGATGTTTTAAGCAGTCTCTTCCCAAAAGGGATCACGAGATTCATAGGTTCTCAAAGTATCTTATATTACATTTCCAAAAGAAAGTCGCACGAAAGGCGTGGTTTTGAACGAGAGTGAACTCTTTGAGTGGTTCGTTTTGAATTTATCCGAGTACTTAAGGGGATGTGCGGATGAGGAGATACGTGAACCCTTGGTCCTAACGAATGGTTTACTCCGAGTGAAAAGAATCTCCAAAAATGATTCTTGTGCCTCAACATACTGATTCATAGAGATGAAGTTTACGAGGGTGTTGTGATTCACCGTGAAGTTTTGAGAACAGTAATCCACCTAGTACCTTTCCTACGATAGGGTGACCAATGAGTGTACCTCAGAAAACTGATTTATCGGCTCGCGTTTTTTTTTTATCATGTCTAACTTTAAAAGAACATTTTTGTGGGTGCAAAGATTTTCTAACAGATTTTATAAAACCGCCATCCAAAGTGGCTCGAGAGTTTTTAACAAAGATCTTAATAGTAGGTCTCATCCCTAAGGAGGGCGAGAGAAAGTGTGATCCTTACATGGTGTAGTCTAATACGAAAGCCTTTAGTAAAGTCAACCGAGGGAGTTTTGAAAAGAAAAATCTTTAAACGTTTGTTGTGACAACATAACCGGAACGAAGTTTCTAGTAAATTTAGAAGTAGGTACAAAGTGTACCATTTTGCACAAAAATATTTGACTGAAGTTGAATAACTCGGTAAAGGAGCGGTTTTTAAATAATTTGAAGATATAACTTAGTATCAAAATAAGTAAGTATAAATTTATACATATATGATTTTATAAATCGTTTAAGTGACCGAAAAGTTTCTAGTACTTTCATTGTCTGTAAATCTTGTGAGGACTGCACAAATAAACGACGTGTAAATTTTTTTTTTTTTTGATAAACATAGTTTTTCGTATTTCAAAGGTTACGAGTTGAAAAGATTGAGTGAAAAAGCTTGGAATCCTTGGGTGACCAGTTACTAGGTAATGAAAACTAATGACATAAATGTTGTTTTGGTAATTATCAGGACACAAGTCTTTGGGCCAAAATATTCACGTGCGAGGCCGTTGTTAAAAAGTGAGGTACGAAGGATAGAGCACGAGGATGAGAAGTTAATCGCTTCTTGAATTTGCAAAATGCCAAACGGGTCGTGACTAATAATGAAGTCAGAATACCGATGGTGTTAATGTTACTAAATGAGAGTTTCTTGGAATGAGTTAGGACTTAGAGTTATGTAAGGAAGAGCATTGTTCTAACTGGTGTGGTGAAATACATCCATGGGGTAACGCAATAGTTTTGAATGGTTTATGTGGATGTCCGAAGGCCTTGCATGACGTGGTAGTCAGTGACTTTATCACATATACATGAATCTCTCGATTTCGACGGTTATAAAGCCTTTATGATGACTTGGATACGGATAAGCAAAAAAAAATTTATATAATAAGCAACGAAGGTTTTATATAAAAAAAATCGTTTATGGTGACAATGTAAGAGAAGGAATGAAGTTCTTAGTGAATTAGGGTTATGTACAACACGTACCGTTCAAAGTATGATATCCTTTGAATAAAAGATTTGATTTGTAAAAGTGAAGGTGAAGTTTCATATGTACTTGTCAAAAATAAGTACTCATTTACTTTATTTTATATAACGGATACGATTTCAAATTTTTTTTTTTGCATGAATGGCAAACAAAATAAATTTATTTTTATAAAGCTTTGAGAGGATAGTGCAGTAAAATAATGTGTGTAAAGTTTTGGCAAACAAAATTTCATATTTCGGAGGTTACAAGTTGGAAAAGATTGATGAGAATCGAGTAAAAGACTTTTGAAAATTTCGAGTGATATTTGAGGTAATAAAAACCATTGAATTTATATGTGTTTGACGACTATTAGTAGGGCATAAGTCCTTTGACCAAAAATGCTTAAGTGTGAAGTTGTTGCTTATAAGTGAGATACGAATGGGAGGGTATGAGGATAAGAGTTAACTTCTCATTGATTTTAGGAAAATTTCAAACTGGTACGACTAATATCGAAGTAAGAAGGATGATGTTGTGGTTATCGTCGAATAAGAAGTTCCTCGTAATAAGTTAGGATTTAGAGTTGCGTAAGAATGAGTATCAAATGAGATTCTCGGGAAATCTTCAATATAGAATTTGAATTATTGAAGTGACGGAATAAAATTCCTTTAAGTATCGTTGTGCAAGTTTGTCCATTGTATCGGTTTCTTTCATGGCTAGAAGGTGAGCAGTTTTGGCGAGATGGTCAATAATAACCCAGATGATGTCCTAACTGCCTTATCGTCTCTGGTAGTTTAGTGATGAATTTCTTCCCATTTCCATTGTGGGATTTCGGGTCGTTGTCATGTAACTAATAAGGTTCTGTTTTCGGGCTACAACTCTTCCCATAATAGTTTCACCATTCTTGCGAGGTATACGAATAAAATTTCCTCATTATAAATAAATTCCGCTTTCATCCTTGAAAGTTAGTTCGTTCCAACTATTTCGTCAAGCTTCCTAACTTGATGAGTATTAAGTTAATCTTAAAGTTCATCCCAAATTAAATCTTACTGTACTACTGTGAAAAATTCTATTAATCTTCTTAAATAACATATGCCTGTACGTAGGTAACTAACCCTTCCCAACTACTACATTAAAACTCCAAAGTTTGGTTAACAGGAGGTCATCTCCAAATGACCCACCTGTTAATCTTAAAGTACCACCTTAAATTATTCCTCTATCTCCGCCAGCTTACCATTTGCTGGTCCTATAGAATACCTAACTCTCATGGTTGTTGATGGCTTATTATTCATAACGCTAAGGTGCTTAGATATAAGGTTTCTATCGTTCTAGTATTAAACAACTCCGAAACAATAAAACATTGTGATGGAACGTACCCTAACCAAAATCAGGATCCATGCGAGTTTCTATAACTGAGATAACGATTGCTCTACCACAAGTTAGTACAAAGTTTTTCCTAGTTGAGAACTTTTTCCTTAAATGTCCAGGGTGTCGATCTCTAATACAAATTTTTGGGTTATCAATTCTGCAATCAAGGCCCTTCTTGTATAGTATCTGGACTACGTGGTTATTCTTTCCCTACCTTTAACAGGCTACAATGTGTATGCTCAAATGATTCCTAACAAAATTTTCCCTGGATCACCCCATATTCCTCATGTAGTAACATTGGAACTTCTGCATGATTTACTTCAATATAATCACGCTGGTCTGGCGTCATTATATTGTAATAAATCATACGTTCATTCCAATATCAATCCATATGGTCAATGTAACGTGATCACTTCCAATTATACTCAATTTCATCTAACGGTGCTTTATCTATGCCATCAAAATAGAATCGACATAACTAATCTCGCAGTTTCTCGATGTGTGTACGTAGGTTCCGTAGACCATGTATTAATGCTTAAGTGTCCCGAAGTTTCTTCAAAGGTTCGGATTCAGGTAAGGTTGTTAGGTTCCTTCTAAATATTCAATCCGGGTCTCGCGTCGGGTTGTACGTGTAGCAAGTAGTAATACGATGTGTTTGAGCATCAGTAGAAGGTACTATGACCTTGTGAAAGGAGATGTCCTCCCGACTTATCCAATGTTTAGGGGGGTAGGGACTTAAGTGCAAAAGTGTCGTTAGATCGTTGAGCAGTCGTGAAGAATGAAAGAGTTAAGTGACGGTCATGAGAGCGTACAGTGTATGTGTCAACTGAACAATCTTCTAGATTGCGTGAAGTAATGTTTCGATCTCTGAAACGGTGGAGCAGTAGTAACAGGTGGATTGCACTACTAGTTCTTAGGGTTAGACGAGTGGGAAAGTAGTTCAGGAAAACATCTGAACCGGGGAGGATAAGTTCTCCAAGTCGGTATAACGGATAGTAGATAGGTAGCAAGAGCGTAATCAGGCATAACAACTACAGCAGCCTAGATCGTTTACAACAGCGCGTAGCATGGCAATAGTAACAGTATCATACCGAAGTAACATGCTAAGAGTAGATAGTAACATGCAGTAGCGAGAATAAGCAAATGCATACAGCGAGTTTACATAGCAGTAGAAGGAAACGGTAGCATGTGGTAAATTCATACGGCAGTAGGGTGAGCAGTGGCATGTAGTAGTAGTAAACGGTAACATGTGGTAATACAACACAGTAGCATGCAATCGAATGCAGATAATAGCATGTAGTAGTGGAAGCAAGTAATAGCATACGGCATATAGCAGTAAAAGTAAGCAGCTGCATGCAGTAAGTTCAGCGGAAACAAGTAAACTAGCAAGTTGTAGATTAGTCCTATTAGTGAATCCTACTCGGGTCGGTCTTAGATTCACTAATGCAACCTAATTCCCTACAACCAATGCTCTGATACCAAATGTGACGCCTCTTACTAAATCAACATGTACGGACCATCAACAACAGGATCATTACAAGGTCAAACACTATATGCGTTTTCAAAACAAGTTTGCATTCATTATAAAAGGTGACGTCAAAACTAACGTCAAATGTTTTACATCAACAGTATGCTTCAATGAACAGAAACAAAGGTAGTAGTACGTGACCCTTAGGTCGTTACATATCATTATTCCAAAAGTAATAATTTTTGAATGCAAGTAAACATTTATTCAGTGACATCTCTAAAGCAGCGGGTGTCTACAGTAAGACTAGTATACAGCGAAAGTAACCTTAAGCACCTGAGAAAAACATGCTTAAAAACGTCAACACAAAGGTTGGTGAGCTATAGTTTAAGTATAACAGTAATGTAAGTAGGCCACGAGATTTCAGTGCTACAAAGAGCGTTTCAAAACAGTAATCCAAATCAGTAAGTTTAAGTATATGCTCAACCGTGGGCACTCGGTAACTAACTTAACGTTTAATAAAAAAATAATACCCCCTGAAAGTACACTTGGCAAGTGCGTATGTTTATGAAGTATTAAACACTCGTTAAATGCTAGCGCGACTAGCCCGAGTGGGGATGTCAAACCCTATGGATCCATATCTAAGATTCGCGTTCACGGTTCAAAAACCAATGATTAAACGTTACCGAGCTAAAGGGAATGTTTATGCCGTTGTATAACCCACACATATATATAGTTTAAGTACTCGTGCCTAGTATGTAAAACATAAAATCCGCATGTATTCTCAGTTCCCAAAATAAGTTAAAGTAAAAAGGGAATGCTATAACTCACAATGTTAAGTAGTAGTAACGTAGAGTCGGGAAGGTGTGCAAGTAATCGGTCCGAAAGTCCTCAACCTAAGTCAAATAGTACTAAGTCAATAAATTGTCCCAATAGGTTTATAAGTATGTAAATAAGGTCTTAAGGGTCATCATCATTCATCATCAAGCAAAAGGCGTAAAGTAGGTTTCGTTTATGAATGTAGTTTAAAACAAAGGCTGATTTCAGTCAGTCACCACGGCCTCTACCCTTACTGAAATAAGGTGAGACCAGTGGCCATGGCTCCATATATGAGTCCTTTACGTGTGGTAAAATTTACAGAAGCAAACTCGTCTTTGTTTGACCGTGGTGACGGTCTAAGTGCAAGTAGGTCAGAAATTTCTGCACAACGTTAAAGGACATAGTGACGATCGGAGGGCCATAAATCCTAAACGTAACTCGGATTAAGATGAGTCCTATATGAAAAGTTATCTAATCAAACAGAGATATTTGAAAATCAAGGTTACAGAAGCCCAGATTTACTGGTCTGTTACAGAAACAGCAGAACAGTAGGCTGTAAACAGAAACAGAAAGATAAATGGGTTCCGGTGGGTTTTGGTGCTTGATGTTCATCATGGTTCTCATCCTTGATGCATATAGATTCAAGTTTACAACTCATTGATGTGTTTACATCATCTTCACCAAGGTTTGACCATCATAACTCAAGTGCAAGTCTAAGACATGAAGCACAACTCACTTAAGTGTTGCAAGTGTTTTGATGAACCAAAGTTACATCAAAGTCTTAGATCTAACACATACATGAACTTTAAAGGTAATATTGAACTATAAACTTGAAAGTAAGCTAACTAATCAAGATCTTAAGGTGTAGAACATGGTTCTTAGTTAGATCTTAAAGATCCAAGACTCAAAAGTCTAGATCAAGCATAAGTATACAAAGTTATATTTAAAGAAAACTTATTTGTGTGTTCTTGAACTTTCAAAGTTAACTTTTAGTTCAAGATTAATGAGATCAAGACTAACTTGTAGTACTTGATCATTTAAACTAATTACATGAAATTAAAGTGCAAGAATGAAGAAGTAAACTAAGTAAACAAGTAATTAGTTCATGGTTTGTTCATACTTTAAAGATTCAAACCAAAGTTTGATCTTTAAGAAAGTAAACTTTAAAGTTTACTAACATGACCTACAAGTATGAATTTAACAACTATGAACTTACAAACTTTTGATACTTTAAGTGTAGAACATAAACTAGAAAGTTTATGTTCTTTTTTGTTCTTGTAAATACAAGAAAAATGAAGAATAAACTACCAAGTTTGATTCTTGAAAACATGTAAGTAAAGAAAGATAGCAACTAGTAAGTAAGTAACAATAATCAAGTAACAACTACAACTAACAAAAGATTATAACAATCAAAGAATGATGATGATTATGGGGTGTTATGTCACGGTTTTAGCAAGAAGAAAAAGAGGAAAAGAAGTTCAAGTTACTCACAAGATTAGAGAGAAAAAGGAGAGAAAAGTTGAGAGGAATCAAGTGTGTGAAAAGTGAAGTGAATTAATGAATCATGTAGTAAGAAAACTTGAAAGAAAAACCCTCCTTGATGCACTCTACGCCACGGCCAGCAGAAATCAAAGGGAAAGGGGAGAAGTCCCTTGGTCATTAGCATGTAAAAGTTACAAAAGATGGATAATAAGGGTGCATGCATGGGGATTAAGTGCAAACTAGATTCCTATGTGACTTAACTAACTAGTTGCAACTTAAATGACACTTACACATGAAAGACATGGGCTAGTGAATCCAATAAGGTGTAGGGTGGGCTTATAAGTCCATATTCATGAGTCCATTAACATTAAACAAGCCCAAGTTCCATTAATTTACCAATTAATCCAATTAAAGCCCAAGTAACTAACTAATAAACATAGTTAATTAAAATGATTAATAAACTTAATCATGAATACAAATAATATCTAAAAATATTATTCGTGAAAGTTTCGTGTGTCACAAAGACGTTTCGGGCAATTAAAGTCAAGTACGGGCAATCATGGTAACATGTAAATGTAATAACATACATTCATTTAATCACACACTTTAATAATAATAATTATTAATAAATAAATGTTGGAAAAACCAGGGTCGTTACAAAAGAGCTACGCCGACATTAAAAGAAAAGATATAGAATTTGAAATTCGAGAGATGGTCATGCTTAAGGTTGCACCTTGGAAAGGCGTTGTTCGATTTGGTAAACGAGGGAAATTAAATCCAAGGTATATTGGACCATTCAAGATTATTGATCTGGTCGGACTAGTAGTTTACCGACTTGAGTTACCTCAACAACTCGCGACTGTACATAACACTTTCCACGTCTCGAATGTGAAGAAATGTTTTGCTAAATAAGATCTCACTATTCCGTTAGATGAAATCCAAATCAATGAAAAACTTCAATTCATCGAAGAACCCGTCGAAATAATGGATCGTGAGGTTAAAAGACTTAAACAAAACAAGATACCAATTGTTAAGGTTTGATGGAATTCTCGTAGAGGACCCGAGTTCACCTGGGAATGAGAAGATTAGACAAAGAAGAAATACCCACGCTTATTTCCAGAAGATACGTCAACACCTCCAACTGCTTAAAATTTCGGGACGAAATTTATTTAACGGGTAGGTACTGCAGTGACCCGAACTTTTCCATGTTTATATATATTAAATTAAATTGTTATTTACATGATTAAGTGTTTTCAACATGTTAACCAATTAAACTTGTTAAGACTTGATTAATTGAAATAGGTTTCATATAGACAATTGACCACCCAAGTTGACCGGTGATTCACGAACGTTAAAACTTGTAAAAACTATATGATGACATATATATGATTATATATATAGTTAACATGATATTATGATAAGTAAGTATTTCATTAGGTATTTTAACAATGAGTTATATACATAAAATTGAGTTTATTGAATTAAGAAACTCGAAACGATATATATAACGATTATCGTTATAACAACGTCTTACTAAATACATATGAATCATATTAAGATATTGATACACTATGTTTATTCATGATAAATTATAAGTAAACATGTCATTAAGTGTATTAACAATGAACTACATATGTAAAAACAAGACTACTAACTTAATGATTTCGAAACGAGACATATATGTAACGATTATCGTTGTAACAACATTTAACTGTATATATATCATACTAAGATATATTAATATATCGTAATATCATGATAATGTAATAATTTAACATCTATTTAGATATAATAAACAATGGGTTAACAACATTTAACAAGATCGTTAACCTAAAGGTTTCAAAACAACATTTACATGTAATGACTAACGATGATTTAATGACTCAGTTAAAATGTATATACATGTAGTGTTTTAATATGTATTCAAACACTTTTGAAAGACTTCAAGACACTTATGAAAATACTTCTACTTAACAAAAATGCTTACAATTACATCCTCATTCAGTTTCATCAACAATTCTACTCGTATGCACCCGTATTCGTACTCGTACAATACACAGCTTTTAGATGTATGTACTATTAGTATATACACTCCAATGATCAGCTCTTAGCAGCCCATGTGAGTCACCTTGTTAGGTACTCGAGAAAGGAGTAATATGAGTTTCCCTAGCCTTATGGAGGATCCTTTATACGAGGCTATATAAAGGATCTAAGGCTCTCTATATTAGCTAAGCTTAGCCACTGTTATGTAGAGATTTCAAGAGAGCTGTGAAAAGTCAATCTTGACCGATTGACTTTCTCTCTCAATCTTAATGGCTATTCTTCACATTCATTGATATTCATGTGTCAAGGGTCCTATCATTTGGTGTCAGAGCTTCCAGGAAGTGATTCTACATCACTATATCGATCCAGAGATTGTAGATTAAAGAATCTGATTACTCTCGGTATTTTGAATCAAATTCGATATCATCGAGTTTGATAATCTGATGTTCAGATTCTTGTGATAAGTTCAGCAAAGGTGCATTAGTTATTTTAGAAAGAGTTTCGATCATCATTATAGCTTTTTAACTTCAATTATGGAGAATCAAGTTGATTTATAGAGTTTGTGGCTCAAACTCTCGGTATTGCTTAATTCAAGCTTGATTTTGGATTTTTGTGAAGAATTAAGGATTCAGTTGTGTTCGTGAGGTGTTAAATCACATTTCTAACAGTTCAATTTCTTCAATTCATTAAGTTTTGAAGATTTGATCAACACTCGGTATCGTAACTGTTATACCGAGTCTGCTTCATTACTTAAATTCATCTTAAGTGTTGCAGATTGTGGTGTGATTGTGATTCTATCATATTCGGTTTGATCATACGCAGCTAATTGGTGTGGTTTGAGAAAGGATTCTGTCATATTTCTAAGTTTTAAACTTAGACTCGGTATTGTCAACTGCTACAGTTGACATTCGGTATCCTATACTTTCGGTATCTTTGATATTTTGTGTGATACTAACGTGTTTCCTTATGCAGCAAGGTTACAGAATCTAATTCAAAAGGATTGAATTGACTTTGAACTTCAAATTCATACAGAATCTGACTACCGGATCATATACAGAATCTGAGTTTCTGTATCACTTAATCCATTGTTTTAAGTGGTTATAGGCTACACTTCTTGTGATTACCGAATCCATACTGAATATGGGTGTGTCTCTTGTATTTCTGATCAGTTTCTTTTACAGAATCTGATATACATAATCTTTACCGAATCTGCTACTGTACCGAATCTGCTACAGTACCGAATCTGTTACAGAATCTAACATTCTGATCAGATTGTTGTGATTTTTCATCTGAGATTTGTGTAATACAGAATCTTTACCGAATCTACCTCATTTTCAAGATGTCTACTCAAGATACTTTGATCATTGGATCAGATTCCCGTCCTCCAGTGTTGTTTGATGGCAAGTACACTCAGTGGCTTCACCGTATCACTCAGTACATAGACTATAAGGGTGAGAAAGCAAAGTACATTTGGGCTTCTCTGAGAGATGGTCCAGTTGTTGATTATCATCCAGATACTGGTATGCCAATTCCAGTCTATGAACTTTCTGGTGATAAGCGTGAGAGAGCTCAGGGTGACATAGAGGCAAAGAATATTGTTATGCAAGCTATCCCGTATGAATTGTTTGAAAATGTTGATAGCAACACAACAGCAAAAGATATATGGGATGAGATCAAACGACAGCAAGAAGGTTATGACATGTCAGATGTTACTAAATTGAATAAGGCTCTGGGATTCTATGAAGATTTCAAGCAGGAAACTGATAAACCATTCAAGGATACCTATCGTCATTTCAATGGTGTTCTCAATGAGTTGAAAAGGTGCAAGATCATAAAAGTAAATGCTGAAGTCAACATGAAGTTTCTCAAAAAGCTCAATGCTGATTGGCTTCCTTATGGAACCATTGTTCGATCTACTAAAGAGATTGATAAGTTGACTATTCATGAGCTTGTTGGAGTTCTTATGCATTACCAACCTGAAGTGTCTAAACTTCAAGAAGGAAGGAAAGAGTCTTCTCCGGGCGATCCACTTGCCCTAATTGCTAAAAAGAAGAGTAAATCGTTGACATCTTCCAAAGGCTTGTCCAAGAAAGTACTTGTTGAAGAATCAACTGATTCAGAAGATTTGAATCTTTCTGATGTTGATGATTCTCACCTTGAATTAGTCAAGATGGCAGCCATGTTCACAAAAGCCTTGAACAAACACAAGTTTAAAGGCAAATCAAGCAATCAACGCAAAAACTCATCATCTTCCTCGTACTACAAGAAAGCTGATCAATCTAAACAACAACGTGCTGATGATTCCAAGAAGGAAGATTCAATTTGTTTCAATTGTGGCAAAGCTGGTCATTACTCTCGTGAGTGCAAGATGCCTAAGAAGAAGGACGCAGCTTACTACAAGAAGAAAATGTTGATGGCTAAGATTGTGGAAACTGGGGGAGAGCTAAAACCGGTTGATGATACTTGGTTTAACTGGACTGACGATTCAGATTTAGAAGTGGAACATGAAAATGTTTGCAAGGTGACAAAGCTCATCAAAGCTAAGGAAGCAATGGAGAATTCTGACTCAACATCCGATGATGATGAGGTACAATCATCTGAAATCTCACATGATTTTATCAAAATGCAAAATGACTTGATGAAGAATCTGGTCTCAATGTCAAAAGAAGTCAAAGGCTTAAAATCTGAAAACAAGGTTTTAAAAGTTAAAATCAAAATGAATGAGACCAGACCTTCCTCATCCAAATTGCAAACAGATGTGCAACAATTGACTCTCCAACTCAACTCTACAGAAACTGAGTTGGACGATCTGAAAAAGACAATTCATCCAATTAAAGTTGAACGAACTGATTATCGTTTAAAATCCGAACGACTTGCAGAAAAAGTTCAATTTTTAGAAAAAGATCTTTCTAATTTGAAAAACCAACATGAACCCACACTTTCAAAACTAAACAAGAAAATCGTTCAATTGGAAAACACCATAATTGAAAAGAACACTGAAATTTCTTTATTGTCAAAAGAATCTTTTCAAATGAAAGCAAAACTTGCTTGCTATGAGGAAAAACTCTATCGAACAGAGCAATCAAAAGCTATCATGGATATGGCACTTTCAAAACAAACGATTTTCATGAATAGACCAAAACCGATTCATGGTGAAAAGTGGGGGTTGGGTTATGAAGATCCGAAAATTTTGGAAGATGCTTCCAAAAAGATTCCAGGATTATATCATTCTGATTATTTTCAAGCTGGTTTACCATCGCATTTTATACATACTTCTGATGCTGATTTTGATGATATTATTGAAAATCGTAAATCTAGGAAATACCATCAAATTAGCTTAATGTATGAAAAAATCAATGCTACGATAGGTAAATCGAATCCTGATTTCTTGAAAAATCTTGTTGAAACTGAAAAGAACAGGCAACGTGAAGATTATGTGCCTAAGCGTAGACTGGTTTATATCCCAACACTCATGCTAGAGAAATACATTTTAATGCTTGAGAATGAAGTGTTTAACAAACCTAGTTCTAGCATTACTGCAATAGATGAGGTGTTTGATGAACCAATTTTTGATGTGAAACCAATTCTACCAACTTTACCTGCATGTCCAGATGATGTTTTCCGTGAAGACCTAGCACATGAACTAACTGTCTTCTTTGAGACAGATTCTCTAGGTCAAAATTCTTTAGATGAAAAAGTAGAACCTCAGGATGAACCGAACATTGAACCTTTGATAGATTTTGAAAGTCAACTTCATCCTTTGCATGATTATTACTTGCATTTGCCTGCTGTAAGTAATTTGAATCGTATAGTAGCTCAACTTGAATAGGAGAATATTGACTTGCAACTTAAGTGCCAATCATTAAAACAAATACTTGCTTTGTGTGATAAATTGCCTTCACTGCCTAAGAAAGAATGTACTTATGCTTTTAAGGAGGGTGAAGTGATAGTTTCTGCTGAAGAATTATGTCTTGAGATTAAAAGCTTAAAACAAAAGATAATTCAAATGAAACAGGCTAACACACTTAAGCAAACGTCTAATGTTGCAACCAATGTGCTTGAATGTACTGATGGGATTACTAAGAAGGGGAAGGGAAAAACAACATCTAAGGATGTAAAACCCATTACTATTCTTAAAAATCCTCTACGTTCTCAATTTGGCAATCATGGTTCGAAAGTTGTTTCTACAACTCAATATTTTGTTAAAAAGGTTCATTCTCCAAATGGTTCTGTGTTAACTGAAAGGATTCCTATGATTCCTATGTCAAAAACTTCAAAAGAGAGTCTTTTAAAGAAATCAGTTAAGTCCACAACACACACAAGTTCTAAACCTGATTTAAGTGAGTATGATGCAAAAGAACGTACAATCAAATTGGAAATTCTGCAAAATCAGTCATCTCATGTGTCAACTGAAAAGTTTGGACGTCTAACTAACAACGGTGTTTTTCGTGTCACAGGTCATAATTCAAACTTGAATTACAAATCTGTATGGGTTCCTAAGTCCACGACTAAGAAAGTAGCAACCAAACCAAAGCAAACTGCTAGTCGGCCTAGGAAATCCTCTCATATTTTTCAATTTTCATCTGTGAACAAAACATCTACTTGGAATAAATTGTGTGTTAAGACTTCTGATAACGATGTAAAGATTGATATTGCGTATGATGCATCATGTAATGTGGTTTTAAATGATGTTTTATTGTCTAAACTGCATGATGCTTTACGTGATTATTTCATCATTGATCCAAAGTTTGTTGTTAATCCAAAGTTTATTGTTGGTACTAACCGTAAAGGACCCAAAAAACTTTGGGTACCTAAACTCTAGGAAATTCACATTTACAGGGTTTTGATGTCTGTGTTTGGTATATCGATTCTGGTTGTTCTCGACTCATGACGAGCGATAAATCCTTGCTTGTCAACTTCATTGACAAATTCCTAGGAACGGTTACATTCGGAAACGATGAGATTGCAACAATAACGGGTTACGGAGATTTTGTACAAAATGGCATAACAATCAAACGGGTTTCATATGTTGAGGGTTTGGGGTGAAGTTTATTTAGTGTGAGCCAATTCTGCGATGGAGATCTCCAAGTTCTGTTTGAACTTCGACAATGCTAGGTGCAATCCACCGAAGGGAATGATCTTCTTGTTGGTTAACGTTGTGCTTCACTATATACTATTAACCTCAATGATGAACCATCACATGCAACTATGTGTTTGGCCACTCGTTTTACCAAAGAAAATTCATGGTTATGGCATCATCGGATGTCACACCTGAATTACAAGGGTATCAATCGACTAGTCTCTAAAGATTTAGTTGATGGTTTTCCAACCTTTCAATATGATAAGCATCATGTGTGTCCATCATGTGCGATGGGTAAGCTGAAACGGACTAAACATCCGCTTAAGCAAAACCCCAGTACTTCATCGTCTTTGCAATTATTGCATATGGACTTATGTGGACCCATGCGTATTTCTAGCCTCGGTGGCAAGAAACATGTGCTTGTCATTGTTGATGACTATACCCGGTTTACATGGATTTTTCTTTTGCGAACTAAATCAGAAACCCCCGCCATTATCATTAAATTCATTAAAAAGATTCAACGCTCTTTTAACAAACATGTTAAGAGCATCAAAACTGATAATGGGACGGAATTTAAGAATGACCCGCTTGATAGTTATTTGAAAGACCAAGGCATTGAACATCAGTTCTCTGCTGCTCGGACCCCCCAACAAAATGGAGTCATCGAACGACGTAATCGTACGTTGTGCGAAGCAGCATGAACGATGCTTGCCTACTCCAAATTACCTCCAAAAATGTGGGGGGAGGCCATTTCAACTGCATGCTATACCCAAAATCATTGTATTGTAAACAAACGTTTTGATAAAACTCCATATGAGTTATTATATGGTAGACGCCCGAATGTCAAATATTTCCGTGTTTTTGGTTGTATATGCTATGTGCTTAACGACTTTGACAGCCTCGGAAAGTTTGATCCTCATGGCGATCAGGCCATATTTCTTGGTTATTCCTCGAACAAAGTTTCTTATCGTGTTTATCATAAGCGGACAAAAATGATTAAAGAGAGCATCAACGTCAAGTTCGATGAATTTTTGGGAATGGCTTTTGAACAACTCAGTTCAAAACCCGATCCTAACCTGGCTACTACTTCTTCCGCGCAAAACTCAATTTTCTCGAAGAAGGGTGTTCCTACGGTTACATCATAGGAACTGGATATCTTGTTTGATAGTCTTTATACTCCTCAACGGGATTCAAATGTTCAAGCCGTACCAGTTACACCATCACAGTCAACTACTGTGGAGACTCTTCAAAGTCTTTTTGATGAAGATTCAACACCAACTGATTCACATGTTGCTTCTTCATCCTCCCTCCAACCTCCTGTTACTGATAATCTTGAACCAATTCAAGATTCATCAGTTGATACAACTCCAGCTGTTTCTCCAGATACTCTATTGAATCCATTAGATAATGTTACATCAGATCAAGCGGATCAAGGCTCAACGTCAACAACGGTTGATGTTTCAATGGATACCACTGATGTACAACTTCTTCCACACACCCGATGGACTAAAAGTCATCCAATAGATCTTATTATTGGTGACGCATCTGCTCCAGTGTCAACTCGAAGGGCTACTCAGAATATGTGTTTATTCACAGCCTTTCTTAGTAAAATTGAACCAACAACGGTTGCTCAAGCTTTACTAGATCCATACTGGGTAGTTGTAATGCAAGACGAGATCAATCAATTTGAACGATTGAAAGTATGGCGGTTAGTTCCAAGACCAACGGGTCAACGACCAATAGGGGTAAAGTGGATTTTCAAGAACAATAAAGATTCTGATGGAATTGTGGTTCAAAATAAGGCACGTCTTGTGGCCAAAGGATATCGAAAACAAGAAGGCATTGATTATGATGAAACGTTTGCTCCGGTTGCTAGGATTAAGGCAATTCATCTTTTCCTCGCATTTGCTTCTCATATGAAGTTCACGGTGTTTCAAATGGATGTCAAAACTGCTTTTATGAATGGTTATCTTCAAGAGGAAGTCTATGTTGATCAACCAGAGGGCTTTGTCGATCCCATTCATCCAAACCACATCTACTACTTGGAGAAAGCTTTATACGGTCTGAAGCAAGCACCGCGTGCATGGTACGAGACCTTAACAAAGTATTTGCTGGACAATGGCTTTTATCATGGAATGATTGATACAATGCTATTCATCCGTAAAAACCACGGTCACATTCTCTTGGTTCAAATTTACGTTGATGATATTATTTTTGGTTCCACGTCCCCGGCCTTATGCAAAGAATTTGGTGACCTTATGGCCAGCAAATTCGAAATGAGCATGCTTGACCAGTTAACTTTCTTCTTGGGGTTACAAGTAAAACAATTACCAAACGGGATTTTTATTAGTCAAACAAAGTATATCAATGATATGCTAAAACATTTTAAAATGACTGCTTTAAAACCAATGACAACCCCAATGAGGACTTTACTGGATGCTGATACTAATGGAGAATAGTTTGATATTACGCTTTATCGAAGCATGGTTGGTTCTTTAATGTATCTGACTGCAAGTCGACCAGACATTACACTTGCCGTAACTGTCTGTGCCCGCTTTCAGTCCAACCCTAAGAAATCTCACTCCAAAGCGGTTGTTAGGATTTTTCAATACCTTAAAGGTACACCTAACCTTGGGATCTGGTATCCTCATGGATCCGATTTCAATCTCACTGCTTATACTGATGCGGATCATGGTGGTTGCCATGTTGATAGAAAAAGCACATCTGGATCAATTCAGATGTTGGGGAATAGGCTAGTTGGTTGGTCATCCAAAAAGCAGAACTATGTGTCTTTATCAACAGCTGAGTCTGAGTACATTGCTGCAGCTCACTATTGTTCACAAGTTTTGTGGATGCAAACTCAACTCTTGGACTATGGCTTTAAGATTTCTAAGACCCCGATCTATTGTGATTCACAAAGTGCTATTGCAATAACAAGCAACCCGGTTCAGCATTCTAAAACTAAACACATAGATATTCGTTATCATTTCATTAAGGACCATGTAGAAAAAGGGGATGTAGAATTATACTTTGTGCCTACTAAAGTGCAATTAGCTGACATGTTCACTAAACCTTTAGATGAACTTAGGCTAAAATTCTTGATCAAAGAGATTGGCATGGTAGAGTATAGTGCTTGATATTCCTTAGATCTGTTGGGACTTATTTTTGGGATCTGGTGTTTAGGGGGATTAGATACTTTCTAGGGGGAGCAACTAAGTTTCAGTGCTTTAGATAATTTTTCTTTAAGGGACTGCCTTTAGATTAATGATAACTTCCTAGGTATATTTGTTCAATGGTTACGCAAGGGGGAGATAACTCATTGATATCCTATTTCAAGGAGGGGTTAATTCATTTTCTTAGGAACATAATCAAAATGCTGATTTACTTTCTTGTATATCACATTTTGAGGGGGAGAAAAAGGGAGAAAATGAGAAAATTATTCAAAAATATTGTTTTTCAAAAAGTGAATTCAAAATTTCTTTATTTTTATCTGAAATAATTCACTATGGCTTGTATACATCTCAGTATACAACCCGTGTTATCAATTGGTATCAAGAGCCTATCATTCAACGAACCGAATGAAGATCCTATGAATATCATGAATGTTTTTCCTCCACATTCAAACCTTCAAACACAAATCACATACATCTTCAACCTACCTTCAACCAAAACCTTCAAATCTTCATCATGAAGATATGAAGATCTTTGAATTTTTTCGAAAAATTTTCGAAAAAAATTTTTGATACCGAATCTTATCCAACACACATACACAACTAAATGAGATTCAACAAATACCGAATCTCATTTTACCGAATCTACACCGAAACTTATTCAAATTCATTATCACAACACTTATTCAAATCACAAAATATAACACAAATTCATTTCATAACAGCTACTAATTCTCACTTTCAAAACAATAAATCACAAACAACAGTAATTCATATATTCATTTTATTCCTAAACTTCTACAGTAACAATATCGTGATATTCATCATATTCTTCTATGGCATCAAATTCTTCACTTCTTCATAGATGATTTGTTCAGCTAATTGAAGTTAGATAAGTGATCTCAAGTTGAAACCGAATCTAACTGTATCTTCAATTCAAAGCAACAACAATCGATTCATGCTAATCGTTCTCGTGTTCTTTGTTTTTTGCTCAATAATGAAGATTGATTAGTTTTGTTTGCTTCTCTATCTCTTATAACAAATTGAATACAGATTGTGATTCTCTATCAATCATTCAAGCTGCGCGAAGCCACAGTTTGAATGCAACTTCATCTTCGATCTCAAATTCAGAAAGTCAAACTTCGAAGTCCGTCGGTCAACGAATTAATTGGAGAGATTTTCAAAGTTTCAGATGTTATTGATGCTTGTCGAGTGTTTATTGATTGATGTTGAGCAATTTTCATTCAGATTTCTTCAACTCAAAAGCTCTAGAACTCGAAATCAATATTCAAGTTCATCCATGGCAGTTTGAATGTTCATAATCGATTCATATAATTTGCAGTTGTTTTAGCTCAAATTCTTCATGGATTGTTCTTAATCGCTACAAGTAGAACAGTTTTGATTGATTTCAAGGAACAACTCGGACAACAAGATCGATTTCAGATTCCAGTTGTTCATCTTCATCGTTGATGAAGATTCTGACTTACAGTTATTTTTTTTTTTGATCTGTTTGTTACTGATTCATGTGTTCGGAATTGATTACAACTCCATGTGATTTCTGAATCGGTGATGATTTGCTCAATTCTTCATATTCGGTATCACTTGATAAAGATGATTCGGTATGGTGGCTTGATTTGGATTCGGTATGAGGCGAGTATTATTCTCATTCGGTATTTGCTACAGTACATTAGATTTGATTGGTTTGCTACAGTACTGGTTACCGAATCTAGATTGGACTTGTGTGAATTAAAATGTTCAATAAACCTACTAGTGTCAACTTGGTTTTTTAAACCTATTGGGCCTACCGAATCTGATGAGCCCATCAAGGAAATTTCAGTCCACTTCTCTGATTAAGTTGAATTTTTAGTTTTAGTCCCTGAAAGGTTTCAGACTGTTGCAAGGGAAGTCCTTTACCGAATTTGGCTCAATTTTTAACAGTTTTGGCCCCTTACAGAATGTCAGATTTTCAAGAATGGTCCTTTACCGAATCTGGACCTCCAAAACATATTTTTCAATTATTTTCGAGGCTCGGATTCACACGGCTTTTCTCACACGCGTTCTTTATGATATATTGGAGATTTTCCGAGCACGTCAACCATTTTAAACAATGAAGCTCTTATTTCATACGATATTCTTGCGAGCATCATTGTGGGGGAGATATAGATATGGTTGATGTGCGTGTGACTTCAATACACATACGGTATTGGACTCGGACTTCAAAGAGACAAAGTTAAAGCGTTACTTCTTTGACGAGTGAGCACGCAAAACCGAAAGAGACTTCCATATCCTTGGGGGAGTACATGAGACGTTAGGAACTTCAAAGGAGCCAATGATCTATACGCTTTATATGACGATCATGTGTTTGATTGAAATCAAACTTGATCGACTGTGCCCCATATACTTTAAAGGGGGAGTTTCTCAAAGTTTTTCGAGCTTACTAATCAAGGCAAATGTTGAGGGGGAGTTGAGTTCTTCATCAACATAAAGTGATGCTTCGATGAATGTCTACCTTGCGCATTCCGCTGTGCAAACTCAAAGACCGTTGAAAGAGCAAAGATATCACTATGAAGTTCAAATCTCAAATAAAGTCGAAAGAAGATTATTAGCGTGACAATTCGAGGATCTAGGGGGAGGTTGAAGCGTAATGATTGACCAAGACGATGTTAGAGATGCGAATTCATTTGATGATTCAAAGTGAAGATTCAAGATCTTCATCAACGGCCGTACATCATTCGGGGGGGAGTTAGTTAGCAATAGTTGATTCTTTCCTTGTAATGTTGTATGTTTTACTAGGGAGTTAGTTTTTGGAAACCCGTCTCACTCCTGGGGGGAGATTGTTAGGTACCCGAGAAAGGAGTAATACGAGTTTCCCTAGCCTTATGGAGGATCCTTTATACGAGGCTATATAAAGGATCCAAGGCTCCCTAGATTAGCTAAGCTTAGCCACTGTTATGTAGAGATTTCAAGAGAGCCGTGGAAAGTCAATCTTGACTGATTGACTTTCTCTCTCAATCTTAATGGCTATTCTTCACATTCATTAATATTCATGTGTCAAGGGTCCTATCACACCTAACACATGTGGGAACCATCATTTGGCAACTAGCATGAAATATCTCATAAAATTACAAAAATATTAGTAATCATTCATGACTTATTTACAAGTAAACAAAATTACATATCCTTTATATCTAATCCATATACCAATGACCAAAAACACCTACAAACACTTTCATTCTTCAATTTTCTTCATCTAATTAATCTCTCTCAAGTTCTATCTTCAAGTTCTATCTTCAAGTTCTAAGTGTTCTTCATAAATTCTATAAGTTCTAGTTTCATAAAATCAAGAATACTTCCAAGTTTGCTAGCCTACTTCCAATCTTGTAAAGTGATCATCCAACCTCAAGAAATATTTCTTATTTACAGTAAGATATCTTTCTAATACAAGGTAATACTCATATTCAAACTTTGATTCAATTTCTATAACTATAACAATCTTATTTCGAGTGAAAATCTTACTTGAACTTGTTTTCGTGTCATGATTCTGCTTCAAGAACTTTCAAGTCATCCAAGGATCCATTGAAGCTAGATCTATTTTTCTCATTTCCGGTAGGTTTACCTACTAAAATTAAGGTAGTAATGATGTTTATAACATCATTCGATTCATACATATAAAACTATCTTATTCGAAGATTTAAACTTGTAATCACTAGAACATAGTTTAGTTAATTCTAAACTTGTTCACAAATAAAGTTAATCCTTCTAACTTGACTTTTAAAATCAACTAAACACATGTTCTATATCTATATGATATGCTAACTTAATGATTTAAAACCTGGAAACACGAAAAACACCGTAAAACCGGACATACACCGTCGTAGTAACACCGCGGGCTGTTTTGGGTTTGATAATTAAAAACTATGATAAACTTTGATTGAAAAGTTTTTCTTCTGGGAAAATGATTTTTCTTATGAACATGAAACTATATCCAAAAATCATGGTTAAACTCAAAGTGGAAGTATGTTTTTCAAAATGGTCATCAAGACGCCGTTCTTTCGATTGAAATTACTACCTCTTACAAAAACGACTTTTAAGTTATATTTCCGACTATAAACCTATACTTTTTCTATTTAGATTCATAAAATAGAGTTCAATATGAAACCATATCAATTTAATTCACTCAAAACGGATTTAAAACGAAGAAGTTATGGGTAAAACAAGATTGGATTTTTTTTTATTGTTGTAGCTACGGGAAATATTGTAACAATTCTATACAAATCATATCCTAGATAACTTATATTGTATTATACATGTATTCTAATATATTATGTAATCTTGGGATACCATAGACACGTATGCAAATGTTTTGACATATCATATCGACCCATGTATATATATTATTTGGAACAACCATAGACACTCTATATGCAGTAATGTTGAAGTTAGCTATACAGGGTTGAGGTTGATTCCAAAAATATATATGCTTTGAGTTGTGATCTAGCCTGAGACGTGTATACACTGGGTCGTGGATTGATTCAAGATAATATATCGATTTATTTCTGTACATCTAACCGTGGACAACTAGTTGTAGAGTACTAACGAGGACAGATGACTTAATAAACTTAAAATCATTATAACGTAATAAAAAATTGTTGTAAATATATTTTGAACATACTTTAATATATATGTACATATTTGTTATAGGTTCGTGAATCAACCAGTGGCCAAATCTTACTTCCCGACGAAGTAAAAATCTTTGAAAGTGAGTTATAGTCCCACTTTTAAAATCTAATATTTTGGGATGAGAATACATGCTACTTTATAAATGTTTTACGAAATAGACACAAGTAAATGAAACTACATTATACGGGTGAATGATTGAAGCCGAATATGCCCCTTTTTAGCTTGGTAGCCTAAGAATTTGGGAACAGACCCTCAAATTGACGCGAATCCTAAAGATAGATCTATCGGGCCCAACAAGTCCCATTCTGGAATTTGGAATGTTTTAGTACTTCAAAATTATCATGTCCGATGGGTGTTCCGGAATGATGGGGATATTCTATATGCATCTTGTTAATGTTGGTTACCAGGTATTCACCATATGAATGATTTTTATCTCTATGTATGGGATGTACTGAAATATGAAATCTTGTGGTCTATTATTATGATTTGATAATATATAGGTTAAACCTATAACTCACCAACATTTTTGTTGACGTTTTAAGCATGTTTATTCTCAGGTAATTATTAAGAGCTTCCGCTGTTGCATACTAAAATAAGGACAAGATTTGGAGTCCATGCTTGTATGATATTGTGTAAAAACTGCATTCAAGAAACTTATTTTTGATGTAATATATTCTTATTGTAAACCATTATTTAATGGTTGTGTGTAAACAGTATATTTTAGATTATCATTATTTGATAATCTACGTAATGCTTTTTAAACCTTTATCGATAAAATAAAGGTTATGCTTGTTTTAAAAATGAATGCAGTCTTTGAAAAACCTCTCATATAGAGATCAAAACCTCACGACGAAATTAATTAATATGGAACGTTTATAATCAATATGAACGGGACATTTCATTAATTAGTAGATTAACTATAATGTATAAATACAGAAATATAAATATATAAATGCAGGTGTATACAAATATTAATACAGATAATTCAGATGGATACAGATAACAACAGATATATATATATAAACGCGTAACGATTTCTTATTCATCTCTATCAGTTTATTATTTATTTAATTATTTATTTTATTTTTTTCCTGCTTCTGTATACTCGTGGGATTCTGTCGAGCCAATTCAGGATACAAACAAGTGACAATCAATTCTTGTCACTGCACAAAATCAACTAATCACTTACTTACTCTCACCATTCTGCAAATCACAATTGAAAAACATAAACATATTTTTTTTATGAAAACCGAAGGTCCCCTGTACAGTCCACTTTTTGGCAAAAATCAAAGAAATCGAATCAATTTCAAAATCCATTAATGCAGGATTGTTAGGAATTTCGTACTCAAACTCTCTATAAATTTTCAAGTCTAAATTCATCTTATTGATTGTTAATTTGCGAGTCAAAGGTTATAAACAAAGAGTCAACTGTTTGTTTCTTCCTTCGAATTCATGAAGGATACATTGTTTCCAGTTCAATTGATAATCCCAGAGTGTTATATTGACGATTTAGAAGATATTTCCTGAAGGTCTTGAGGTCTCAAAACATCCCTATATCAAAAATCAATTTTTGTTCTTCATTTTATTTTTTTCTTCTTCGAAGCTTACCAATTTTGTTGTGTATGTTTTTTTTATTTTATCACGGCATTCAAATCGTTAATTATTGTTTGATTTCATATTCTAAATCAAACTTTTAATTTAATTTTGTGATTATTAAATAAGCTCTGGTCGATTGATTTTTGGATTGTAGAAGAAAATGGAACCAGCGAAATACGGGTTATATTTAATAGAAATAGAATAGATTCAGTAAAAAGGAAACGGTTCAGTGGTTAAGCAATTGTTCGAGTGAGCGAGAGGTCTTGGGTTCGAGACTGGGCAATGGCGTATTTTTTTTGGAACTTGATTTCTTCAAAGGTTGTATTGTATATCATTATTATTATTGTCATTATTATTATTATTATTGTTATTAGTATTATTATCGTTAAGAATTAGTGTTATATTTGATATTATTATTATCAAGTATTATGAATATCATTTATTATAAGTAATAACAATTAAAACATATTAGTATTATCATTATTAATATCATTATAACTAGTGTTGTTATTATTATTATTATTACTAGTATCGTAATTATTGTCATTGTTATTATTGTCAATAGATGTATTGTTATTATTATTATCATCATTATTATTAATGACATAAGTATCAACCTATTAATACCATTATCATTATTATTAAAATGATTACTAGTGTAGTTATCATTAAACCCATTATCGATTGGAGTAAATGTTTATTTTTATAGTTAGTATTATTATTAGTACTAGTAGTATTATTATCATCCACACGATTTTTTTTATATATATTATTTTATCATCATTATTATTAACAGTATTATTTTTATCATGATTATTAAGATTATATTTTTACTTAAAATTTACATTTTTATTTTTATTATTACTTTGAGTATTATCAGTATCACTATCATATTTTACTACAAATAAAGTGACAAATGTTTGATTCCCTTTTACTCTTTACATTTTTGGGACTGAGAATACATGCACTGTTTTTACAACTGCTTTATTAAATGCTTTTGAAATATATTTTGAACTGTGAATACATGAATTACTTTATAACTGTTTTACGAAATAGACACAAGTAATCGAAACTACATTCTATGGTTGAATTATCGAAATCGAATGTGCCCTTTTTATCATGTCCGATGTTTTCCCGGAATGATGGCGAATTTATCATGTCCGATGTTTTCCCGGAATGATGGCGAATTTATCATGTCCGATGTTTTCCCGGAATGATGGCGAATTTATCATGTCCGATGTGGACATGTTTTCCCGGAATGATAGCGAATTTATCATGTCCGATGTTTTCCCGGAATGATGGCAAATTTATCATGTCCGAAATTGTCCCGGAATGATGAGGATATTCTATATGAAATTTGTTAAGGTCGATTACCAGGTGTTCAATCCATATGAATGAATTTTATGCATGATGTTTATGGGAAATGGGAATATTAAATCTTGTGGTCTATTAAAATGAAGAATTTTTATTGTTTACGATAAACCTATGAACGCACCAACCTTTTGGTTGACACTTTAAAGCATGTTTTTTCTCAGGTATTAAAGAAATCTTCCGTTGTGCATTAGCTCATTTTAAGGATATTACTTGGAGTCATTCATGGCATATTTTGAAAGACGTTGCATTCGAGTCGTTGAGTTCATCAAGATTATTATTAAGTCAATTATAGTTGGATGTATTATGAAATGGTATGCATGCTGTCAACTTTCGATGTAAAGAAAGTTTGTCTTTTAAAAACGAATGCAATGTTTGTAAAATGTATCATATAGAGGTCAAGTACCTCACGATGTAACCAAATGTAATGTATTCATCCAGATGGATTAGGACGGGTCATTAGACTATACTCTTGGTTTTATAGTGTTTTTAGTTCTCCCGTGTCTTTATATTGCTATATGCATCGATATATATGGTTTAAAATTTTTGGGTTGTTGTTGGGTTTTATATCTTCCCTTATACTTCAAAGTCCCTGCTTCTATCTTCTATAATCATTGTCATCCACAGTTAATACTCCCTCCTATTTGCTGTGATTTATACTCCAATTTCTATATTGGAGCTTTGTCCTTTCGTTTCTTCTTCTTACGATTAAGCATCGTTTGTAATGGTCCAGAATTCGCAGATATAAATTTCAGAATGAACATTGTTAATGTTCTAAGAAGAAAATGGTAATGGCACGGTCTTGATTTGTTAAATTACCAGAATACCCTGAAAAACACCGAATCATCAAGAAATATTTTCTTGATATTTTAGAGGTTAAATAGAATACAAAAGTCGTGTAACATGGCACATGATGATGTTATGATCTGTGAATAATCATGTTCCATTTAGAAACTCAGCATGACTTACTGTAATATAATCACGTTGATCAAGTGTCATTATATTATACTAACTCATGCTTCAGTTCCCAACACTACTTCAAAACATTCATACTTTATACTCGAAGGTTTCAGAATTTAGAAACTAAAACAGTTTCCTTTATGATGTGATACAGATAACGCGAGAGAAATATGGAGGATATTTATAACGGAAGATACGATGATATCTTAGAATATTTAAGATAAGAGGATGATGAAGAATATTGTCCGCAAGGGCTTTAGAGCAAAGAGCAAGGTATTCGTTAAGGATTTCAGCAGACACTGAATCATTTAGATTCTTTGAAGGTAGATTTTGTCCTTGTGATTTGTCCACAGCCTCCTTCATACTTTGCTCAATCCGTTTTCCAGTTCCAAACCTTCTCTTTTTCTGAGCTTTGCCAACCCACAATTCTTTATCATCAAACGTTTTACTATTAAGGTCATTTACATTTCTTGCTGCTTCATCAGCATTTTTTAAAATTTCGAGAACTAGTTCGCAGTTTAGGGTGTTTTTCAGAAACTTTACATTCGCAGTATGTAAGTCCAGGAGATAGACGTTATATGTATAACTATTGGCGTCGACATGCTGCGAGATTTTAAAATACTGATTGCTAATTCCCAATGATTCATATGGCAATTCTCGTTACAAGATGCAGATAGGTAAATGATGGGGTTTTGATAATTATAATGATTTTTCGAAAAATCAAAAATCAGTGAAGTTGTTGGTAAGTTTATTGCTAATGTGATGGAACATAAATGGTCCCCCGGTAACGATGGCGAAAGGGCAACGTATATATCAAGGTTATAATAAGGTTGTTTCGACTGAAAATTCGAAGTTGACTTGCTGGAGCTGTGAAAAACTGACTACTTTGGAAAGGAATTGAAAAGTCATTTTAGCTAATAAATGCCAAAGGGTCTGACACGGATACGTATTAAACTATGACTTTGGTTTTATAAGTTTTTCAGGTACATAATTGTGGGTAACATGTGGTTGGATCATCACCTCGATTGTTCATTATTTGAAGTGTCTTCAGGAATTTTGGAGGGTTTAAACACAGATTATAATCGTTAATATACATATGATGTTCTAGCACAGTTTTGAAGTCAAAGTATAACTTGGAAAGATATAGGAATCTAAGAGTGATGATACTGGTTATATTTCGAATTGAATTCTGAGATTTCAAGATCAGCATATGTAATTGAATTTGAATGAGTATGGTTGTTTTGATTTTTATAAAAGAATGTGTATTGTTGAGAAAATAGTGTGTATAGTTGTTGATTGCTGAATCAGATTCGAAGAATGTACCATATTAATTGTGAATCTATATATCCCTCGGGTATTACCTACCCGTTAAAAAAAATTTCACAATTAATATTTTGTACAAAAGAATTTTATTACAGTATTTACGAAAATATATATGTGTATATTTTCTTTAGATGTAACATAGATTTAATGAGTTAATATTAAATTAAATTCATCTGATTTATGGTTGAAACTAGAATTGAGTAATCCCTAAAACTTTAGAAATTACATAAGTATTTCTTCAATAATATTATGAACCAATACTTCGTTATTTGTTGATATATGATGCTGGTTTTTGTCAAAATTCTTGTGAACTTCGCCAGGTACGAATGATGTTATTTGGAAAGTTTCGAGTACATCGATGATGAAAATGTAAAATCAAACATATATTTAAATAATACACTTGGTTTATTATGAGTTGGAATTTATTGAATTGAGACAGAAATTGTAGCTAACGATGGTTAAGTTACGGACGAAGGACGTACCTCATTGCATATTAGTATTATGAATTAACCGAGTAGTTAAGATTCACACATATTAGCTTACTATGGAAAGATTTATTTTGATCTCAAAATTTATATATATATATAAAATATACATATAATTTCTTCAGATGGAGTGAGTTAATACTTCATAACTCGTTGATACAATATATGCATTATTGATTCATAATGATGTCCACGGTGATTCTTGAACTAACAGAGTTTGTGATGTTATAGTTGCTGCTGATTCTGATGAAACTGACGGCACTGACTTTGATGGTGATGCTACGGTACTGTTGATACTGTTGGTAAAAGAAGTCTAGCTTATAAATCACGAATCATTCTTGTCAGGGTTTCTACTCTTCCTTCTATCATTTCGATTCACTCATCTGATTTATGGTTAGGGTTAGAATAGATAATCTCTAAGACTTTGGAGATTACATAATCGCCGCGGAGTGTTTCTCCAATGAAGTTATGAATCAACACTTCATCGTTTGTTGTTGTTGGTATTCCTTGGTATCTACAGGGCGTATGACATTGGTGCTCGTGGGACAGATTGTAAAGTTGAGGTTTACGACGCAGTTGTGGTTGGGGGTGGTAATGGTACTGTTGGCATTGATGATGGTAGTACTGGTTATGCTGCTGGTGCTGCTGCTGGTGTTTGTAACCTTTGCACCATATTCTCCAAAGCCACTACCCGAGCGCGAAGCTCATTGACTTCTTCTATTACACCGGGGTGATTGTCGGTTCGGACGAGCGGATAAATAAAATCTAGAATTTGATGTAGTATATAATCATGACGAGATACTCAGGAAATGAGAGAGAAAATAGTGTTTCGGACAGGTTCGCCGGTAAGTGCTTCATGTTCTTCGCCAAGAGGGCAATGTGGTGGATGGAAAGGATCGCCTTCTTCTTTTCTCCAATGATTGAGGAGGCTACGAACCCATCCCCAATTCATCCAAAATAGATGATGGCTGATTGGTTGATCCATTCCAGTCACACTGCTTTCGGAGCTTGAGTGGGATTCCATATCGGAATTCGAGGGACTTGAACTAATGACGAATTTCATTTCGTTCGATTGAATAAATGATTTTTCGATATGAAATGATTTTCCGGCTATCCGGTGGTATTCTAATAACATAGAATATCTATATATATAGCGCAAAAGATTTCGTAGATTACGGAGGAATTTACGGGATATGTCAGGCAAAGTTTACAGTAACAGATACGCTAAGATATGAATTTTGTCTATACATTATTCATGAAATCAGTGCAGTAAGACGTGTCTAGACTAAGAATGTGTAACATCCCGTTTTCCTCGAATATGACTTAAGGTGTGTAATTAACCTCGTGTACGTTTATTATTGCATCTATGATCGTTTATTTTAGTTTAATGTGTGAAAATATTGGAAAATGGTTTGATCAAGCCTTCTGTCGCATCTGAATGGGTTTCATCGCGTCCTGGTGCGTCGCGATACGCGACAAAGTGGGCTGGAACGTGACAGCTCCAGAACCCCAGTTCTGTCAAGGTTTTCACGTTCTGTTGTGGTTTGTCGTGTTTGGGCGTCGCGTAACGCGACAGGTTGTCGCGAAACCCGACATATGTCGCTGTTTGACAAATTTGACCCAATTTAAATGGCATCTTTGGGGGTGTTTAGGTCTTTTCACTTGTGGATGGTTTTAGATCTAGAAAACTGATAAATAAGTTATCCTAACTCATTTAACACATCTTCACCTACACCACATTCAATTTAGAGAGAGAGAGTTAGGGTATAGTGAGAGAAAGCTCACTTGGAGAAGAAGGAGACCAAATCTCACCCGAAACCAAGTTTTAAAGTTGTTCCTTGTGTCTCTAGCCACATTTGGATAGTTGGGTAAGTCTTAACTCTATGTTTTGAGTTTCTTTTAGTTTAAGCTTGGGTTTGGTTCATATGGAACTTGTGTGACCCATTTGAGGGTTAAATGGGTGGATTTTGGGTTGGATTGTTAAAAGGAAACCCTAAATAGCTATTATCTAGGGTTTGGTCTTGTGATTTGAGGTTGTAAGTGCTAAGTGATGTTGTTAGTCACTAATGCACTTTTAATAGGATGAAAGAATTTTTAATGTGTAAGTTTGACTTGGTTTGTGAGTCAAAGAGTCAAAAGAGCACTAGTTGACCTAATCGGATGAAATGGTTATGAAATACACCAAGTTCATGTTAGTTGATGTTAATAGACCCTAATCACTAGCCTTAAGTGATCTATGACGAGGCGTGGCCATTAATGGGCGGTTTTGGTGTAGTTGAGTCATTTAATGCAATCGGGTCATTAAATGTTCAAGGGTTAGTGGTTGGCATTTAATTCAACTAGATTGTATGTTAATAAATGCATAATGTAATAGGTACGTTACATTGAAGGGTTGCGAGCTCGGTTAGCTTTCACAAGGGACTTGAGGTGAGTGGAATACCTATATATGTATGTATACGATTTATGTGCCGTATTGATGGTGTCACCTAGCCGTTTTGTGACCATAGTTGCGAGACGTAGCCGTTTTGGTCTACGTATGTTATTTATGCACATAGCCGTGTTTTTGCATATATTGGCGAGTAATAGCCGTGTTTTACTCCCACGTTGTTATCCGTGTTATTTGTACACATAGCCGTGTTTGTGTACAAGATTGTGAGTAATAGCTGTGTTTTACTCACATGTTGATCAAGTGATGCCATAGCCGTCTTTTGGGAACACTTGGGGGTAATGCCATAGCCGTTTTTGGAACACCTCGGGGGTTAGTATACCATAGCCGGGTTTGGGAGCTAACGGTTGTTATGAACATCGATGACTTGTTTCGCAAAGTCATTCCCCTTGCGAAGGATTTTAGTTAACCATGGTTATAGTTGGTGATGCTAGCATTTGATTTATGATTATGATATTTATGTTATTAATGTGGCTAGTTATATGGTTTGACGATACTAGCTTATTTAGCGAGATGTTATGCGATTGTGTGCGTTATATGATATCGTGGATGCGTGTGGGTAAGTCTTATATGCATGTATATATTTATTCTACTCACTAAGCTTTGCTTACCCCTCTCGTTCTTTATCTTTTAGATGCAGGCGCGGACAAGGGCAAGGGGGTCGTTGGGCACTAGGTGTCCCTTGTTGTTGTTATTTTGGAGCTTTTGGAAGTTGGCCTAGTTTTGGGTAGTTTAGTCCCAAACCATGCTCGGAACGTCGTTTGGTTTATAAACTATCATTTGTAATGGGTCAAACATGTACTAAACTTTATTCGTGGACCTCGTGCCTATTGTAAACAATTAATTGTTGTGCATTTTAAATAGAACTCGTGAAATGGGTTACATATTTAATTGGCGTGTAATTGTGTTGTATAAAAAAAAAAATTTATCGTAAGGATTACGGGTTGGGTTGTTACAAGTGGTATCAAAGCATGGTCTAAGGGATTTAGGTGACTTGAGATAGGCACCTAGACTTAGACTTTTGTGTTGTGAAACTATATGCGGGACTTGTAGGACTACGGGTCAGTACGGGTTTTGATTAGTTCTTTGATGCATAAGTGGACAACTATGCTATGTTATGATGTTACTAATCGTGTGTTGTTGTTTCGGAACATCGAGCAAGATGGTTGTGACACGTTTGAGCATGGCACGGCATGTGAGCGTAATAGTGAGTCGTGACCTCTATTACGGTTGCAAGTCAAGTCAAGCAAGGATGTGCTACAAGTATCGAGCTAGATGTGGTGTGTGTGCGGTCATATGCATAGTTATATATGTGTATTAAATTGTTGGTAATGTCTAATCCATTTTTAATCTTTAGAATGAAGACGAGAAACGGAACGAATACGAATGGCAATGGTGGTCCCTCTCATGTGGAGGAAGATGAGATGACTACCAAGATTGAGACTGCTTTAGAAAACTATGTTTCGGTTTTCTCACGAAGGGTTAAACAAATATTCGAAGAGTCAATTTCGGAACAAATTGTCGATATGATTCAAGAACAGATGACTAATGCCGTTAAAGAAGAAGTTGAAAGGAGGTTTCCTAGACCTCAAAATGTGGGCGAATTGGAGTTTAGGTATAAGAACTTCTTGGCGACTAAGCCTCCTCACTTTCACGGGGATCCCGACCCCATGAAAAGTGCGGCTTGGATTTCCGATATTGAAGGTTGTTTTCGCATTACCGAGTGCCCACCCGAGAAGAAAACAAGGCTTGCTACTAGTTTGTTAAGGGGCCATGCTAAAGATTGGCTCGATGGTAAGATTGATATGGTGGGTGATGCGGCTTTTGTAGGTTTATCATGGGCGGAGTTCAAGAAAGAGTTTTTCCTTGAATATCGTACGCAAGCGGATCTTTCCAAATTGCGAAATGAGTTGAGGAACATGCCTCAAGGGTCTTTGGACCTAAACACTCTCAAAACCAACTTTCTCGCCAACACACGTTTTTGTCCCAAGTATGCGGGAAATGATCAAATGCTAATGGAAGACTTTCATGCAACCCTTAGAGATGATTTAAAAGGTAAAATTAGTATCGGTCATGTTGAAACTTTCGCTAAGCTTTTGGCGGTGGCAAAAGGGTTTGAAGCACAAGCTCCGAGTCCGGTTCCGGTTAGTTATGGGTCGAGCAAAAGAAAATTTGGAGCGCCTAGTTACTCCAACAAGAAGAGCAAGGGTGTGTCCGAAAGCGTCAGAAGTATGAAGAAGGGTGGTTCGAATACTTTTACAGTTACTTGTTATAGTTGTGGGAAGCCGGTCATTACGCTCGTGATTGTTTGATCAAGACGGTCACGTGTTTTAATTGTCAAAAGACGGGGCACCGGAAGGCGGAATGTCCCGAATTATCAAATGACCAAGTAAAGAGGCTAGAGAAGGCGGCAGGGTCGGCTAGGGGGCGTAACTACTTGATGACGAATGATGAAGCCAAACAATCCAACGAAGTCATCTCAGGTACTTTCATGGTTAACTCTAATCCGGCAAGGATTCTATTTGATAGCGGTGCAAATTTATCGTTCGTGTCTCCAAAATTTGTGCCTAAACTTAATAAACCGTTAGCTAAGTTAAGTCTTCCGGTAGAAGTCGAAATAGCGGATGGCAATACAGTGCTAGTGGTTGATGTGTATAAAAATTGTAACGTTGTGTTTAGTTCCGAGAACTTTAATATTGATCTCATTTCGATGACATTGGGTGATTTTGATATCGTGGTTGGTATGGATTGGCTCGATCATAATAGAGCCAATATTGTGTGCCATGAAAAATCTATTCGTGTGAAGACCCCAAGTGGAGGAGAGTTAATTATTCATGGTGATAAACGAAGGAGACTGGTGCCGATATGCACTTTTGCATGGGCACGTCGTCTCGTTGTTACCGATGGCATGGCTTTCCTTGCTCATGTTGTTGATACTCGTAATGAGCCACCACCCATTCGTGAAATTCCGGTGGTAAGTGAGTTTGATGATGTTTTTCCGGATGAGTTACCGGGTGTTCCGGCGGAAAGACAAGTCGAGTTTCGCATTGAGTTGGTTCCGGGAGCTACTCCCATTGCTAAAACTCCTTATCGTTTAGCAGCGATGGAAATGCAAGAGTTGTTAAATCAAACCCAAGAGTTGCTTGAGAAGGGTTTTATTCGACCGAGTACTTCGCCATGGGGCGCTCCGGTTTTATTCGTGAAAAAGAAGGATGGTAGTATGCGGATGTGCATCGATTATCGGGAGTTAAATAAGGTGACAATCAAAAATCGTTATCCATTGCCTCGGATTGATGATTTGTTTGACCAACTCCAAGGTGCGACATATTTCTCTAAGATCGACCTATGGTCCGGCTATCACCAAATGCGGGTCGTGAAGAAGATATTGAGAAAACGGCATTTCGAACGCGTTACGGGCATTTTGAATTTGTGGTTATGCCTTTTGGTCTTACGAATGCACTGGTGGCATTCATGGATCTTATGAACCGAGTGTGCCAACCTATATTGGACAAGTCAGTAACTGTGTTCATTGACGATATTCTTGTCTATTCTAAGAGCATGACAGAACATGAACACCACTTGCGCGAAGTATTGAAGACGTTGAGAAAAGAGAAGTTGTATGCTAAATTCTCAAAATGTGAATTTTGGCTAAGGGAGGTTCAATTCCTTGGCCATATTGTGAACAAGGATGGTATTCAAGTGGATCCGGAAAAGATAGAGACGGTGAAGGATTGGGGACGACCGACTACGCCTACGGATATCCGAAGTTTTCTCGGATTGGCCGGTTACTATCGTCATTTTATCAAAGGCTTTTCCAAGATTGCTTCGCCATTAACTAAGTTAACAAGGAAGAATACGAGATTCAATTGGGAGAACGAGCAAGAAATTGCTTTTCAATTGTTGAAAGAGAAATTGTGTAAAGCTCCGGTCTTAGTATTGCCGGAAGTTGTAGATGATATGACGGTCTATTGTGATGCTTTTTTGAATGGGCTCGGGTGTGTTCTAATGCAACGAGGTAAAGTCATCGCTTACGCCTCTCGCCAATTAAAGGAACATGAAAAGAGATACCCGACTCATGATCTCGAATTAGCAGCGGTGGTCCATGCTTTGAAAATTTGGCACCATTACTTGTATGGTGTCAAGTGTACGATTTATTTGGATCAAAAGAGTTTGAAACATCTTTTTGATCAACGGGATTTAAATTATCGTCAACGTAGATGGATGGATGTGGTTAAGGATTATGATTGTGAGATACTTTATCATCCGGGCAAAGCGAATGTGGTCGCGGATGCGTTAAGCCGAAAGAGTCACCACCCGGCGTTACGATTGGGATTGTTACGTACGATTATTACTAACGATATTCTTGAAAAACTTGGTGTGGTTTAAATAGAGGCTTACGTTCACAACAAGCATGCGGAACGAATTGTGGGGCAATCAGAATTCATTACGATGGGTTCGCGTGGTTTATTGTCTTTTCAAGAAAGAGTGTGGGTGCCTAAGATGGGTGATTTCTGAAAGGTGCTTCTTGATGAGGCACACAAGTCTAAGTATTCCATACATCCGGGTGCGACAAAGATGTACCATGATTTGAAGAAAGATTATTGGTGGCCGGGCATGAAACGCGACGTTGTTAAGTATGTTGAGCAATGCGTCACGTGTTTGCAAGTTAAAGCCGAACACCAAAAGCCGTATGGTAAGTTGCAACCGCTAGAAATTCCGATGTGGAAGTGGGAGCATATTACCATGGATTTTATTACCAAGTTGCCGAAAACGGTAAGAACCCAATTTGACACTATTTGGGTAATTGTCGATAGATTGACGAAGAGTACGTTGTTTCTTCCTATTAAAGAAGCAATTTCTTCAGAGGCAATCGCGAAGACGTTCATTAAAGAGGTGATATCGAGACATGGCGTTCCCGCGTCTATTGTTTCGGATCGGGACACGCGTTTTACTTCTCGATTTTGGAAGAAGTTTCATGAAGACATGGGTACGAGGGTGAATATGAGTACGGCGTATCATCCTCAAACGGATGGTCAAACCAAACGTACGAATCAAACATTGGAGGATATGTTACGTGCGTGTATTATTGATTTTGGCGGTAGTTGGGACGAACATTTGCCATTGGTGGAATTTTCGTACAATAATAGTTTTCACTCTAGTATAGGAATGCCACCATATGAGATGTTATACGGTAGGAGGTGTCGAACCCCAATTTGTTAGGGTGATGTGGGTCAAAGGGAAGTCGGGAGCACCGACTTGGTATTGGAGACAAATAGCAAAATCGATATGATTCGGGCTCGTTTAAAGGAGGCGCAAGATAGACAAAAGTCTTACATCGATAAACGTAGGCGACCGAACGAATTTGAAGAAGACGATATGGTGATGCTTAAGGTTTCGCCATGGAAGGGTATCATTCGGTTTCGAAAACGGGGAAAGTTAGCTCCTCGGTTTATTGGACCGTTTAAGATTTTAGCTCGTGTTGGTGAAGTTGCGTATCGTTTGGAATTACCCGAAGACCTTGCGGGGATCCATAATACATTTCATGTTTCCCATCTCCAAAAGTATCTTGCGGATGATTCTTCATGGATGCCTTTAGACGAAATTGAGCTAAACAATAAGTTAGAGTATATTGAGGAGCCGATTGCTATACTTGATGAGAAGGTCAAAAGGTTGAGAAATAAAGAAGTGAGAACTTTTAAACTTCAATGGCGTCGTAGTAAAGGTTCCGAATTTACTTGGGAGCCCGAAGAATTCGTGTTGGTTTACCTACCCTCTTGTTATGCGGCTTGGATCGCGAGGACGTGCTCCGATTCAAGTGGGGGAGAGTTGTAACATCCTGTTTTCCTCGAATATGACTTAAGGTGCGTAATTAACCTCGTGTATGTTTATTATTGCATCTATGATCGTTTATTTTAGTTTAATGTGTGAAAATATTGGAAAATGGTTTGATCAGGCCTTCTATCGCGTCTGAATGGGTTTCATCGCGTCCTGGTGCATCGCGATACGCGACAAAGTGGGCTGGAATGCGACAGCTCCAGAACCCCAGTTCTGTCAAGGTTATCACGTTTTGTTGTGGTTTGTCGCGTTTAGGCGTCGCGTAACACGACAGGTTGTCGCGAAACGTGACATATGTCGCTGTTTGACAAATTTGACCCAATTTAAATGGCATCTTTGGGGGTGTTTAGGTCTTTTCACTTGTGGACGATTTTAGATCTAGAAAACTGATAAATGAGTTATCCTAACTCATTTAACACATCTTCACCTACACCACATTCAATTTAGAGAGAGACAGAGTTAGGGTATAGTGAGAGAAAACTCACTTGGAGAAGAAGGAGACCAAATCTTACCCGAAACCAAGTTTTAAAGTTGTTCCTTGCGTCTCTAGCCACATTTGGATAGTTGGGTAAGTCTTAACTCTATGTTTTGAGGTTCTTTTAGTTTAAGCTAGGGTTTGGTTCATATGGAACTTGTGTGACCCATTTGAGGGTTAAATGGGTGGATTTTGGGTTGGATTGTTAAAAGGAAACCCTAAATAGCTATTATCTAGGGTTCGGTCTTGTGATTTGAGGTTGTAAGTGCTAAGTGATGTTGTTAGTCACTAATTCACTTTTAATAGGATGAAAGAATTTTTAATGTGTAAGTTTGACTTAGTTTGTGAGTCAAAGAGTCAAAAGAGCACTAGTTGACCTAATCGGGTGAAATGGTTATGAAATACACCAAGTTCATGTTAGTTGATGTTAATAGACCCTAATCACTAGCCTTAAGTGATCTATGACGAGGCGTGGCTATTAATGGGCGGTTTTGGTGTAGTTGAGTCATTTAATGCAATCGGGTCATTAAATGCTCAAGGGTTAGTGGTTGGCATTTAATTCAACTAGATTGTATGTTAATAAATGCATATGTAATAGGTACGTTACATTGAAGGGTTGCGAGCTCGGTTAGCTTTCACAAGGGACTTGAGGTGAGTGGAATACCTATATATGTATGTATACGATTTATGTGCCGTATTGATGGTGTCACATAGCCGTTTTGTGACCATAGTTGCGAGACGTAGCCGTTTTAGTCTACGTATGTTATTTATGCACATAGCCGTGTTTGTGCATATAGTGGTGAGTAATAGCCGTGTTTTACTCCCACGTTGTTATCCGTGTTATTTGTGCACATAGCCGTGTTTGTGTACAAGATTGTGAGTAATAGCCGTGTTTTACTCACATGTTGATCAAGTGATGCCATAGTCTTCTTTTGGGAACACTTGGGGGTGATGCCATAGCCGTTTTTGGAACACCTCGGGGGTTAGTATACCATAGCCGGGTTTGGGAGCTAACGGTTGTTATGAACATCGATGACTTGTTTCGCAAAGTCATTCCCCTTGCGAAGGATTTTAGTTAACCATGGTTATAGTTGGTGATGCTAGCATTTGATTTATGATTATGATATTTATGTTATTAATGTGGCTAGTTATATGGTTTGACGATACTAGCTTATTTAGCGAGATGTTATGCGATTGTGTGTGTTATATGATATCGTGGATGCGTGTGGGTAAGTCTTATATGCATGTATATATTTATTCTACTCACTAAGCTTTGCTTACCCCTCTCGTTCTTTATCTTTTAGATGCAGGCGCAGACAAGGGCAAGGGGGTCGTTGGGCACTAGGTGTCCCTTGTTGTTGTTATGTTGGAGCTTTTGGAAGTTGGCCTAGTTTTGGGTAGTTTAGTCCCAAACCATGCTCGGAACGTCGTTTGGTTTATAAACTATCATTTGTAATGGGTCAAACTTGTACTAAACTATATTCGTGGCCCTCGTGCCTATTGTAAACAATTAATTGTTGTGCGTTTTAAATAGAACTCGTGAAATGGGTTACATATTTAATTGGCGTGTAATTGTGTTGTATAAAAAAAAATTTATCGTAAGGATTACGGGTTGGGTTGTTACAGAATGATAAGCAGGCAATTTCTGACAAAAATGATAAGCAAAACTTTTGACATGCAGACACGGTCGAAGTCCAGACTCACTAATGCATCCTAACGACTATCAGTTAGACACACTAATGCAGACCTGGTTCGCTAAGACCACCGCTCTGATACCTACTGAAAGGACCCGTTCATATACATTATAAATGATTCACAATAGTTGATTACATCGCGAGGTATTTGACCTCTATATGATACATTTTACAAACATTCCATTCGTTTTTAAAAGACAAACTTTCTTTACATCTAAAGTTGACGGCATGCATACCATTTCATAATACATCCAACTATAATTGACTTAATAATAATCTTGATGAACTCAATGACTCGAATGCAACGTCTTTCGAAATATGCCATGAATGACTCCAAGTAATATCCTTAAATTGAGCTAATGCACAGCGAAAGATTTCTTTAATACCTGAGAATAAACATGCTTTAAAGTGTCAACCAAAAGGTTGGTGAGTTCATTAGTTTATCATAAACAATCATTTTCATTATTTTAATAGACCACAAGATTTTTATTTTCATTTCTCATAAACATCATCTCATATAAGGCTTTTCGCAAAAACTGCATAGAGATAAAAATCATTCATATGGTGAACACTTGGTAACCGACATTAACAAAACGCGTCTAGAATATACCCATCATTCCGGGACTCTCATCGGACATGATAAAATCGAAGTACTAAAGCATCTGTAACCCGGATGAGGTTTGTTTGGCCCAATAGATCTATCTTTAGGATTCGCGTCAATTAGGGTGTCTGTTCCCTAATTCTTAGATTACCAGACTAAAAAGGGTGATATTCGATTCAATAATCCAACCATAGAATGTAGTTTCGATTACTTGTATCTATTTCGTAAAACATTTATAAAAGCAGCGCATTTATTCTCAGTCCCAAAAATATATATTGCAAAAGCATTTAAAAAGGGAGTAAATGAAACTCACAATACTGTATTTTGTAGTAAAAATACATATGACGTCATTGAACAAGTGCAAGGTTGGCGTTGGATTCACGAACCTATATTTATTATATATATATATATATATACATATATATATATATATATATATATATATATATATATATATATATATATATATATATATATATATATATATATATATATATATATATATTTATATATTTGATCAATATCTGTCTAACAATTTAGGTCAAGTCGTAGTGTATCACAATCCTAATGCTCGAGACTAAATATGCAAAAGTCAACAAAAGTCATATTGACCATAATGTCTTCCAAAATTTATACATGATTATTATATAGTTTAAATATAGTTGTTTTATATATTTAAATATTTTTAATAGATTTTATTAAAGTACATAATATAGTTCTTTTATTAATAAATAAAATTTTATATTAAAATTTATATAATAAAAATATACTTTTATATATCTTAATTATTAAAATTTATAAAGTTTATATAATATTATAAAAATAATATGATAGGTATTATTAATGTAATTATATTATACGTAGTAAAATATCTTTGTATCACATATTTATTTGATAAAATAATATTGATAATAATAATAATAAGTAAAAGTTGTATTATTTTGTAATAATTATTATTATTCTACTAATAAAAATAACAATTATTATATTTTCTAAAAATGATAAAATGATAATTTTTATTAATAATATTACTAAAATGATAATAATAATGATGTTTCATATTAACAATAATATTTTTATTAAAAATAATAATTTTAGTAAAAATGATAGTTTTAATATTAATAATACTTTTAATAATAATAATAATAATAGTAAAATAATGAAAACGATATTTTTCCTTTAAATCAATATCTTACAATATCTTAATTTCATCATGTTACTTATACTCATTATTTCCTAATCGCTTCGTTTAATAGTTTTTAGTCGTCTTTTATATCGCGTTCATATTAATAATAATAATAGTAATCATAATAATTAGATGTTACTAATATTAGTTTTAATTATAATAATACTAATAATAATAATATTAATGATAATACTAATAACTATTTGAATGATAATAATAATAATAATAATAATAATTATAACCTTAGCGATAATAACGATAATAATAATAATAAATATAACAATAATAAAAATAACAATAATATCTTTTATTAATAACGACAATGATAATAATAATAATAATAATAATAATAATAATAATAATAATAATAATAATAATAATAATAATAATAATAATAATAATAATAATAATAATAATAATAATAATTATATTATAACGACGATAATAATAATCATTTTTACAAAAATTCAATTGACTAAAACTTCTAAACCGTTCATCGAAACCATTCGATATCTAAATGAAAAGTTCTCACTTTTTCGCTAGCTTTCCAACGACATGCATATCATATACCTTATCTTAATAGCATATGTATTTAATTCAAGATTCGACATAACCTATCTAACAACAATAACGAACGTATAAGCATGCATAATCCTATATACTCGAGCAGTAGTCAGGGATATACTAATAATATATAAAAGTTAAGTTATGGGGGCTCACGTATCAATATTGAGATTCAATATTGCAGGAAAGTTATGTAGACGCAACGAGGATGATAAACACTAGTTTGACTCACGAGCAATACTCCCGAACCATACCTATAACTTCCATAGCTATAACCCATAATTTCCTTAGCTCTATCCCGCTCGAAACACAATTTCGAAATCACTCGGACAGCACTTCGTCGTAATATTTTATGTATACTAATAATATCTTGAAATAATACGGAGTAAATATATATATATATATGTAAATCAATAGAGAGAGTTTAGAGAAAAATATTTTCAAGTTTCTATGAAATAATGAAACATATTGAATTCTATTTATAATAGATTTTTGAATTATTAAAGTGAATTATTAAAGTATGAATTATTAAAGTGAATTATTAAAGTATAAATTATTAAAGTGAATTATTAAAGTATGAATTATTAAAGTGAATTATTAAAGTTAAAGTAAAGTAAAAATAAAGTAAAGGTAAAGTTTAAATATAGTAAAAGTATAAAACTATGTACGTATAATACGCGTATAAATATATATAATATTAATTTAAATCATTATATATATTTAATAAAATAAAATATAAATATCGTTATCTTTATCATACTGGTTAAGTAATAAGTTGTCAAAAGTGGTTCTAGATATTTATAAAAGTTATATACGTTTTAATAATAAAGTTTTTTTAAACTGAAAACGTTTTTGTACGTTTGAAACTAAATCAAATAAATATGATAATTTTGTTTTCCAAAACTAAATATATTTAAGAATCATTTTGTTTAAAGGTTAAAATAATGGAAATTGTTATATCATAAAACGTTTTAGAAAAGTAGAATCATATATATTCATAATAGGTTTCAAGTTTTTAGAATACAGTCTGTTGGTGAAGCATGTGATAAAGTCCAAAGGTTAAATAAATGTATGAAATCATCTTAATGAAAAATGTCAAGTTACTTAACTTGTCGTTATCCAATATCTAAGTTATTTATACTCCACGTTCTTACTTAAAAATCACTTTACCATTTTCCGAATGTTGTCAAAAAGAATAGATTTCTTAAATCACAGTGGACCTCATAACATAGACCCGTAATCATATCACATTGTATCTGATAAATCAATCATTTGATATTATCTTCTAATTCCATCGATAAACATATTGAAACCAATACGTTCGTGTAAAGTATTATACGTTTAATACTTTATTAATATTCTCAAGTTATAATATATATATATATATATATATATATATATATATATACATATATATACATATCTATTTATATATAACGGTTCGTGAATCGTCGAAATTTGGTCGAGGTTATAATGAATGTATGAACACAGTTTAAAATTCTTGAGATTTAACTTAACAAACTTTGCTTATCGTGTCGAAAAATATAAAGATAAAGTTTAAATTTGGTTGGAATTTTCCGGCTTGTCACAATCCACAAACCCAAATAACACCCATTCACTTAATAACAAAGTGTGCTAGTGATTAACTACACATTTATCATTTCAAAACCCTAGGTTAGTCATTCTTGGGTTCTCATGACCCAATCTTAACCAAAGACTCCAAAATACGAACAAATGGGTTTTATATTCACCACTCACCCAAACCCTAACCCACAAACAAATCAAAATAAAGGAAATCAAGATTAGGACATACCACCACAATCAAAACGTAGCTATTAATGAGGTGAACAACTTTTATACTTGCGCTTTGACCCGAATCAAGCTTCTTCTTCCTTGATTTGAGCTTTCTCACTCCAAAATGGGTTTCTCTCTCTAAGAATGGATGAGAGTTTTTGAGTGGGTGAAAGATGAGGTGAAAAGTGAGATCTAGATCTGATCACATGGCTTATATATAATCATATATGAAAAGACCAAAGTGCCCTTCATAATTTACAATTTAAAACAAAAGACCCATTCTTTTCCCCGTCCAGGAGCGGCGCTCCTAGTTTCCTTCCTTGATATTTTTGGATCGTTACAAGTCTCCCCCACTTGAATCGGAGCGCGTCCTCGCGATCCAAGCCGCATGACAAGGAGGAAGATACACTAAAACAAACTCTTCGGATTCCCACGTAAACTCGGAACCCTTCCGATGACGCCATTGGACTTTCAAAGTCCTCACCTCTTTATTATGCAACATTTTGATCTTTTCATCAAGGATAGTCACCAGTTCCTCGACATACTCCAACTTGTTGTTCAAGGAAATCTCATCCAATGGAACCTACGTCGAGTCATCCGCAAGACACTTACGGAGATGGGAAACATGGAATGTGTTATGAATTACCGCAAGCTCTTCGAGTAACTCTAGTCTATAAGCAACTTCACCGACACTATCTAAAATTTTGAAAGGCCCAATAAACCGAGGAGCTACTTTCCCCATTTTCGAAACCGAACAATACCCTTCCACGGCGAAACCTTAAGCATCACCATGTCACCTTCTTGGAACTCAATCAGTTGCCTCCGCTTATCGGCATAAGATTTTTGTCTATCTTGTGCCGCCTTCAATCGAGCTCGAATCATCTCAATTTTGCTATTCGTCTCTAAAACCAAATCGGTACTCCCGATTTCCTTTTGCCCTATTTCACCCCAACAAACCAGAGTTCGACACCTTCGCCCATAAAGCATCTCGTAAGGTGGCATCCCGATACTAGTATGATAATTATTATATTTCGCGAGGTGTATATAAAATAGCTATTAAATTTAGCAGGAAATACTATTAAATACGATATAATTTTACACAAGATATTTATTTATTTAGAGAATGGATATACTTAAACCTTGCTACAACACTTATAGGCAGTGTACCTAATCGTACAGTAGTGTAGTTTTTTAGTAAGTCCGGTTTGTTCCACAGGGAATCTTTTTAAACAAAGCTTAATGCTATATTAGTTTACTTTTTTAAAAATATAAATATATATATATAAGTAATATTATTATTATAAAGGGGGGTTTTTACCGTTTAATGACCGGTTTGTCGATTTTAAAACTTTAGTCGCAGTTAAAACCAAATGTAAAATAATAAATAAATACAAGACTTAATTTAAAGCGTAAAGTAAATAACGATAATGAAATTGCGAATAATAAAAGTGCGATAAAATAAACTTGCGATAATTAAAAAGTACGATAATTAAAAGTGCAATTAAATACAATAACAATAAAAATGCGATAATTAGAAGTGCAATTAAATATAAAATAAAGGAAATTAAATATGAAATAAAAGAATTATGCTTATTTAAACTTCCGTAATCATGATGTTTGACGTGTTGATTTTTAGTTTATTCCCATGGGTTAATTGTCCTTTGTCCTGGATTATTTAATATGTCCGTCTGGTTTTTGTCCATAACAGTCCATCAGTCATAAATATAAAGTGCGAGTATCCTCGTCAAATTATCCTTATACCCGAAGTTAAATATTCCAACTAATTGGGGACTTAAACTGTAACAAGATTTTAATACTTTGTTTAATAATTACACCAGGATGTCGACTGAGTGTAACCCAAGGTTTTAATATTTTGTTATCAATTATACCAAGTGTCCTTGTACATAATTTCACCCCTTTTTTAATTATTCTAGTGGCTATTAATCCATTCCCGTGTCTGGTTAAATGAACGATTATGTGTACATATAAATACCCCGCCCATCGTGTCCGATCGAGTGTATATGGTAATTTATAGGGACGCCCAATTGTAAATCTTTATATTAACATTAACAAACTATCATTTAGTTAAACAAATATAAAGCCCATTAATAGCCCATAGTCTAATTTCCACAAGTGTCGTTCTTTTGTCCAAACCCCAATTATGGTACAAAGCCCAATTACCCAATTTTAGTAATTAGCCCAACATCATGATTACTTCGGAATAAATAAGCATAATAATAACTTAGCTATGAGACATTAAATTAAAAAGGTTGAACATAACTTACAATGATTAAAAATAGCGTAGCGTTACACGGACAGAATTTCGACTTACACCCTTACAACATTCGCTAACATACCCTTATTATTAGGATTAAAATTAAAATTAAAATTAAAATATAAATTATAAATATAAATTACGATATAGATAGAGAGATGGATGGATATATGTTATGAAAAATGATCAGAATTCGGTTGGCTTTATAGGGAGTTTCAAACTTTGGGGCTCAGCGACTCGCGGCCCTTTTTGCCTTCAAACTCCGCGAGTCGCGGAGTTTGTAAATATAGCTCACTCCATTTTGGAGTCTTTCTTGCCGACGGTTTATTCTATTTATATAATATATAAATAATTATAAGAATTATTTAAATATTATATTATATTTATGTGCATAGTTGACTTGTAATTTTTAGTCCGTTGCGTCGAGCGTTGAGAGTTGACTCTGGTCCCAGTTCCGGATTTTCGAACGTCCTTGCATACAATTTAATATCTTGTACTTTGCGTTTTGAATCTTGTACTCTTGTAATTTCGAGACGTTTCTTATCAATAATTGGAACCTCTTTGATTGTCTTTTGTACTTTTGAGCTTTTTGGTCGTTTGCGTCTTCAATTCGTCGAATCTGTCTTTTGTCTTCACCTTTTATTATTTAAACGAATATCACTTGTAAATAGAACAATTGCAACTAAAAGTTTGTCTTTCTTGAGGAATAATGCTATGAAATATATGTTCGTTTTTAGCATTATCAAATATTCCCACACTTGAGCGTTGCTTGTCCTCAAGCAATATCGTCTTGAAATACTAGAATCACTTTTTTATTCTTCACACTTTGTACATCAGTGATTTCTATACGGTGGTATAAACAATGGTAGTAACGATATGGTTTACAGTCCCACATGACTATAAAAATTTAGATCCATTAAGGAAATTGGATCTTTATGAAAACATTTGATCTTTTGAAAATTAAATCTAGTTTTTACCCTAGATAAGTTTTCCGGAATAACCCTTCACCGGTGTTTGCAAAATATTTTTGTGGGTTTGGTGGGTTTCAGACTACTTAATTTTAGCTCAAAACTTGCGGTTTTGTGTCACCCACTTGCTAACCTTGTATTTGGAAAGCAACACGTCCAGTTTACTTGTCCCGTATATTACCTTTCGGTAAACTACCGTCCGGTTGTAAAGAAAAGCGTTGAACAAGCAACTGTTAAGGCAATGTCCCCTGACTTGCTTTTAATTATGGTCTATAACGTGTCGGACGCAATTACTATCCTTGGTAGGAGCAATAGTAAAGCTCATCCTTATAATTTTTCAGTCTGGCACAAGGTCCTGTCTTTGACCATGCTATGCAACCACCGTTCTTACGGTTGACACCCGATTTAGTTCAGGTGACCTAATGAATTCCAGGTGAATTCCTAGGATTTTACGTTCAATGGTAATGAACGCATTGAAAATAGGGTTTTCAGAAAACAAATCGGTTTGTAATTTTGATTAAAATATTTTCTCGTTCAAGCTCGAGTTTAGATATCATTGAATTCCATGAGTTTGTAATTCTCAATCTTTAAGGTCAATCTCAAGGATTGAGTAATATCAGGCTTAAAAGCTGATTTTTGATCTTTTTAAGGAGATTGTCCTTTCTGGGAATCTGATTCATTAGTCTTATCAAGCTAATTTGCATGGTGCCCCCCCATTGTACGAGATAAATCCTTCTCATGGTTAGGATAAATCTGACCACTTGGCGACCCTGTTTAATGCTGAGGTCCGTGGATTTCCTGCTGATTTTAGTAATGACTTTTCTAGGTTTTTCGTCAACCTACAGCTGGTCTGGACGACAACTTCATGACCTAAATCAAGAAGCGCGTGTCTTTTTCGGAAGACTTTACTTCCTTTTAATGATGGAATTCATTCATCGTGTAGATCCATCTCTTCTTTTCTTTCATCGGGTAAAACAGTTTAGTTTAGTCCAAAGCAAAAGTATTTTCAGTTATTTGTATAAAAATATGTGACATATGTTTTGAATAACTTGGTAATTTTTCCCACACTTGGCTTTTATTTTCCTTTTTATCGTCCTCTATTCCATTTTAAATGAATTTTAACATTTTGGTTTGTTTCTCAATTTATGTCCTTTCTGAGGTAACAATAATTTCGGTGTTAAAACCTAGTTTTATCGTTCATAAATATGTATAAACATGATTTTGAGTTCATTTAATTGAAAATTTTGAAAAATTTTACTAGAATTGGGTAGTCAGTATATAAGACTAGGGCTGTTCTTTATTATCAGAGAGCACTAGATTCTAATACAACTACTACTTTACTAGTATTTCTAATGGTAACCAAGTGTATAAAGTAAAAATTTTAAAATCCGAAAGAATTTAACCCCTTTCCACACTTAAGATCTTGCAATGCCCTCATTTGCAAGAAATCAGTAACAATTTAAATTATTGAGGGTGATTTGTGTGAAAATGATTAAATTTTTACCAAAGTTTCCAAATATATTGGCGTTTATTTTCTGAATGATAAATGGTGCACATCATTTGTTCATTCCGTCTTGTTGTTATTTCACATATATTTTGCATCTTGTCGTCAAAATTAGTTGCTTTTGCTGAACTTAATGCCAGTCTTTGAAAATGCGTTGTTTTACCCTGTTGTGTACATAAGATAAACTGCAAACATATATACATATTTTTGAAGTTTGGTATATTACCCCACATTCAAAAATTATTAAAATCTAAGAGTAAAAGTTAGAAAATTATAAAAACTATTACAATATTAACATAAGTATTAAACGTATCAACATTACAAATTACAAAATAAATAAAACTAAGTAGACTAGGGATGATACTGATACCAATAGGGGTTCCAAGCATAACCATAGGTGCTATAGAATGCTTCGGCAGGGTTATACGTAGGATATGGTGGTTGCATCTCTATAGACCAGGGAGGGAATATGGGTTTTGGAGTAGGAATATAGTTTCTACCTATATGTTGGCAATGAGCTATGATTTGGTTTTGATGAACTTGCCAATCTTCAAATGCTCTCTGTCTAGCATTTTCGTACTCCTGTGAAGCTATAAACTTTTGCATTTCTTGCATTTCATTTCCCCCTCCTAGGTTATACAAGCATAATACATAAACAATTTAAGCATAATTACACTAAAAAGCATCAAAATCAAATTGGGAAAAAAATTGCTCAAGAACACTAATTTTCAGATTAAATGGTGTTTAGGTGTAGAAATTTACCGTTTTTCTTGAGTAATTCCTTGATAGCATCCTTCTCAACATGATTTTAGTAAAAGATTTGATGATTAACGGTTAAAAATTGTGATTTTGGGGGTGTTTTTTCGGGTTTTCGCGGAGTGTTTTCTGTTTTTGTGGTGTGGACTGATCAGTTCTTTGCGATATATTTTTTTTCTGTATTTCGGTCCCTCCGCTATTTGCGGGGTTTAAAGCTTCAAACTCCGCGAGTCGCGGAGTTTTTTTTTTTTTTTTTTTTAATAACATCTTATATTAATTAAAACAATTAAGTAATTAATTTTAAAATTTTGTTTCCCTTGTTATTTAGGACGAGGTCGTTTCGGATCGATGTCCTAGTCCGTCCTTCGACAAAATTTTAAAATTTGTCTTTTTTGTAGCTATTGTTTTAAAAGCTAAGATTTTTGGTTTTTTTATGTTTTTGGCATACTTTAATTCAATAAGATTAAAAATAATGATAATAAAAGTTCTCGTCCCTCCCTTGGGTAAAGCAATTTCGGTTTAAAGACCTAGTCTTCAACTTACGACGAATTTTAAAAATCATATTTTTAACTTAATGAGATAAAGTAAATTTTTGTTTTTAAATTCACACAATTTAAATATAAAATTCAAAATTAATATTAAAAATTCACACCAAACTTAAAATTTGAAATTCATAAAATTAAAAATTCATATTTTAAAAATTAAAAATTCACACCAAACTTAATTTAAAAATTCATATTATAAATTCACACCAAACTTATATTAATTTTTCAAATATTTACAATTTTAAATATATTGTTTTTACAAAGTTTACAATATTAATTTAAGATTTAAATATTAATTTTAAAAATATGGTAAAAATAAAATTAAAAATCTTTTTGGCTTTTTATCCCACTTTAATCAATCAAATATTATCAAAAATATGCACCCCTCTTTTCGGTAAAGTAATTTCGGTTCCAAGACCTAATTTAACTCATGATGAATTTTTGAAATATTTTGGGTTGATTGATTAAAGATATTTATACCTTAAGAATAAACGTTAAATTTCGCAGTGATGTAATAAATTTTTGAATGATATCAATAATTTCGGTCGCCAAACCTAATTTTATTCAATACCAATTTAATACTTTTTAGCGAACAAATTAGCGTTTATTATCAAAAGGTTAAAAATAAAAAAAAATAAAAAATAAAGACTGTACAGACTTACCTGTGAAATAGATTTCTTAGTTATATGATCTATCCCATTCATAAGATAGTCGGTTTAATTGGTTTTCCATGGCTACATAGGCGTAACCTCGAGCATTCAGTGTCTTTTCTTCTAAACATATGAACGGTCCATCTCTGCATAAAGTAACAAATTCGGTGTTTGAATAGGTTTGATTATTTGAACATTTACCTCCATGTGACCATTTTCCGCATTTGTGACATCTTTCTAGGTGTCGTGCTCTTCTTTTCGCTGCGGATTTTGATTTTCCTTTACCAAATTGTAACTTATTATCTTCGCATCTGGATTCTTTTCTAACTCCGTCCATTCTTTCTCTGATTACTGATACTATTTCACTCGGAAGTGTGTCATTATTACGTTTAGTGATCAAAGCGTGTAGCATTAGACCATGGTTTAGTTCACAGGCAGTCTTCATTTTGTAAAAACCTAAAAAAAATAAAATTTCAGAATGGGGGGAGAAGACTAGTTCTTTAGGGTCTGCTAGGGAAAGACCATTCGGGTTCCATTTTCGAGAACTACACGAAAACAGACAATCTAACTCTAACAGAAATACATATTATCCTTTAAAGACTTGATTCTCCCCACACTTAGTTAGCTGTGGTGTCGAAATTGTGATTAACTTCGTTGTCGACTTCCATCGGACTATCTATGTAGTGTTTAACTCTGTGACCATTAACTTTAAATTCAATCCCATTTGAATTTATTAATTCTATCGTTCCGTATGGGAAAACTCTTTTGACTATGAATGGTCTAGACCATCTTGATTTCAATTTTCCAGGAAATAGCTTGAATCGTGAAGTGAAAAGAAGAACTCTGTCTCCTTCCTTAAATTCTTTTAAACTTCTGATTCTTTTATCATGCCATTTCTTCGTTCTTTCCTTATAGATTAACGAATTTTCGTATGCTTCATGTCTTAATTCTTCTAATTCGTTTAGTTGACTTAACCGTAGACGTCCAGCTTCATGTAAATCAAGATTACATGTCTTCAAAGCCCAAAATGTTTTGTGTTCAATTTCTACTGGAAGATGACATGCTTTTCCATAAACAAGTCTAAAAGGTGTGGTTCCAATTGGAGTTTTGTAGGCTGTTCTAAAAGCCCAGAGTGCATCCTCCAATTTAATGGACCATTCCTTCGGATTTGATCCTACGGTTTTCTCTAGAATACGTTTTAAAGCTCGGTTGGTATTTTCAACTTGTCCACTTGTTTGTGGATGATATGCGGTGGAGATTTTATGAGTTACTCCATATCTTTTAAGAACTTTCTCAAGTTGATTATTACAGAAATGAGTACCCCGATCACTTATTAAAGCTTTCGGTGTTCCAAACCTTGCAAAAAGACGTTTTAAAAAGTTGACTACAACTCGTGCATCGTTAGTTGGGAGAGCTTGTGCTTCCGCCCATTTAGATACATAATCAATGGCTACGAGTATATATAGATTATTATGAGATTTTGGAAATGGACCCATAAATTCAATACCCCAAATGTCAAATACTTCACATACTTGGATGACATTTTGTGGCATTTCATCACGTTGACTTATTTTTCCGGCCCTTTGACAAGCATCACAGGATTTGCAAAGAAGGTGTGCGTCTTTGTAAATTGTAGGCCAATAGAATCCAGCATCATAAACTTTTCTTGCTGTTAGTTGAGGCCCATAATGCCCTCCTGTTGGTCCTGTGTGACAATGGTTTAATATTTTACTAGCTTCATCTCCAAATACACATCGGCGTATTATTCCATCGGGACAACTTTTAAACAGATGTGGATCTTCCCAAAAATAGTGTTTTATATCACTGAAGAATTTCTTTCGTCTTTGGTACGATAATCCTTTTTCAAGGAATCCACAAACTAAGTAGTTTGCATAGTCTGCAAACCATGGGATTTCTTTATAATCTATCTTCAATAGATATTCATCAGGAAAGTTGTCTTGTATGGCCGATTCATTTAGAACTTCTGACTCAGGATTTTCAAGACGAGAAAGATGATCAGCGGCGAGATTTTCTGCTCCTCTTTTATCTCGGATTTCAATATCAAACTCTTGTAAGAGTAAGATCCAACGGATTAATCTTGGTTTAGCATCTTGTTTTGAAAATAGGTATCTAAGAGCAGAATGGTCGGTATAGACCACCGTTTTTGCTAGAACGAGATATGATCGAAATTTGTCAAAAGCAAAGACAATAGCAAGGAGTTCTTTTTCAGTAGTTGTATAGTTCGTTTGTGCTCCTTGTAACGTCTTACTAGCATAATATATAGGTTGAAATCGTTTTTTAATCCTTTGTCCTAAAACGGCTCCCATTGCAAAATCACTTGCATCGCACATTAGTTTAAATGGTAGATTTCAATTTGGTGTTATCATGATCGGCGCATTAGTGAGTTTCTCTTTAAGAATATTAAAAGATTTGATACACTCATCTGAAAAGATGAATGGAGCATCCTTTTCTAGGAGTTTATTCATAGGAGTGGCAATTTTAGAAAAATCTTTTATGAAACGTCGGTAAAAACCGGCATGCCCTAGAAAACTCCTAACTCCTCTAACATTGGTGGGATGTGGAAGTTTAGCAATTACATCTACTTTAGCTCTATCCACTTCAATTCCTTCTTTTGAAATTTTATGACCAAGAACGATGCCTTCTTTAACCATAAAATGGCATTTCTCCCAATTAAGTACTAGATTTGATTGTTCGCATCTAATAATCATTCGTTCCAGATTAGCTAGACATGATTCAAATGTATCACCGAAGACTGAAAAGTCATCCATGAAAACTTCCATGCATTCTTCTATCATGTCGTGAAAAATCGCCATCATACACCTTTGAAAGGTTGCAGGGGCGTTGCAAAGTCCAAATGGCATGCGTTTGTAAGCAAAAGTACCATAAGGGCACGTGAACGTGGTTTTCTCTTGATCTTCGGGTGCTATTAGAATTTGAAAATATCCGGAAAATCCATCTAGAAAACAATAGTAACTATTTCTGGCTAATCTTTCCAACATTTGATCTATGAAAGGTAAGGGAAAGTGATCTTTTTTGGCGGCGTCATTTAATTTTCTATAATCAATACACACACGCCATCCTGTTACAGTCCTAGTAGGAATAAGCTCATTTTTTTCATTTGTAATGACAGTCATGCCACCCTTCTTAGGCACGCATTGAACTAGGCTTACCCATGGACTATCAGAGATTGGATATATCAAACCTGCATCTAGCAGTTTAATAATCTCTTTCTTAACTACATCTTGCATATTAGGATTTAGTCTTCGTTGGCGTTGCACATACGTTTTATGACCTTCTTCCATAAAGATTTTATGTGTGCAATACGAAGGACTTATTCCTTTAATATCATGAATCTTCCATGCAATGGCTGGTTTATGAGCTTTCAACATAGAAATGAGTTGTGATTTCTCATTTTCAGTAAGAGAAGACGATATTATTACAGGTAATTCAGATTCACCATGTAAATAAGCGTATTCCAAATGGTTTGGAAGTGGCTTTAACTCTAATTTCGGAGGTTCTTCTATCGATGATTTGTATCGATATCTGTCTTCTTCTTTTAGCATTTGAATTTCTTCTGTTGTTGGTTCATATCCATTAGCTATAAGTGTAGCTAACATTTCAGCTTCATCAATTGGTTCATTACCTTCTCCTAAAGAACATTCTCCTGTTCCTTGTAATTCTGGAAATTCTTCTAACAATTCTGCATGTGCATCTATAGTTTGAATATAATAACATGTATCATCTGCAGATTGTGGTTGTTGCATTGCTCTATCAACTGAAAAGGTAACACTCTCATCCTCTATACTTAGGGTCAATTTCTTACCGAACACGTCTATCATTGCTTTAGCCGTGTTTAAGAATGGTCTTCCTAATATGAGAGGAACTTGAGAATCTTCTTCCATGTCCAGAACAACAAAATCTACTGGAAATACTAAAGTACCAACTTTAACTAGCATGTTCTCCATTATCCCTCTAGGATATTTTATTGATCTATCGGCTAGTTGTATGCTTATTCTGGTTGGTTTCAATTCTCCAAGGTCTAGTTTAGCGTTAAGTGAATACGGCATTAGATTTATACTAGCACCTAAGTCTGCCAATGCTTCTATTGAACTAAGACTACCCAGAAAACATGGAATTGTGAAACTTCCTGGATCAGATAATTTTTCTGGTATCTTATTCAACAGCACTGCTGAACAATTAGCATTCATAGTAACAGCCGAGAGTTCTTCCATTTTCTATCTATTTGAGATTAGATCTTTCAAGAATTTAGCATATCTAGGCATTCCTGAAATCACATCAATGAAAGGAAGATTTACATTTATCTGTTTAAACATATCCAAGAATTTTGATTGCTCGGCTTCAAGTTTCTCTTTCTTCATTTTACTCGGGTAAGGAAGTGGTGGTTGGTATGGTTTAACATAAGGTTTAGCCTTAACTGTGTTATCTTTATTAACCTTTTCAACTGCCGGTTCTTTTTCCTTATCTTGATCAGGTTGTGGTTCTTGTGGAGTAGGAATAGCTTCATCAGAAGTTACAGGTATTTCAGGTGGTTTAAGTGTTGTACCACTTCTTGTGGTAATAGCTTTAGCTATTTCATTCCGGGGGTTAGCATTTGTATCACTAGGTAGACTTCTCGGTTTTCTTTCACCTATTAACCTTGCTAGGTTACTTACTTCTTGTTCCAGATTTTGAATAGAAGCTTGTTGATTTCTAAATGCTTGAGCATTTTGTTCATTAGTTTGTTTCTGAGATGTGAAAAACTGCGTTTGAGTTTCAACTAGCTTCGTCTTCATATCTTCTAAATTCGGCTTTTTATCATCGGTTTGTTGTGGTGGTTTGTTTTTAAAATTAGGTCTTTGCTGGTTGTAAGTATTATTGGATACTTGTTGATTGCTAGGACCTTGTTGGTTGTTGTATGGAATATTTCGGTTCTAATTCTGGTTTTGATTGTAAATCTGTCTTGGCGGTTGATAATTATTCTGATAATTATTTCCAGGCCTTTGGTTTATGTATGAAATATTCTCTCTTTGTTCCATTGTTAATTCAATACTGAGACAATCTTTTGTCAAATGTGGTCCTCCACACTGCTCACAACTAATTCGTATTGAGTGAATATCTTTAGTCATCTTTTCCATTCGTCTCTCGACAGCATCTATCCTTGCGAAAATAGAATCTAAGTCATAGCTAGAATCGGCTCTAGCTGCTTTAGATGAACTAACGATATCTTTTTCTTGGTGCCACTCATGTGAGTGGGAAGCAGTGTTATCAATAATTTTGTAAGCATCAGTTTCGGTTTTCTTCATAATAGAACCACCAGCTGCTATATCTATGTCTTTCCTTGTAGTGATGTCGCATCCTTGGTAGAATGTTTGTACTATTTGACAGGTGTCTAAACCATGTTGCGGACATCCTCTTAACAACTTTCCAAATCTTGTCCACGCCTCATATAGAGTTTCATTTGGCTTCTGTGTAAACGTAACAATTTCTCCTTGAAGTCTTACGGCTTTAGATGCCGGAAAGAATTGTTTAAGAAATTTTTCAACTAAAACATCCCATGTATCAATCGCCCCTTCAGGTAACGATTCCAACTAATCTTTGGCTTCTCCCTTTAAAGTCCAGGGAAATAACATGAGATATATCTGTTCATCCTCCACTTCTCGGATTTTAAATAGTGTGCAGATCCTATTAAAGGTACGTAAATGTTCATTTGGATCTTCCTTCGGCGCACCACTAAATTGGCATTGATTAGTCACCATGTGTAGAATTTGTCCTTTGATTTCATAATCTGGCGCATTAATGTCTGGATGAGTAATTGCATGACCTTGGCCAGTGCGTTTAGCTCTCATTCGGTCTTCCATACTTAATGGTTCCAGATTCTCCATAATTGAATTTGTTGAATCGGAATCACTAGAGGATTCTGATTTTATGGTTCGTTCCTCAACAATCTCTGTTTGAATGATTGGTGGTTCCGGAGGAAAGTTTAGTGGTTCAGGATTTACGAATCGTTCCTGAATATTCTCCGGATTCTCAATTGTGAGGTCGGGTTCAAAAAATGGATTATCGGAAATTTGAACTGGAGTACTTGGTCGACTGGATGACGATTCTAAAGAAAAATCAACGGCAGTAATATTTACTAAATGTCTTGATCTAGTTACAGGTGGTGAACGTACAAAAGGTGGTGAACGTCTTGCTCGGTGCATTCACTGAATATTCTATTAGTTTTTAAAAGGAAAGAAAAATTATAATAAGTTATCCAATCAATAGACTTTTCTGATTTTGTCCACGTTTCGAATAGCCAAAAGATGCAGCAGAGGGGCAGGATTCGTTTGGTCTCAATATAATTAAGGACTGTTTGGCTCCAATAACCCGGTCCACGTACAAATCCAACTATTACTACGAACCAGAAAATTTTGATGTCTATCAATTTAACCACTTAAAATAAATTTTCGTAATTTTAAGAAAATTAGATAAGAAGTAGAATAAAAATCTATGTCCTAAAACTAGAATAGCGAGAAATAAGAAAGAAAAAGAGTTCGTCGAAAAAGGTCGAAAAAGAAAAATGGTTGAAAAATAAAAGGTGACGGAAAAATAAAAGAAACTTATAAAACTTAAAAATACTTGACTAACCTAACCTTATTACTACAACTAACTTAAAATTATAATCGCAAATTGAGATTACTAATTGGAATGATAATTGATACATAGGTAAAAGTCGTCTAAAAATATTAAAGCTTACAGGAAAAACTAAATCCCACATGGAAATAACTTAAAAAGAAACTAAAACTTAAAAAGGCGTCGCAAAATTCTAAAGCACCTAAATCTTAGTCTAAAGAAAAAGCACTTAAGGAATTCTACGGCAAAGCCTAAAAATCTAGAAGTAAAAATAACTATGGTAAAAACTAAGTTTAAAACTAAATATGAGCTAAAAATACAAATATTATGCTAAAACAATTAAAAAGGGACAAAATATAAAAATATACAAAAAGTTGTAAAAAGTACAATTTTTATATTATTTATTTATTAAAACTATTAATTTTAAATAAATAAAACTAATTAAAAATAATTATTACAAATTAATTAAATCTTTAAACTAAATAATAAATTAATTAACCCTAAATAATAATTAATTAATAATAATAATTAAAATTCCGTAATAAATGCCAAATTAGGGTTGCTGTGTGCCCGTGTCAGACGGCTCCGCGAGTTGCGGTATTCCAAGCAGCAAACCTCGCGAGTCACGGGGTTCCAAAATTCAACTCTGGTACAGTTTAAATTGACGCGTTTTTTTTTTCTGTTTTATATTTTTTGTTTATATCAAAATATTTATATAATAAAAACTTATATTTAAAAACTTAAATAAAAATAGAACTACTTTATAAATTTAAAAATATCTTAAAAATAGATTTATATATATTAAATTTTTTTTATATGTTTTAAATAAAAACAAAATACTTAAATAAAACTTATATAAAAATAAAGAAACTTTATAAAACTTAAATATTTAACAAAATCTTAAAAATACTTATATTTTTGTTTTTCTTTTTATATTTTCGAATATTTAAAACGTATTTTTATAAAAACGAATTTTAATAAAAGTAAACTAAAAATCTCTTTTTTTTTATATTAGCGTTGCGCTTCCGGCTTTTAAGCGATTCCCCGGCAGCGGCGCCAAAAATAACTTGATGTTTCGCGAGGTGTATATAAAATAGCTATTAAATTTAGCAGGAAATACTATTAAATACGATACAATTTTACACAAGATATTTATTTATTTAGAGAATGGATATACTTAAACCTTGCTACAACACTTATAGGCAGTGTACCTAATCGTACAGTAGTGTAGTTTTTTAGTAAGTCCGGTTCGTTCCACAGGGAATCTTTTTAAACAAAGCTTAACGCTATATTAGTTTACTTTTATAAAAATACAAATATATATATATAAGTAATATTATTATTATAAAGGGGGGTTTTTACCGTTTAATGACCGGTTTGTCGATTTTAAAACTTTAGTCGCAGTTAAAACCAAATGTAAAATAATAAATAAATACAAGACTTAATTTAAAGCGTAAAGTAAATAACGATAATGAAATTGCGAATAATAAAAGTGCGATAAAATAAACTTGCGATAATTAAAAAGTACGATAATTAAAAGTGCAATTAAATACAATAACAATAAAAATGCGATAATTAGAAGTGCAATTAAATATAAAATAAAGGAAATTAAATATGAAATAAAAGAATTATGCTTATTTAAACTTCCGTAATCATGATGTTTGACGTGTTGATTTTTAGTTTATTCCCATGGGTTAATTGTCCTTTGTCCTGGATTATTTAATATGTCTGTCTGGTTTTTGTCCATAAAAGTCCATCAGTCATAAATATAAAGTGCGAGTGTCCTCGTCAAATTATCCTTATACCCGAAGTTAAATATTCCAACTAATTGGGGACTTAAACTGTAACAAGATTTTAATACTTTGTTTAATAATTACACCAGGATGTCGACTGAGTGTAACCCAAGGTTTTAATATTTTGTTATCAATTATACCAAGTGTCCTTGTACATAATTTCACCCATGTTTTAATTATTCTAGTGGCTATTAATCCATTCCCGTGTCCGGTTAAATGAAAGATTATTTGTACATATAAATACCCCGCCCATCGTGTCCGATCGAGTGTATATGCTAATTTATAGGGACGCCGAATTGTAAATCTTTATATTAACATTAACAAACTATCATTTAGTTAAACAAATATAAAGCCCATTAATAGCCCATAGTCTAATTTCCACAAGTGTCGTTCTTTTGTCCAAACCCCAATTATGGTACAAAGCCCAATTACCCAATTTTAGTAATTAGCCCAACATCATGATTACTTAGGATTAAATAATCATAATAATAACTTAGCTACGAGACATTAAATTAAAAAGGTTGAACATAACTTACAATGATTAAAAATAGCGTAGCGTTACACGGACAGAATTTCGACTTACACCCTTACAACATTCGCTAACATACCCTTATTATTAGGATTAAATTTAAAATTAAAATTAAAATATAAATTATAAATATAAATTACGATATAGATAGAGAGATGGATGGATATATGTTATGAAAAATGATCAGAATTCGGTTGGCTTTATAGGGAGTTTCAAACTTTGGGGCTCCACGACTCGCGGCCCTTTTTGCCTTCAAACTCTGCGAGTCGCGGAGTTTGTAAATACAGCTCACTCCATTTTGGAGTCTTTCTTGCCGACGGTTTATTTTATTTATATAATATATAAATAATTATAAGAATTATTTAAATATTATATTATATTTATGTGCATAGTTGACTTGTAATTTTTAGTCCGTTGCGTCGAGCGTTGAGAGTTGACTCTGGTCCCAGTTCCGGATTTTCGAACGTCCTTGCATACAATTTAATATCTTGTACTTTGCATTTTGAATCTTGTACTCTTGTAATTTCGAGACGTTTCTTATCAATAATTGGAACCTCTTTGATTGTCTTTTGTACTTTTGAGCTTTTTGGTCGTTTGCGTCTTCAATTCGTCGAATCTGTCTTTTGTCTTCACCTTTTATTATTTAAACGAATATCACTTGTAAATAGAACAATTGCAACTAAAAGCTTGTCTTTCTTGAGGAATAATGCTATGAAATATATGTTCGTTTTTAGCATTATCAGTGCTCATCCCAACTTCCACCGAAATCAATAACGCACGCACGTAACATATCCTCCAACGTTTGATTCGTACGTTCGGTTTGACCGTCCGTTTTAGGATGATACATCGTGCTCATCTTCAATTGTATACCCATATCTTCATGAAACTTATTCCAAAATCGAGATGTAAAACGAGTATCCTGATCCGAAACAATAGATATAGGAAGCCCATGCCTCGATATCACCTCCTAGATAAATAACTTTTACAAAGTCTCCGACGATATCGTCTCTTGAATGGGAAGAAATAGTGCACGTTTCGTCAACCGATCAACTATCACCCAAATCGTATCAAATTGGGTTCTCGCCGTCTTTGGTAACTTTGTAAAGAAATCCATGGTAATGTGCTCCCATTTCCATTTCGGGATTTCCAACAGTTGTAACATACCATACGGCTTTTGATGTTTGGCCTTAACTTGCAAACACGTAATGCATTATTCAACATACTTAACCACGTCACGTTTCATTCCGGACTTCCAATACTCTTTCTTCAAATTGAGGTACATCTTCGTCGCACTCGGATGAATGGAATACTTTGACTTATGTGCTTCATCAAGTAGAATTTGCTGGTAATCACCCATCTTAGGCACCCATACTCGTCCTTGAAAGGACAACAAACCATGCGGGCCTAAAGTAATAGACTCCGTTTATCACATGATTCGTTCTTCATGCTTGTTGTTGACAAAAGATTCAATTTGAATCTCGCCAAGCTTTACAAGGAAATCGTTAGTAATGGTCATGCGTAAAGATTCCACTTGTATCACCGGATGTTGACTCTTTCAACTCAACGCATCCACAACCACATTCACCTTGCCCGGATGGTAAAGTATCTCACAATCATAATCCTTTACCAAATCGATCCAACGACGTTGATGATTGTTCAAATCTCGTTGCTCAAAGAGATGTTTCAAACTCTTGTGATCCGAATAAATCGTACACTTGACACCATAAAAGTAGTGGTGCAAAGTCTTCAACGCGTGAACCACCGCTGCCAACTCAAGGTCATGAGTCGGATATCTCTTTTCATTTTCCTTTAATTGTCTAGAGGCATAAGCGATGACTTTACCCCGTTGCATTAGGACACACCCGAGCCCATTGAATGAGGCGTCACAATAAACCATCATATCTTCTACACCTTCTGGTAACACAAAACCGGAGCTTGATACAACTTCTCTTTCAACAATTGGAAAGCAATTTCTTGCTCGTTTTCCCAATTAAATCTCGCGTTCTTCCTTGTTAACTTTGTCAAAGGAGAAGCGATCCTAGAAAAGTCTTGGATAAACCGATGATAATAACCGGCCAATCCGAGAAAACTTCAAATTTTCGTAAGTGTAGTCGGTTGTCCCCAACCCTTCACCGCCTCTATCTTTCCCGGATCTACTTGAATACCTTCCTTGTTCACAATATGGCCAAGAAATTGCACTTCCCTTAACCAAAATTCAGACTTGGAGAATTTAGCATACAACTTCTCCTTCCGCAACGTCTTCAACACTTCACGTAAAATGGTGTTCATGTTCCTTCATACTCTTAGAATAGATAAGTATGTCGTAAATGAACACAATTACCAACTTGTCCAACATAGGTTGGCACACTCGGTTCATAAGATCCATGAACGCCGACGGTGCATTCGTAAGACCGAAAGGCATAACTACAAATTCAAATGCCCGTAACGAGTTCGAAAGGCCATTTTCTCAATATCTTCCTCACGGACCAGCATTTGGTGATAGCCGGACCGTAAGTCAAATTTAGAAAAGTAAGTCGCGCCTTGGAGTTGATCAAAAAAATTGTCAATTCGAGGTAATGGATAACGATTCTTGATCGTTACTTTGTTCAACTCCCGATAATCGATACACATCTGCATGCTACCATCCTTCTTCTTCACGAATAAAACCGGAGCGCCCCATGGTGAAGAACTCTGTCAGATGAAATCCTTTTCAAGCAACTCTTGAGTTTGATTTAACAACTCTTGCATTTTCGTTGGTGCTAAACGATTAAGATAGTATCGAAACTTAATGTAAACTTGACTAACAACTAGAAATGAGTAACTAAATATTAATAATAAAAGCATGCACACTTGACTATTCCACTTGAAGCATTCGGAATGTTCTTTTGTTCTTCCTAAGATCTAATCGTGTTCAAACTTATAAGTTCTAGTATCCCTACTAGATGTTCTAATGATCAAATCAACACTTGCAATTTCCCATAAGCTTATATCAATTGATCTAGTTAAATCATGTGAGTGTCATTAGTACATAACTTAGGTTAAAGTCCCATAAAACCCTTTGGTAATCAAAATCCCTTATGAAAATCAAACTCCGCTATTTTGACTAAGGACCAATTGAAAACCAATCCAAACCAAGAACCCAATCCCTTGAAATCCTCAATTTGATTGTCTAGATCACCTAAGTGTTCAAGTACAAGTTGCTTCACTAATAAAATCCCTAAGATAGCTACACAACTCATATAATCAAAGTAAAGTCCAAAACAAAGATATCAAAGGATCTCCTAGCTAATTCTAACACCAATTCACAATATCCAACTCATAAATTCATCCAAACACAATCATAAAAATAAATAAGAGCAATCCTTAGCTTACAAGCTTCATAATCAAGTGTACATAACAAAATCTAGCCAAGCATGGCTAGAACAATCACTATACAATTAATAAAAGTAGAATCAAACATCATTATGCAAACTTGATGAAAACCTTAATTATCTAACTATCAAACCCTAATTAACTCAACCACCAGCTACTTAAGATGTATTATCTAATGTTATTATGAAAATCCACATCTTATTCTATTTATACCGCAACTTAAAAACTGCCCAGATTTTCCCAGTGGAACGTCGTTTTTGATGCCCGTATAGAAGGAACGCCGTACTAAAATGTGGAACGTCGTTCTGGTTCATTTGCAGGTGGAACCCCGTTCCTTTAATTAGGAACGTCGTTCCCAATTCGGCCTCTAAATGCTCTATTATTCTGTTACCATTTCCGTTTTAATGGGACGTCGTTCTTGGCTTGGAACGCCCTTTTTCTCCAGGTGAAACGTCGTTCCATGGTTTGGATTGCCGTTCTTTGATGTGGAACGCCGTTCTTGATAAGAGGAACGTCGTTCTTGGCTGTTTCCAGGATTTGCGGTTTTCTTTATACTTTTCACACAGTTTGGTAAATTTTACACCAAATTTATAACCAAAACTGCAATAGCACTCAGAACGCGACTAATCCCAATTTCTTAACTTTTGGAGCACAATGGACATAAAGACCGAGTAAAACAAGGTAGATATTGCGTGAGAAACGTAGTGTAAATGAACAATATCAACCCTAAACGATATTCTTAATGGTACCATGATCACAAGAGTACGATCAAAGCCAAGAATTCGACAAGCTAGCATTTGGGTTAGTGCTTACATAATTTGGCATAACCGCAATTGCAAATTGTTCTGGAAGAGAATCTCAAGGGTTTTAATGGCATTCCATGTATTCAACTCAAAAGTTTAGAATGGATATTGATTCGTACAAGAAATCAAGAGCTCGACTGGCTTTGATGGATATCGAACTTCAAGTACTTTGACGACAAAGGATAATTAATAATATACCAATCTACATTATATAATCGTTGATCGTTTCAGGTTTTTTGTTTTCGATTTTTTCGATTTTTTCGATTGTATTCCCTACTCATACTCCCCTTAAGTATGGGTGGCTAAAAAAAAATAATACTAAAAAAAAATAAAAAAAAATAAGATGAAACTAATTTTTAACAGCTAATTATATGGTTTTCTAAATTTAAAGTTAAAAAATGTACAACTTATCGTTTCCTTTTTTTCAACATGATAAATATTTGTTTTATAAGTCTTAGTTCATTCAACTCGTTAACAAACTAATGTAATTCAATCTGCTAATGAACTACGAAGCATTACTTTAACACTTGATTTATTACAAAAAGATCTTCTGGTTATACCATCTTCTACAAAAGTAAGATAAATCAGCTCTCTGGGTCATAAAGTAATTTCAGACTTTCACATTTAAAAGTTATATTTTCGAAAACTAGAAATGAAAAGAGAAAATATCTTAAAGTTGGTCATTTTATGTTGTTAGTTAATGCATATTAACAATTAACAATTAATAATTAACAATTTTATTAATATTTTGACGATATTTCATATCAACTTTCTATTTCGAACATGTTAACAAACAAAAATTTGCCCCGTCATAAGATTTTTAGATCCACCACTGGACCCTGATGTTACATATTTTTTATTTGCCTCTAGCTCAGGGCATGTTCCAGGCACCCTCACTTTGCCATGCTCCATACAAGACTTTAAGTTTTTTAGTAAAAGACAAACATATTTATTACATTACCAACCACAGTAGCTAACAATTAAGCTAGAGTGACCCTTCTTTTTAAATATCAAAATTTTAATGGATACATATTTATTGATGTACACTCAGCAAGAACAAAAAAAGAATTCTATTATATATTTTGTTGAATTAACTTGAAACAATTTCTACTTTTTGTCACCAAAATCAAGAGTACATTGAGAAGAAAAACACTAAGAGAATGATAAATTAATGGTAGTTTTTGATAAATTTATTATGATATGAATTAACATGTGTTACAATGAATATATACAAATTAATATCTCATTTACTGCTAGTTTCTTTGGTTTGGTGTTAGTATTGTAGGAGTTTTTAGGTCTTTGTAGGTCCTTTCAATTCGGTTATTTTTTCGTCTTTGTTTATGTTGGTCGTTTACCTGTTTTGTTTTGCTTGTATCGGTTGCTCGCCTTTAGATGGTTATTAGGTTATGTAGTTTAGATTCGCTTGGAAACGCGTGTATGGGCTCGCCTTTTTTATAATGTTTGATAGTTTCTTTCATTTGTAATTTATAAATTTTAAGGTTTTTAAAAAAATAACAACAAATAATAATGACTATACATAAGGAAAGAAGATTTGTTTAACAACCAACATTAAACATGAACATTCATAAATAATATCCTTTTTTATTAATATTTAAAGGTAAAATATGTTATAATCAACAATTAAAAGGGCATAAAATATGTTACATTCTAGGGGCACGATATAAAATATGTTTGTCATGTCATAAAACTGTCACCTTCATACTCCATAATGTAGAAAATATAATATAATGAAATATTGCATGATAACAAGTACTCCGTAGTAAAAGTTTAGTGAATTTTTGAGAAGAATAGATAAGAGTACATGAATTGCTGGAATCAAATTGATTCAAAGCGCATAGCTTTTTGTTAAATCTTGTAGTGAAATGAGGTTAAAACAGGTCTCAAAAATGGCTGTCACACCTAGAGGTGTCTTCGAGCATAGACAAAATATGCAATCACCTAAAGCTCAAAAATATAGAAAAAGTTTAAAATTTTAAATACGTAAATATTTTTCTCAATATATTTAATTAAATTAAATAAACAATTGTCAATTAAAGTTAAAATACCTTGTTTTAAATAGTTAAATACAATGTAAGTAAATAAATAGATAAATTGGAGTATTATTTTTTTATGCGTAGTAAAAAAATTTAACGTATATGTACGCCCATTTTTATTTTCGTCTAGGGCCTAAAAATTGTTGAGACGGCTCTGCTCACACCCTCTCAAAAATTCAAACCTTCATATCCTAACTCAGTCTGAATCAATCTTCAAAATCCAAAATTCCAAAACAACAAATACAAATCTTGTCATCAAAACAACAACCATCAATCGTTTCTGTAAAAATTTACTATTTTCTTGGTAAGCTTGCTAAGATTCACAAATCCAACAACAATCAACAATGCATTACAAGGATACGGCACAATACAGGGTATATCTTGGAAACAAGATCGATCGTTTACTTTCGTTAAGTTCAAAAACATATTTCAAACGTGTAATGTCGTTTCAAAGATGAACGGAAAGATCATCAAGGGTAGAACTCTCTTTGTCGGGTTTGCCAAGAACGAATTAAATACCAAAATCGCATCAAAAGATCTTCACTCTTAAACTCCTCAAGTTCCAAATTTCCCAATTCCTACTATAAATTTGTCAACAAACCAAGAAACTTGTGAATAATTAAGTTTAATATCAGTTATCGTGATAAACATCCGATCAAAGCTCTTAAATTAATCAAAAGGTTGAAAAGCATATTTGTAGCCATTAAAAATGTTTCAGTTTGGGGACCATACGACTATATTGTTTAGTGTACATATGAAGAAAGTTACCAACGAATGACGATGAGACCTACAATGAATGATTTTGAGTTCCTTGAGCCTATTCTAGGGTTATAAAGAAAGAACAAATTTTTCAGAACTGTCAAGGTGGGGATAAAGGGGATCCCTTATGATTGTTGCTCACCCGATTGTACAATTGAAGTTGCTAAGAATTATGGAAGAGTGTTACACATCGATCGAAATTCTTACAATCCTAACCAACTTGACGTATTGTATGCTATGGTCGAAGTTAATGATCCGGGTTCAATTAACAAGTATGTACGGGAAAATGTAGCCAATGTTTCATGGCGCATTGATATGCTTAAAACACACCTAATCTTATTGTAATATACTTACGAATTCGTTCACAGAGAGTAGAGTTTAGGATTAAAAAAAGACTAACAATTATTCTGAAGATTTAATTTGTAAAATGGGGTTTTTGATATAAACTAAATAAAACAAAGTAAACATAAACGAATTCAATATATGGAGGGGTATTCACTTAGATTCAATTCCGTAGGTTCCGGATTGCTTTAATAAAGAACAATGTAATAAAATCCCTAAGTATAACTCTCGTTAACCATGTTCATTAATTAATTGGTAAGATAAGTTGGTGCCCCTAACTTAGATACTAATTCTATTATGAAAGTGTCGGTTTTTCACGTCGGTCTCCCGCACGCTTCTAAAGAACACAGTCAATCAATATTAACTACTCAAGATTATGATTCAGTTGAAGGGTAAATTGGCGTCCCTATTTAGGTTTCACAATTACCTACTCAATTGATGGGATTAATTACTAAACTAATTACACTGGTGTTCCGCATGCAATTCAACCTATGTATTTATTTCTCAATAACCTAAATAAATTAATTAATCTAGTAACTCTCGTTACATCAACCAACAGACTAGTAATCAATGGGATTAATTAATGGGAGTAATTAAGAATTTCAATAAAGATCAATTATTAATACATACAAATGATCAAGCAATCAGTCACCTAGGTTCAATCATCTAAGCAAAAACGAGGAATTTAGCTACTCATAATAATAGTCAAAGCACACAAGCAAAGGGATAAACAATAATTAACCATTGAAAAGATTAAAATAAAAGACAAGAGTTTACCAATGATTAACAATTGAAATCCTAGTGTTTAGATGCTCCAAAATACCATAGAAAGCTCAAAATTTCGTAAACCAAACTATTTTTTTTTTTTTTTGTAAAACAAAAACTGCCCCAATTTATGGGGATAAAAGCCTATTTATAGGAGTAAATATGCATTGCTTGCCGACTCAAAAATCGCGACTGCATTAGAACCTCTCGCGACCGCATTGGGTAGCCTCGGGACCGCATCTCCCTTTAATGCGAGCGTGAGATTTGCTTCTCCACAATCTGAACTTCTGTTAATATAATGTGACCACGAGATTTTTCATGCGAGCGTAATAGGGCGAATTGAGACCGCATTAACAAGAATTGCAGTCGCGAAATGCATCAGAAACAGCAGCTCAACTTTTGGCTTTAACTTTTCAATTAAACTTGTTCTTTTGATACCAAAACTCGTTGAATACATCCAAAACTGTCATAATCCGAAAATTTTTGACTTATTTTGAAAATTAATTCTCTATATGATTTCATAATTCTGACACGATAAGCAAAGTCTGTAAGGTTAAGTCTCAAAAATTTTGAACTGTTTTTATGTATTCATTTACCCTTCGACCATTTCCGACGATTCACGAACAATTAAATGTAATTAGATATGTGTGTGTATATATCTATATATATAAATTATTGGAAATATAATTTGAAATATTATAAGTTGTTGTTATCAAAATTAATTATGTAAAATAAAAATAAAATATGATATTATTATTAAAATAAATACATATACATATATATATATACATATATATATATACGTATATATATATAGTATATTAAAAATAAATATTAAATGTTTGTAATACTCGTTTGATGTTCCGATTGATATTAAACAAGTTAAATTTGAACTTATATGAATTTAAGATAAACGGTTATCCGAAAATGAGTTATATAATTTATAGCTTTATTAAAAATATATCTAGAATATATTTTGATAAATTTTATTACTCTGTACATTTTTACTTGAGCCTGAGCGCTAATAATTAATCAACTTTTTATGATTAATTTTACACCCTGAATGACTGAAATAAATAAAGATAATTACTGTAAAAATTTGAGATTTTTTTCGTATACTTTTATCCGCCACTGATTAACAACGGAGCACGATAACACTTCGTGGGAAAACTGTCGGCAGATAAATCTAAAATTGGTGGCTGCTCTTCTGTTTAAGCACGATTGCTTATTTTCAAGACATTAAAGTTATTATTATGCATAATTGATATGTATGAAATACTGTTTTTGTTCCATCACTTTCCACTATCTCTTGTTTCTTGGCTATATATATAAAACATACATATACTTCTTCTGCATATGAATGAGAATCACAACACAACCATCACTATTCTCTTCACAAATAACTCTATCACTTCTATCTAACTGCTCTTATTTCTTGATCGATCATCATCACCTCAATCACACCCTTCTTCTTCGTCAACCAAACATCACACGACGGTTTTATGTTTTGTTTGAAAACCTCACAACCCACCACTTCAACACCCATTTAATCACCGCCCTTCTCCTTCTATTTTACTCTTACACTACTACTGCTATGGATTTCTGTTTGACTATTGCTACTAATCTGTTTATGATCAAAAACCACTCAAAACACCATCGATAACTACCTCAAACCACTACCCTCACCTTCTTGAACCAACCTTCTACTGCCCGGTTTCTTTTTGTTTCTGATGATCACCCACTGCAACCTTTATATTTTTTTCTTTCATTTTGATCACCATCCGCTGTTCTAACAACAGCTACTCTTCCTATTACAGAAACGATCGATGGAATGATGATGATAGACGGCTGCAACTTGATGGTTTCGTTCCTGTTTCAACTATTAACCGAAACCTTTAATGTTACATGGACAATGATGGGGTTTTAATGTCGATAAAGATAATTTGATGATGATTGCTTTCGCTTTATGTTTCCCTTTTCCTTTTCGCTGCTGCAACTCATTTTGTGTTTCCTGTTGGACTCGATGAAACTTAAACAATTTACTGTTGGGTCGTGTCCCAATTTTGTTGGGCTGAAATCTATATTTTCATGATGGGCCGAAAGGAAATTGGGCCAAGTTATAAGAGGATACGGGTTATATAGATAGAAGTCGTGTATTAAAACAGAAATGAATGGGCAGCGGAGTGGTTTGGTGTGGTGTCGGGTTAGCGTGAGGTCGCGTGTTTGAGCTTGGGCAGGGGCGTCGGGTTAGCGTGAGGTCGCGTGTTCGAGCGTGAGTGGTTTGGTTTGGTGTGGTGTCGAGTTATCATTTTTATTATTATTATTATTATTATTATTATTATTATTATTATTATTATTATTATTATTATTATTATTATTATTATTATTATTATTATTATTATTATTATTATTATTATTATTATTATTATTATTATCATTATAACTAAAATTATCAAAGTTATCATTTTTATTAAAACTATAATTTTTATTAAAATTTAACATTATTAGTAAAGTTATTATCTTTATTAATTTATCATTTATTTAAAATTAACATTAATATTATTGTTATTATTAATATTATTACTATCATTATTAGTATTATTCTTATTAGTATTATTACAAATAGATATTTTTTTTATATAAAAATACATTACAATTATATTAATATTACATATTACTATATTCTATCAATAAAATATTATTAATTAAACTATATATTTTTATCATAAAAACCTTAATGTAAAGTTCTTATTTTTATAAATAAATTATTATACTACCTTAATAAGAAATTATTTTATTAATATTAATAAATGAATTAATAAAGCATAAAACATTTATATCACTAATAATAATATATAAATTTGTTCGATTACAATTATATGTGTAACGACCCTGAATTTTCCAATGTTTATTTATTAATAATTATTATTATTAATACGTGTGATTAAACGAATGTATGTTATTACATTTACATGTAGCCATGATTGCCCGTACTTGACTTTAATTGCCCGAAACGTCTTTGTGACACACGAAACTTACACGAATAATATTTTCAAGTATTATTTACATTCATGATTAATTTTATTAATCATTTTAATTAACTATGGTGATTAGTTAGTTACTTGGGCTTTTAATTGGATTAACTTGTTAATTGCATACATACTTGGGCTTTTAATTGAACTTGGGCCTTTACTAGTGTTATTGGACTTTAGAAGCCCACCCTACATCTTTTATGGACTTATTAGCCCAACACTACTTGTAAGTATCATTTTAGATGGTAACTAGTTAGTTTTGTCACATGAGAATCTAGTTACTCCTTAATCCCCATGCACATACACTAATTATCCACCTTTAAGGACAACAACATGCAAGAGACTAGTGTGCACTTCCCTCCCTCTTTTTTTTTGCTGCAACCGTGACTTAGAAGGGTGCACAAGAGGATTCAAAACTTTTTTTTTACTAGCTACTTGATACACTTGCATTCTCTCATTCACTACACACACTCTTTACTTGCATTTACCTCTCAAACTTTCTCTCTTTTTCTCCCTAATACTTGTAAGTAATATGAGCAAACTTCTTCTCTTTTTCTCTTGTCTAAACCGAATTCCATACACACATATCATCATCATTCTTTTGTTGTTGTTACTTATCTTTGGTTATTATTTACTTACTTGTTCTTTGATTAATTATTACTTACAAGTTACAAGATCAAACTTACTAGTTTGATTCTTCATTTATCTTGTATTTACAAGAACATAAATTTTCTAGCTTATGTTCTTCATTTATTGTTTCAAAAGTTTGTAGGTTCATGGTTGTAAAACTCATACTTGTAATTCATGTTAGTAAACTTTAAAGTTTACTTTCTTAAAGATCAAACTTTGGTTTGAATCTTTAAAGTATGAACAACCATGACCTATTAACTTGTTTAGTTAGTTTGTTACTTCATATTATGCACTTTAATTTCATAGTTGTTGGTTGTTATTGGTCAAGTGTTACTAGTTAACCTTGATCTCATTAATCTTGAACTTAGAGTTAACTTTAAAAGTTCAAGAACAAGTAAATAAGTTTTCTTTAACTATAACTTTGTACACTTATGCTTGATCTAAGCTTTTGAGTCTTGGATTTTCAAGATCTAACTAAGAACTATGTTCTACTACTTAAGATCTTGATTTCATAAGTTTACTTCAAGTTTGTAACTTGTTTTTACTTTTAAAGTTCATGTAAGTATTAGATCTAAGACCTTGATGTAACTTTGGTTCATCAACTTCATAGAACTCTTAAGTGAGTTGATCTACATGTCTTAGACTCACACTTGTGTCATAATTGTCAAAACTTAGTTAATATTACTTTTATATTTCATGCATGTGTTAAATCTAAGACTTTGATGTAACTTTAGTTCATCAAAACACTTGCAACACTTAAGTGAGTTGTGCTTCATGTCTTAGACTTGCACTTGGGTTATGATGGTCAAATCTTGGTCAAGATGATGCAAACACATCAACGAGTTGTACACTTGAAGCTATACGCATCAAGGATGAGAACCGTGATAAGCATCAAGCATCAAACTCACCGGAACCCATTATTTTACTGCTTTCTGTCTTCTACCTACTGTTTTCTGGCTTCTGTAACAGACCAGTACACCTGGGCTACTGTAACCATTATTTTCAGATATATCTTTTCGAGTAGATAACTTTTCATATAGGACTCGTCTTAATCTGAGTTACGATTTATGATTTATGGCCCTCCGATCGTCACTATGTCCTTTTAACGTTGTGCAGAAATTTCTGACCTACTCACACTTAGACCGTCGCCACAGTCAAACAAATACGAGTTTGCTTCTGTAAATTTTATCACACTTTAAGGACTCACATACGGAGCCATGGCCACTGGTATCACCTTATTTCAGTAAGGGTAGAGGCCGTGGTGACTGATCAAATCATCCCTTGTTTTAAACTACTTTCATAAACGAAACTTACTTTACGCCTTTTGTTTGATGATGAATGATGATGACCCTTAAAACCTTATTTACATACTTTTAAACCTTTTCGGATGATTTACTAACTTAGTACTATTTGACTTAGGTTGAGGACCCATTTGGACGACCTTCATTACTTGCTTACCTTCCGAGTCATACTTTACAGCTACTTTATCATTGTGAGTTATAGCATTCCCTTTTTACTTTAACTTATTTTGGGAACTGAGAATACATGCGGATTTTATGTTTTACATACTAGGCATGAGTACTTAAACTTTATATATATGTGGGTTATATAACGGCAGAAACATTCCCTTTAGCTCGGTAACGTTTAGTCATTGGTTTTTGAACCGGTGAACGCGAATCTTAGATATGGATCCATAGGGTTTGACATCCCCACTCGGGCTAGTAGCGCTAGCATTTAACGAGTGTTTAATATTTCGTAGACATACGCACTTGCCAAGTGTCCTTTAAGGGGGTATAAACGTTAATTTAGTTACCAAGTGCCCACGGTTAACATATACTTTATCATACTGTTTTGAAACGCTCTTTGTAGCACTGAAATCTCATGGCCTACCTTACATACTGTTATACTTAAACTATAGCTCACCAACCTTTGTGTGGACATTTTTAAGCATGTTTTTCTCAGGTGCTTGAGGTTAGCTTCTGCTGTGTACTAATCGTGCTGTAGACACCCGCTGCTTAGAGTTGTCATCGCATGAACTACTTTACCTTGCATTCAAACTTTAGTACTTTTGAACTATGACTTGTAATGACCATTGTGGTCACATACACTTATTATTTGCTTCTACTTAGTGAAGCATGCTTTTGGATTGTAAAACATTCGATGTTGGTTTAGACATCACTTTATTTATGAATGCAAACTCTTTTTGAGATCGCATATAGTACTTAACCTTGTAATGATCCTGTTGTTGATGATTCGTACACGATGGTTTTGTACGGGGCATCACATTTGGTATCAGAGCATTGTTGTAGGGAATTAGGTTGCATTAGTGAGTCTAAGACCGACCCGAGTAGGATTCACTAATAGGACTAATCTACAACTTGCTAGTTTACTTGTTTTTGCTGAACTTACTGCATGCTGCTGCTTACTTTTACTGCTATATGCCGTATACTACTACATGATTTCACTACTGTATGATATCACTTGCTTTCGATTGTATGCTACTTCTGTACGATTCATTATTATTGCCATGCTACTTATTGTTATACATGATTTAAACTGTTGGCCTAATACGTGCTTGCTTTATGACTTACTGATATGGAAAATTTATTTTTCCTTGTTCAGATGTCGGATGTACCACCTGCTATCGTTTTGGGCAGTTTACACTCTTCAGCTACTCCACCTACCACCGTTGCCGATCCACCGATCCCGATACGCACGAGTGACCCTGGCGCTTCATCTTTCGGGACTAGCAGCCAGCTGCCTGCACCAGTTGCTACTATTGACGGACACATGGACCCTACGGAAATTCCAGCTCCGTCTGCTCCCGGATCCTCGGAGTCACAGCCCCGCATCGGTGGTGTTGTGATCCTCACGGAGTTCGGGGGAGGGCCATTCCGTAACCATATGCGCATGCCGTGCCGACGCGCTCCAGATGGACGTTTAGTGCCGATTCCGCCATTCAGATACAGACAGATGATGGCCGCCCACGGACGGCCAGTTCAGCCACCAGTGCCACCAACACATGATTCGGATGACTCCTCATCCGCCGATTCTTCATCAGATGACTCTTCCTCAGACGACTCCAGTGATGATGAGGACCCAGCTGATATACCTATACAGGCACCCTCCACCCCGCCGAAGAAGCGGTACCGTCCTGATGGCACCATCATTCCAGGGGTGAATGGAGGTCGTGCTTTCACTGACGCATTTGGTCGACGTCGTAGGGTTACAGCTCATAAGCGGCTTGTGCCGTACCCTGCCGACCCACAGATACGTAAGGTTCCCCGTTACGTACTAACTATTTCTGGAACCAGAACGTCTGCACCCCGTTTCGTGTGGTCTGCACCACCCGCACCACCAGCACCACCTGCCCCACCATCTCCCACTGTCGAGGAATTGACAAGGGAGGTGGGAATCCTCCGAGCTCGGGTTACTGAGCTCGAGGAGCAGTTGGCTCAGGTTTTAGACATCCTACACCCACCTTCACCGTAGGACCTTTTGTGTTAGATTTCATGATGTAATCTAGTTGTAGTTTCATATTTCACTTATGTATTGTACGAATCTATCATGATGTATGAAACTTATTATTAATGAATGGAAACTTTGTGATGTTATTTTTGCACAAGTATTCTATTTACGTTACTGTATGGTGTTTTGCGGTACTTGTATCAACTTGCGTTACTTAATTAACATGTGTTGTGCTGTTTACACGTTGGTTGTTATATACTATATTATTATATATTGAATGCTGGATTTTGACTTGAGTCAAAATGTTTGTATAGAACACCATGGCTAACGGTCGATCCACACCTACTGCTGCTCAAATTGAAGAGATGATCCAAGAACGTGTAGCCGCAGCCATTGCGGAAATGCAACCCCAAGCTCCACCGCCACCGCCACCACCACCGGTTATTCAACCCGTTCGAAATGGGTGTACTTACAAGGAATTCCAAAGCTGTAAACCACATAACTTCAGCGGCACTGAGGGACCGGTTGGTCTCACCAGATGGTTCGAGAAACTTGAATCAGTATTTCGAGTTAGCAACTGTTCGGAGGACAACAAAACCAAATTTACTTCTTGCACGCTATCTGACGGCGCGCTCACGTGGTGGAACATAATGGCACAGGCACAAGGCATTGATGAGGCGTATGCTACGCCATGGGAAGAATTTAAATGTGCCATGATTGAGGAGTATTGTCCGAGAACCGAAATCCAAAAGATGGAAATGGAATTCATGCGGTTAAAGGCCGTTGGGAACGACCTTGATGGTTACAACAGGAGATTTTTGGAACTAGCCCTGATGTGTCCGACAATGGTCACCCCAGAATTCAAGCGAAAAGACGGCGGACCACCCCGCGCTAGAGCTTTCAATGTTAATGCAAGGGACGCACGCGAAAACCCCGACTTGGCGACAGGTATATTCAAAATCAACACTCTTTTAGCTTCTGTCTTGTTTGATACTGGTGCGGATAGAAGTTATGTATGTAGACATTTTTGCGATAAGATTAATTGGTCATTAGTCCCGTTAAAAGAGAGTATGCTTGTCGAGGTCGTCAACGGTAAACTTGAAAAAGTTGACCACATTAGTCGAGGAGCTATTATCAACATAGCTGGTGCAGATTTCGAAATTGATTTGATACCTATCAAACTGGGAAGTTTTGACGTGATCGTCGGTATGGATTGGTTGAGCAAGATAAAGGCCGATATTATCTGTGGAGATAAAGCACTTCGCATACCACAAGGAGATGGCGAACCACTGGTTATCTACGGAGAGAGATGTACCTCGAAGCTGAACCTCATTAGTTGCGTGAAAGCGCAAAAGATCATGAAGAAGGGACGTTTTGCTGTCCTAGCACATGTGAAAGCGGTAGAAACTGAGGTGAAGATCTTGAACGACGTTCGAATTATGAACGAATTTTCCGATGTCTTCCCAGAGGAATTACCTGGATTGCCGCCGCAAAGAGCAGTAGAGTTTCAGATTGATTTAGTGCCAGGAGCTGGACCTGTAGCTCACGCACCTTATAGACTCGCACCTTCCGAGATGCAAGAATTACAGAGTCAACTACAAGAACTACTTGACCGTGGATTTATCCAACTAAGTTTCTCGCCTTGGGGCGCACATGTGTTGTTTGTAAAGAAGAAGGATGGATCCTTCCGTATATGTATTGACTACCGTGAACTCAACAAATTGACTATCAAGAATCGGTATCCTCTTCCACGAATTGACGATCTTTTTGATCAACTACAAGGATCAAGTGTTTACTCAAAGATCGATTTGCGATCCGGCTATCACTAGCTGAGGGTGAAGGAAAGTGACGTGATGAAAACTGCATTCAGAACCCGTTATGGTCATTATGAGTTTCTCGTGATGCCATTCGGTTTGACAAATGCACCTGCCATGTTCATGGACCTCATGAATCGTGTCTGCAAGCCGTACTTGGATAAGTTTGTTATCGTCTTCATAGATGATATCCTCATCTACTCTAAGAGCGAAGAAGAGCATGAGCAATACCTCCGACTAGTACTTGAACTCTTGATACAAGAGCAACTTTACGCCAAATTCTCCAAGTGTGAATTTTGGTTGAAGGAAGTACAATTTCTGGGTCATGTTGTGAGCGACCAGGATATCAAAGTTGATCCCGCCAAGATTGAAGCCATCAGCAAGTGGGAGACCCCCACTACACCAACTCACATTCGCCAATTCCTAGGTCTCGCCGGTTATTACCGAAGGTTTATCGAAGGTTTCTCTCTGATTGCGCGTCCTTTGACCGCGCTAACTCACAAGGGAAAGAAGTTCATTTGGGAACCCGCACACGAATCAGCATTTCAAACTTTGAAGAAGAAGTTAACCATCGCACCTATCCTATCACTTCCTGAGGGCAGTGACGACTTTGTTGTTTATTGTGATGCATCGAAAAGTGGTTTTGGTTGCGTGTTGATGCAACGATCAAAGGTTATTGCCTATGCCTCCCGACAACTGAAGATTCACGAGCGGAACTACACTACTCATGATCTTGAACTTGGAGCCATTGTCTTTGCACTCAAATTGTGGAGACACTATTTGTATGGAACTAAGAGTACTATCTTCACCGATCACAAGAGTCTCCAACACATCTTCGATCAGAAGCAACTGAACATGAGACAGCGTCGATGGATCGAGATGCTCAACGACTACGATAGTGAACTCCGTTATCATCCTGGCAAGGCCAATGTTGTAGCTGACGCTTTGAGCCAAAAGGAGAGGATGACACCTCTTCGTGTTAGGGCTCTGAACATCACCATCCATTCGAACCTCAACAGCCAGATCAGAGTAGCCCAAGATGAGGCTCTCAAGGAGGAGAATATATCTCACGAACATTTGAACATACTTGTCTCTCGATTCGAGGTTAGGGAGTCTGGACTCCGATGTTATGCCGGAAGAATTTGGGTACCTCTTTATGGAGATCTACGGAACCTTATACTTGATGAAGCACACAAATCGAGATATTCGATTCACCCTGGAGCGGGCAAGATGTACCACGATCTTAAAGAACAGTATTGGTGGCCGAATCTTAAGAAGGACGTTGCGACTTATGTTGGTAAGTGTTTGACTTGCTCGAAGGTTAAAGCCGAGCATCAGAGACCTTCTGGTTTACTTCAACAGTCGGAAATACCACAATGGAAGTGGGAAAGGATAACGATGGATTTTATCACCAAGCTGCCGAAGACGGTGGGCGGATACGATACTATTTGGGTTATTGTTGACCGCCTTACTAAATCTGCAAACTTTCTAGCAATGAAGGAAACAGATACAATGGAGAGACTTGCTCAATTATACATCAAAGAGGTTGTATCTCGTCATGGTGTACCTTTATCGATCATCTCAGATCGCGATCCCCGTTTTGCTTCTAGATTTTGGCGTTCTTTTCAAGAAGCCATGGGAACTCGTCTTGACATGAGTACTGCTTATCACCCTCAGACCGATGGGCAAAGTGAACGAATGATTCAGACTTTGGAAGACATGTTGCGTGCATGTGTCATCGATTTCGGAAAGGCCTGGGAAAGGCATTTGCCACTCGCCGAATTTTCTTACAACAACAGTTATCACTCTAGCATTAATGTTGCACCTTTTGAAGCATTGTATGACCGTAAGTGCCGATCTCCTATTTGTTGGGCCGAAGTAGGTGAAAAGCAAATCACCGGACCCGAGGTAGTCCATGAAATGACGGAGAAGATTGCTCAGATCCAAGCTAGACTTAAGACTGCTCGTGACCGACAAAAGAGTTATGCCGATCTTAAACGCAAGGACTTTGAATTCAACGTGGGCAACCGTGTAATGTTAAAGGTCGCACCTTGGAAAGGTGTGATCCGTTTTGGAAAACGTGGGAAGTTAAACCCACGATACATTGGTCCTTTTGAAATCTTGGAACGTGTTGGACCCATTGCTTACCGTTTGGATCTACAAGCACAATTGAGCTCAGTTCATCCTACCTTACACGTGTCAAACTTGAAGAAGTGCCTTGCGGCACCGGAACTTATCATACCACTTGAGGAACTTACGATTGACGACAAACTCCACTTCGTGGAGGAGCCTGTTGAAATTATGGACCGTGAGGTCAAAACTTTGAAATGCAACAAGATTCCGATCGTTCGAGTACGATGGAATGCCAAATGAGGACCAGAGTTTACTTGGGAGCGAGAGGATCAAATGATGCGGAAGTATCCTCACCTTTTCCCGACTCCTCCATCTACCTCAGCTTAAAATTTCGGGACAAAATTTTCTTTAACAGGTGGTTAATGTAACGACCCTGGATTTTCCAACGTTTATTTATTAATAATAATTATTATTAATACGTGTGATTAAACGAATGTATGTTATTACATTTACATGTAGCCATGATTGCCCGTACTTGACTTTAATTGCCCGAAACATCTTTGTGACACACGAAACTTACACGAATAATATTTTCAAGTATTATTTACATTCATGATTAATTTTATTAATCATTTTAATTAATTATGGTGATTAGTTAGTTACTTGGGCTTTTAATTGGATTAAATTGTTAATTGCATACATACTTGGGCTTTTAATTGAACTTGGGCCTTTACTAGTGTTATTGGACTTTAGAAGCCCACCCTACATCTTTTATGGACTTATTAGCCCAACACTACTTGTAAGTATCATTTTAGATGGTAACTAGTTAGTTTTGTCACATGAGAATCTAGTTACTCCTTAATCCCCATGCACATACACTAATTAACCACCTTTAAGGACAACAACATGCAAGAGACTAGTGTGCACTTCCCTCCCTCTTTTTTTTTGCTGCAGCCGTGACTTAGAAGGGTCACAAGAGGATTCAAAACTTTTTTTTACTACTTGATACACTTGCATTCTCTCATTCACTACACACACTCTTTACTTGCATTTACCTCTCAAACTTTCTCTCTTTTTCTCCCTAATACTTGTAAGTAATATGAGCAAACTTCTTCTCTTTTTCTCTTGTCTAAACTGAATTCCATACACACATATCATCATCATTCTTTTGTTGTTGTTACTTATCTTTGGTTATTATTTACTTACTTGTTCTTTGATTAATTATTACTTACAAGTTACAAGATCAAACTTACTAGTTTGATTCTTCATTTATCTTGTATTTATAAGAACACTCAAGAACATAAAGTTTCTAGCTTATGTTCTTCATTTATTGTTTCAAAAGTTTGTAAGTTCATGGTTGTAAAACTCATACTTGTAATTCATGTTAGTAAACTTTAAAGTTTACTTTCTTAAAGATCAAACTTTGGTTTGAATCTTTAAAGTATGAACAACCATGACCTATTAACTTGTTTAGTTAGTTTGTTACTTCATATTATGCACTTTAATTTCATGGTTGTTGGTTGTTATTGGTCAAGTGTTACTAGTTAACCTTGATCTCATTAATCTTGAACTTAGAGTTAACTTTAAAAGTTCAAGAACATGTAAATAAGTTTTCTTTAAATATAACTTTGTACACTTATGCTTGATCTAAGCTTTTGAGTCTTGGATCTTCAAGATCTAACTAAGAACTATGTTCTACTACTTAAGATCTTGATTTCATAAGTTTACTTCAAGTTTGTAACTTGTTTTTACTTTTAAAGTTCATGTAAGTATTAGATCTAAGACCTTGATGTAACTTTGGTTCATCAACTTCATACAACTCTTAAGTGAGTTGATCTACATGTCTTAGACTTACACTTGTGTCATAATTGTCAAAACTTAGTTAATATTACTTTTATATTTCATGCATGTGTTAAATCTAAGACTTTGATGTAACTTTGGTTCATCAAAACACTTGCAACACTTAAGTGAGTTGTGCTTCATGTCTTAGACTTGCACTTGGGTTATGATGGTCAAATCTTGGTCAAGATGATGCAAACACATCAACGAATTGTACACTTGAATCTATACGCATCAAGGATGAGAACCGTGATAAGCATCAAGCATCAAACTCACCAGAACCCATTATTTTACTGCTTTCTTTCTTCTACCTACTGTTTTCTGGTTTCTGTAACATACCAATACACCTGGGCTACTGTAACCATTATTTTCAGATAGATCTTTTCGAGTATATAACTTTTCATATAGGACTCGTCTTAATCCGAGTTACGGTTTAGGATTTATGGCCCTCCGATCGTCACTATGTCCTTTTAACGTTGTGCAGAAATTTCTGACCTACTCGCACTTAGACCGTCGCCACGGTCAAACAAAGACGAGTTTGCTTCTGTAAATTTTACCACACTTAAAGGACTCACATATGGAGTCATGGCCACTGGTCTCACCTTATTTCAGTAAGGGTAGAGGCCGTGGTGACTGATCAAAGTCAGCCCTTGTTTTAAACTACTTTCATAAACGAAACTTACTTTACGCCTTTTGTTTGATGATGAATGATGATGACTCTTAAGACCTTATTTACATACTTTTAAACCTTTTCGGATGATTTACTGACTTAGTACTATTTGACTTAGGTTGAGGACCCATTTGGACGACCTTCATTACTTGCTTACCTTCCGGGTCATACTTTACCGCTACTTTATCATTGTGAGTTATAGCATTCCCTTTTTACTTTAACTTATTTTGGGAACTGAGAATACATGCGGATTTTATGTTTTACATACTAGGCATGAGTACTTAAACTTTATTAATGTGTGGGTTATATAACGGCAGAAACATTCCCTTTAGCTCGGTAATGTTTAGTCATTGGTTTTTGAACCGGTGAACGCGAATCTTAGATATGGATCCATAGGGTTTGACATCCTCACTCGGGCTAGTAGCGCTAGCATTTAACGAGTGTTTAATACTTCGTAGACATACGCACTTGCCAAGTGTACTTTCAGGGGGTATAAACATTAAGTTAGTTACCAAGTGCCTACGGTTACCATATACTTTATCATACTGTTTTGAAACGCTCTTTGTAGCACTGAAATCTCGTGGCCTACCTTACATACTGTTATACTTAAACTATAGCTCACCAACCTTTGTGTGGACATTTTTAAGCATGTTTTTCTCAGGTGCTTGATTTTAGCTTCCGCTGTGTACTAATCGTGCTGTAGACACCCGCTGCTTAGAGTTGTCATCGCATGAACTACTTTACCTTGCATTCAAACTTTAGTACTTTTGAACTATGACTTGTAATGACCATTGTGGTCACATACACTTATTATTTGCTTCTACTTAGTGAAGCATGCTTTTGGATTGTAAAACATTCGATGTTGGTTTAGACATCACTTTATTTATGAATGCAAACTCTTTTTGAGATCGCATATAGTACTTAACCTTGTAATGATCCTGTTGTTGATGATTCGTACATGATGGTTTTGTATGGGGCATCACATATGGTATCAGAGCATTGGTTGTAGGGAATTAGGTTGCATTAGTGAGTCTAAGACCGACCCGAGTAGGATTCACTAATAGGACTAATCTACAACTTGCTAGTTTACTTGTTTCCGCTGAACTTACTGCATGCTGCTGCTTACTTTTACTGCTATATGCCGTATGCTACTACATGATTTCGCTACTGTATGATATCACTTGCTTCCGATTGTATGCTACTTCTGTATGATTCATTATTATTGCCATGCTACTTATTGTTATACATGATTTAAACTGTTGGCCTAATACGTGCTTGCTTTATGACTTACATGCGCTGTTTTTATAACTGTTTGTTGAAATGGACACAAGTACTTAAAACTACATTCTATGGCTGGATTATTAAACCGAATATGACCCTTTTTAGTCTGGTAATCTAAGAATTAGGGAACAGATACCCTAATTGACACGAATCCTAAAGATACATCTATCGGGCCCAACAAGCCCCATCCAGGTTACGGATGCTTTAGTACTTCTATTTATCATGTCCGATGAGAGTCCCGAAATGATAGAGATATTCTATATGCATCTTGTTAAGGTCAGTTACCAGGTGTTCACCATATGAATGATTTTTATCTCTATGCAGTTTGCGAAATGCCCGTATGAGATGTATGATATTTATGAAAATGAAATCTTGTGGTCTATTAAAATATTGAAATGGTTGTTATGATAAACCTATGAACTCACCAACCTTTTGGTTGACACTTTTAAGCATGTTTATTCTCAGGTATGAAAGAAATCTTCCACTCTGCATTTGCTCTTTTTAAAGATATTACTTGGAGTCATTCATGGCATATTTCAAAAGACGTTGCATTCAAGTCGTTTGATTTCAAAAAGACTGTTATTACAGATTAGTCATTCATATTATGGGATCTATATATCATTTGTATCAAAAGGTTATATTTTGAAATGAGTTTGTCTTTTAAAAGAATCCAATGTTTGTAAAACGTATCATATAGAGGTCTAAACCTCGCAATGGACCAGATGTTGATGTATTCATCCAGGTGGATTTTTACGGGTCTTTACATGTGGTATTCGAGCATTGGTCTTAGCGAACCAGGTCTTGCATTAGTGTGTCTAACTGATAGTTTTTATGATGCATTAGTAAGTCTGGACTTCGACCGTGTCTGCATGTCAAAAGTTTTGCTTATCATGTCTTGTCAGAAATTACCTGCCTATCATTCTTAAGTCTAGACACGTCTTACTGCAATTATTGCACAGATAGTGTATAGATGAATTCATATCTTAGCATATCTGTTACTGTAACCTTTGCCTGACAGCTTCCGAAAGTTTCTCCATAATCTACAGGATCTTCTGTACTATATATAGGTATTCTATATAATTAGAATATCATCTGATACCCGAAAATCATTTCATATCAAAAATCCTTTATCTAACCGTGTAAGATGAATTCTACAGCCATTTCAAGTTCCTTGAATTCTGACAGCTATTCCGATATAGATTTTCACTCAAGCTCCGAAAGCAATGTAACCGGAATGCATCAACCAATCAGCCATCATCAATTCTGGAGGAATTGGGGATGAGTTCGTAGTCGACTTAATCAATGGAGACGAGAAGAAGGTGATCCCTTCCATCAACCAAATTTCCCTCTTGACGAAGAACCTGAAGCACTTACCGGCGAACCAGTCCAAAACACCATTTTCACCCTCATTTCCCGAATATCTCGCCATGATTATATACTATCTTAAATTCAAAACCTTATTCATCCCCTTGTTCAAACCGCCAATCATCCCAGAGTAATAGAAGAAGTCAACGAGCTTCGCACTCGAGTAGTGGCTTTAGAGAGTATGATGCACAACTTGCAGGCATCACAGGCATCACCAGCACCAACAGTACCACCAGCATCAGCAACTGTACCATCAACAACACAAGCCTCAACATCACACGCCTCAACATCACAATCCGTACCTCGAGCATAATCTCTATTCTACATATCGTTCTGTATCATTTATCTTTGTTCTACAGGGCGATTATGTAATCTCTAATATTTTATAGATTATATATTCTGGTTCTAACGGTAAATCAAATGAGATTAATATCATATTAACTCATTAAATCCATGATTACATCTGAAGAAAATATATATGTAAGTATATTTTTTATAAAGATTGTAATTAAAAATTCTTTTGTACAAACTATTAATGATGAGAATATTTTAACGGGTAGGTAATACCCGAGGAATATTTAGATTTCACATTAACATGTTACACTGTACATTCTTAAATTCTGATTCAACAGTCATTAACTATCATATTTACATCCGCAAGTATATGTATCTGTTCACCGAAGAACAATCATTTTCATTCAATTACATATTCTGATTTTGACAAATCAGAATCCAAGTCAAGATTTGACAAGTGGCATAATGAAGAAAATAATGGACAAAATAAAATTGATTAGTTACCAATTAATTAACTATGTAAAATTTTAAATCTATACTAACCAAATCCTAGCTAACTGTTCCTATACCTGTTATGACTATTTCCTTATTACATTTTATTTATTGTCATTTTAATTATCGCAATTTTAATACTCGTAACTTTATTTATCGTCATTTAAATACTGTTATTTATTTTACGCACTTAATTTATCGTCATTTAAATACTGTCATAATATACTAGTCTTGGTTAATCCCGAGACAATATAATATAACCTTGATTAACTAGATTATATATTGAATTATTGGACTATTGGACTACTAACATTGGACTACTAACCTCGGACAATTAAAAAAAGTATTAAAGGAGTAGGAAATATTAATTATAACATATTTTGATTTAAAATATCGTTAATAAATTACATCTTCTACAGTTAAACATTTCTTCAAGTTTGCCACTTGATTCCATATTAAACATCATTTGTATCTTGACAATTCATTCCAACCCTTCAAACTCTTGAAAACACCTCAGATTGATAACCAATGATTCAGATATGAGAGTGCTGATGAAGCAGCAAAAGCTATAGATAGTCCTAATGACCAGAAGCTTAATAATAAAGAATGGTGTGTTGAAAAGGCTCAATTTTGGAACTGAAAAACGGATTGAGCAGACTATGAAGGAGGCTGTGGATAAATCACAAAATCTGTACTTACAGAATCCATATGATTCAGTATCTGCTGAAATATTTAGCAAATACTTTGACCCTTACTTATTCTAAATCCTTGAGGAAAAGTTTTGCAACATCCTTTGATTCTAGATATTTTAAACTCTAAGATATCATCGTATCTTTCGTTATAAATATCTTTGATATTTCTGAAGATACCTTCATAAATATCTTTGTCCAAAATTATCTATCTCCTCGTGCTATCTATGTTGCATCATAAAAGAAACTGTTTTAGTTTCTATCCTTCTGTAAAATTTGAGTTTAAATTATGAATGATTTCCTAGAGAAGTGTTGGGAATTAAAGCATGAGTTAGTATAATATATGACGTCAGGCCAACGTGGTTATATTACAGCAAGTCATGCTAAATTTCCAATGTAACGTGATGATGATTCACAGACCTTATCCTCACCATGTGCCATGTTACACGCCTTTTTCATTCTACTTAATTTATAAGCATATCACGGAAATATTTCCTTGATACTTCCGTTCTTCCGTAATTCCAACAGTTTGCTAATAAATCGTGCTATTTCATTTTCTTTTTGATTAGAAAATTTTCTTTAAATTCCTTGAATTTCAAGAATCAACTGTGACTACGTCAAATGTTAAGACGAACTTATATTTTTCTCATTTCACTCTTTTGTGATAGCTTCACTCGTACTCTTCACGTAATCAAAATGTTTTATCCATATTAGTCTATGGTGACAAAACTCTATTTTCAACTCATATTCGTCATAAAAACATTCTTGTTGTCAATCATGACAATCTCAGTCAAATTTCGGGACGAAAGTTCTTTAACGGGTAGGTACTATCATGACCCGAAAAATGTTGACTTATTTTGAACATTAATTCTCTATATGATTTCATAATTCTGACACGATAAGCAAAGTCTGTAAGGTTAAGTCTCAAAAATTTTGAACTGTTTTTATGTATTCATTTAACCTTCGACCATTTCCGACGATTCACGAACTTGAAACGCGGAGCCCGAGCGTCAGGCGAGCGAGTGTTTAGTGGCCAATAGTGCCCTAGTTGATGGCATTCCTCTCTGCGGCTGGTACTCGAGGAACCACGGGGCACTCCATACAGAGCAAACAAGTCTTAGGGATGAGATGCCCGCGCAAGGACCTCAATTCTCATTAGGAGGTCGAACCAAGGACCTATGGAAGTCGGGGCTAGCCCGTCCCCATGGACAACGCAACAGTGTCCTGAGGGAGGTGTTTAGAGGCCTTATAGTAGCACGGACTTTTTTTTCTTTCTAGGTCATGCGAAGGGGGCCAGTCCAAGATCGTACTGTTCCTTTACAAAGAACTCCTTGCTCACTGCTTCAACTTTCGGCTTGCTTTCTCGGTATCGTGAGTCGTCAAAGTGGATACTTGTTCTTGATGGTTAGGTTACCTTGTTGAGCATCCGATAATCAATGCCCAAGGCTCCCGCTTTTTCTGGAATAAAACAAGGGCTCCCCAACCTTTTCCCCAGCAAGATAGGGAAAAAGAGCCTTGGAGGCTGGAATATAAATAGGAAAGACTTCCTTAAATTCTTTCCTGAGTTCAACCAAGTCCCTTAACTAATAGATGCTAGTTGGGGGGGGGGGGGGGTCATCTGCTAAACCCAGCCCCACTCTAAGTAAGTTAAGGGGCTTTGGCTCCAGGCTTCAACTTGATCTTGTGGTAGACTGGCTTCCTAGGGGGCACTTGGCAACTCACTCGTGGGGCATGAAATCCCCAAATTCCTAAAGTACTTGCTGCACTTCTTGGGAAAGAAGTCGTCTTGGTATTGGATCCGCTCTTCTCTTAGCATGAACATGAATTCTATTCTATTCGTCTTCTTTATTCAGCCCCCACCCGAACCATTCTTAAGACCACCAAGCCCTCCCGAGGGAAATGAGATCAGGGTTGACCTTCCTCATAACTACGCTCATCATAACCTTTATTTCCTCGTGAGCAGGAAGCACACCAGCAGCGTGCGTTGCGTGATTCTACTGTGTTTTTTTGGCATCAAGGTAGGAAAGCCCAAGGGTCGGGCCTCCACTGATCTACTGAGTTGGTTGCTTCACTTCATAATCATAAGGAGACTAGGTTATTATCATTCCTGCTTCAGTCCATCAATGCAGACGGTTAGACTCTTGGGCCTCTATCGCGCTATTCTAGACATAGGTAGGCGACAAAGACAAGGGATCTCTCTCGCTATAGATGGTTGCTGCTTGCGAGAAGCGTCTCTTCTGCTTTTTCCTTTCCAAAATTGGAATAAAGAAAGAATTTTTCCACAGGTATTCTACGCACGATCTCTACTCCCACCTCCGATGTCGATCTGCAGTAATAGTTTGTTTTCGAAAGTAGTTTTCCGAGGTAGGTTTTATTTTAACCTAGAGCGATTTGCCTACTTCTTTCTAGGCTATAGTTTATATCTCTCCGGATAGAGGATAGTCTAGATCTTGATTCACTATTTCCATTTTTCTTTTGATCTTTTTTTTTCTCTGTCTCGTACGAAGCAATGGGAGGCAAGCTATGACGGCAGGATGTGACCTTGCCTTTCGCCCTGCTACCGCCGTTCTAAGTTCTTCTGACTAAACGAAGTTAAGACTAAAGTTTTGGAACTGAAGTTTGCAACTTTTTCCAGCAAAGCTTATTCAAAATCCGTCGGGGTTGAACCGTCATTCCAGGATTTGAAGTCCGATACATTTCCATTATGTTACCTAGCCAAACCCACCACCTCATGTGCCAAAGTAAAACGGTTGTTATTCCTTCCCCGCTCCCTCTTTTTCATCACTAGATATTCAGAAGAGGCAGAGTGAAGTTCTGGTCTTTCTCCCCACCCCGGCTTTGATCATTCCACTAGGCATTTGATTAGGACATTGCACAATGATCCGAACACTTTGTCGCATCTCTTCGATACGAATACAGTAACGATAATAGCGATCTCCTCTGGTACCTACTGGTACGTCAGGATCCGACCAGGCTCCCTAATAGAATGTTTAACCGATCCATTCCGGATCGACCGAATTGGTACGGAAGTTGTAACATGGGAAAACCACGGAAAACACGACTTATTTGAATAACCCGGTGACCTACCAATTGTAGGTAGTGTAGGAATAGAGTAGTATAATTGCGTCTATCACTGAAGGATGGAACAAGATGATGAAGAAGGCAGCGAAGGTAGGTAGGAAAATATGGGAAGAGAACAAGGAGATCTCTGAAAAGAGACGAGGGAGACAAAGAATAGAAATGTCGAAGAGGATACAATCCGCTCTTAGACTTAAGACTATGCGCGTCGCGTGGTCGATCTAGCAATCTTGGACAATTCTTTTGATGCACTATCACAAAACTAAAAAAAGAAAGAAGAGAATCTTGTTTAGAGTGACTACCCAATGGGCACCCATGATTTAGCAGTTGGTTGAGCAGTCGTGGTGGACAAACACAAACAGTAAGCAAAGTCTTAGCTCGCTCTCATTGGGAGGCTGTTCAATGCTTACTTGGCTGCTGGGTAAGGGATAGATCACCAATTTCTCTTTCATTAAGTCAATTTCCCACGCTAGTAGAGCTCCTAGTCCGACAAGACTAGCAAACATGCTACCGTTAACTATGTGATCAAGGCCTAGTGAATTGATCTACCTTTCGAATTTTGATCTTGACATGTTGGTGGTTTTTAACCGTAGCCTTATTTTGAAATACGAGGCCCAGAACCCTATACGGGGCAGTGAGAGGAGCTGCTTCTTCTATTTATACTTGCCCATCAGGACCCTTGCCCTATGTTAGCCAGTTTCAACTCTGGACCATACCGCAGCAGCGGTTGCCGCTCGATCAAAATGGGTCTAATCCTGATACGAGTATTGGCGCCTTTGATTTTAAGAATGTTCTCCGCCTTTTTCCTCCACCTACCGGGCTAGGGAATTGTTGGAATGTGCTTCATTGGAACGTAGCCTACTCTGTATTTGGGTTCACTATTGATTCCATAATTGCGACAAGAGCTTTTTCTTTCCTTTCAAAGAGGCATTCTTCTAGTTTTCATGATTCTATTTGTTTCCAAGTAATGCATATCCCTATGGTCTCCCCTAATATTCCTAAAGGAAAATGGATCAAATGGGCTCCTCCTCCTTTTGGTATTTTGAAGTTGAACACAGATGGTTCTTCAAGGAATGGCATGGCAGCTGGCTACCTATAATATAAAGATCATTCACTGCACACTTTAGATATCTGTTTCCATCCAATCAAAGACGGCGAGGTGCCTCTAATCTAAAGGCCAAAGAGTGCTCTTTGCGCTACTACGCATCCTTACTCAATCCAAACGATCCCACTACATCAGGACCCTTTCGACGTTCCACAAAAGCCATTACTTTACGTTCAGCTAGCACTAAAAAGGCTACTCCTAGTAGAAGTGGTAGAATTATTCCAAGTATTTCAGCTGGCACTGCTATGTACATTTTCTATTTTCTATTCACTCATGATCTGGCCTAGTTGACCTGATCATGATATTTCACTCATGATCTGGCCTGGTTGACCCAATCATGATATTGAAGGATGGGACCTTTTCTCAAAAAAGAAATGAGATTCTATTTCTTCTTCCAAGCCCTTCTTAGAAGATGCAGTCAGTAAGCTCTCACTTATCTTCTTCATTTACGAAAATAGATAGATAAGAAAAGATGTTAGCCTCTCTTTTCTTGCGGAACACTCACTTAATGGGGCTATTTGAATTAGAAGACAACGACAAAAGTGAAAGAAGGAGGTCTATTTCGTTGATCGATGTCAATGGACCAAGAAACCTGTCCTTTGCTGAAAGCTCATAGGGTAAGAAGAATTGAAAGGTAGGTTTTGTCAGTGATTAAATGGAAAGGTCAGCTGGAGCGAAAACCAATCAAACTCAGAAAGATAGGTAGATCGAGCGCGCTGAGGGAAATTCGAGAGATCTGGAGACATGGCCACTACTGGCCTACGGTCCTTGCAGATTACATAGCACATGCTAAGAGCTGCGATGCATGCCAGAGGTACGCAGGAATCCAGCACAAGCCGGCTTCCGAGTTATACCCGATTATAAAGCCTTGGCCATTTCGAGGGTGGGCCATGGATACCATCGGACTTCTAGTCCTAGAATCACTACCTATTTAAACCTCTGAAAAGTCGTAGGTGAAAGCGGGCCTTTCACCCATACTCATTCAAAAATGGGGGAGCTTACTTATCCATTTCGAGATAGTTGCTATATATATATATATATATATATATATATATATATATATATATATATATATATATATATATATATATATATATATAAATATATATATATATATATATATATATATAGGAATATTCAAATGAAACCAAATTTTAAGTTGAGATTCAAGGGACCAATCAGAGTGTGACACATGGCTCGATAATCACATGTGATTGAAAAAAAATTAAAAAAAAAAAATTCAAATAAAAAAATTTTAATTTTTTTCGAAAATTTTTTTTTCCAAATTTTTTTTTCGAATTTTTTTTATTTTTTTTTCAATCACATGTGATTAGATTTGACATGCAGTAAATCACATGTGATTCTGCATGCCAATCACATGTGATTGTAAAACTCAATCACATGTGATTCTGCAAGTCAAATTCAATCACATGTGATTGAATTTTTTTTTTTAGTAAAATGACGATTTTCAGTTAATTTGTGCTAAAACCTTTAAACACCAAGTTTTTGATCAAATCACCGAATTAAAGTCTGAAAATTTGAAGATATGATCACGAAACGCTAATAAACTTGATCAAATCACCAAATTAAAGTTGCTTTCCGGTTGAAATTTTTTTTTTTTTTTTTTAAAAATTGAATATTTTTTCCAATCACATATGATTGGATTTGACATGCAGAATCACATGTGATTGTGTTTTACAATCACATGTGATTGGGCTTTACAATCACATGTGATTGGATTTTAAATGCTAAATTTAAAAAAAAAAATAAAAAAAAAATTTTACAAAAAAAATTATTTAAAAAAAATATTTTTTTAATTTTTTTTTCAAGCACATGTGATTGTTGTGCCACTTATCACGCTCTGATTGGTCCGTTAGATTTCAAGCAAATTATTGGATTCAAGGGATTACAACTATATATATATATATATATATATATATATATATATATATATATATATATATATATATATATATATATATATATATATATATATATATATATATATATATATATTAAAAATAAATATTAAATGTTTGTAATACTCGTTTGTTGTTCCGATTGATATTAAACAAGTTAAATTTGAACTTATATGAATTTAAGATAAACGGTGATCCGAAAATGAGTTATATAAATTATAGCTTTATGAAAAATATATCTAGAATATTATTTTGATAAATTTTATTACTCTGTACATTTTTACTTGGGACTGAGCGCTAATAATTAAACAACTTTTTATGATTAATTTTACACCCTAAATGACTGAAATAAATAAAGATAATTACTGTAAAAATTCGAGATTTTTCCGTATACTTTTATCCGCCACTGATTAACAACAGAGCACGATAACACTTTCTGGGAAAACTGTCGGCAGATAAATCTAAAATTGGTGGCTGCTCTTCTGTTTAAACACGATTGCTTATTTTCAAGACATTAAAGTTATTACTGTGCATAATTGATATGTATGAAATACTGTTTTTGTTCCATCACTTTCCACTATCTCTTGTTTCTTGGCTATATATATATATAAAACATACATATACTTCTTATGCATATGAATGAGAACCACAACATCCATATTCTCTTCACAAATAACTCTAATACTTCTATCTAACTGCTCTTACTTCTTGATCGATCATCATCACCTCAATCACACCCTTCTTCTTCGTCAACCAAACATCACACGACGGTTTTATGTTTTGTTTGAAAACCTCACAACCCAGCACTTCAACACCCATTTAATCACCGCCATTCTCCTTCTGTTTTACTCTTACGCTACTACTGCTATGGATTTCTGTTTGACTACTGCTACTCATCTGTTTATGATCAAAAACCACTCAAAACACCATCGATAACTACCTCAAACCTCTACCCTCACCTTCTTGAACCAACCTTCTACTGCCCGGTTTCTTTTTGTTTCTGATAATAACTGAACAACCACCACTGAAGCAAGAACAACATCACCAAACCATTTTAATAATTTCTTTTATTCTGTATTCTATTTCGGTTCAAGAACAACCCAGAAACCATCACGTAACCGAATGTTTAACCACCATCTTCAACTTTGGGTTGTTAATTACCATCACCATCGAACAATTATACAAACTCCATCTTCATCACCACAACTTTATCACCTCTATAAACCCACTAACCTGCAAAACCTTCGGAGGACTGCTGCAGCTCGGTTCCATTGTTTCTGTTACTATCGAGTACCTAACACCGCCATTAAACCATCAACAAAGGTTGCTATCTATTTTGTGTTCAACAACCCAGCTTCATCTTTACTATACAGCACCGCAACTTCATCACCTTATCTTTGTTTGATCAACCACCACCCACCAATCGTCGACACCCTCTTTACAATTTATTTACGATTAACTTCTTTGTTTCTGTCAAACAAGAAGCTACAAATAGCAGCTGTTCCTGCTGCTGTGTGCAGTCGTGAATCACCAAGGAACACCTCCCACCACTAAACAGTCCCAAATGATCACCCACTGCAACCTTTATATATTTTTTTCTTTCGTTTTGATCACCATCCGCTGTTCGAACAACAGCTACTCTTCCTATTACAGTAACGATCGAAGGAATGATGATGATAGACAGCTGCAACTTGATGGTTTCGTTCCTGTTTCAACTATTAACCAAAACCTTTAATGTTACATGGACAATAATGGGGTTTTAATAAGTCAACTTCCCTCTGGTCGATACAAGCGAACTGTTGATAAAGATAATTTAATGATGATGGCTTTCGCTTTCTGTTTCCCTTTTCCTTTTCACTGCTGTAACTCAATTTGTGTTTCCTGTTGGAGTCGATGAAACTTAAACAATTTACTGTTGGGCCGTGTCCCAATTTTTTTGGGCTGAAATCTATATTTTCATGATGGGCCGAAAGGAAATTGGGCCAAGTTATAAGATGATACGGGTTATATAGATAGAAGTTGTATATTAAAACAGAAATGAATGGGCAACGGAGTGGTTTGGTGTGGTGTCGGGTTAGCTTGTGGTCGCGTGTTCGAGCTTATGCAGGGGCGTTTAAATTTTTTTAAAGATTGTTTCATTAAGGTAGTATTTTTATTATTTTTGTTATTATTATTATTATTATTATTATTATTATTATTATTATTATTATTATTATTATTATTATTATTGTTATTATGATAAATATTATTATTACTGATATTAAAGATATAATTATTATTACCACTAATATGATTAATATTATTATCATTATTGTTAGTATTAGTAAGATCATTATTATTATCATTATTATAATTATTATTATCATTAGTATTAAAATAATTAAAATGATTAATAAGATTATTTTTATTATTATTACTAACTTTAGTATTAGTATTAACATTATTATTGTAGCGACCCCGACAAATCGTCAAGTGACGGCGTCGTCTACGTATGGTCCCATTACATGGTTATAAGTATTTATAACAAAGTTTGACCGAAAATATGTCGCATACATTTCATAAAGGATGTTTCAATGTTTACAAAAGTAATTCCCAAGACAAGTACATAACAAAAGTTATTATTCATATGAAACACGCGCGACATAGTTTAAAATAGCCAAAAAGACGCTCCACGTATGCAAGTATACTCGACATCCAATGCAAGTATCAAAAAGTATGTGCGGAAGCATGTATCACTTTAGTTCAAGGACCTGAGAAAAACATAGAGAATCTGTCAACGAAAACGTTGGTGAAATCATAGGTTTAAATAAGTAAATGAGTAATAGTAAGTTGAACCACAAGATTTGCAACATCGATAAAGCCATAGTACATTCTAAAAGTTAATATTCACGAGCACCCAATTATCAAAGCTTAACGTTCCGTCCGTTGAATACCCCATCAATTAGTGCTAGAACAACACTGTTCCCGAAAATATATTTCATTCGTAAACGGTAGCGAACCGTTTGAATGAGGGTTTGTCAAACCCATATGGCCATATAACATAAGTTCTCGCTTACACCATCTGATGTAACTAATGATAATCGGATTGAGGATTTTCGTTCTAAACTCGTATGTAGAATGTTTGTTTTCCCGTTCTTGTGTTCACTTAGTTCAAAAGAATCGTTTATGTTTTCTCATCCCAAAAGTAAGTTTAAAAGAGTAAAAGTGGGACTATGATCTCACCTTTGATTGCAAGAGTGAAATAGTACTTCAACAAGTAAACGTGTAAAGAACAATGCTAGTCTCGACCTAAACAATTAGGTTGTATCAATATCGATAGTCACGAAGGGTCAAAGATGTTCAATTAGTCCTATGGCTCAATACGACTCGATTAATATAGCATGTGAAGCAAATTGTCAAGTTTCATGCAAGATACAAGTATAAAAGCATGTTAGGAAGATTGCATAATTAATTGGTTAAGTTTGACAAAAAGTCAAACTTGGTCGGTCAAAGTCAACGAAAAAGTCAACATGTTCGGGTCGGGTCTCGGACAAGTTTTCTATGCTAATTATTCATATATAAGCATGTTGGGACAAGTTGCATGTGAATTGGAGGTCTAGAACGTGCCAAACATTTTTCATAAAATGGACACCGGAGACAGAAGCTGGGCACGGCTTATGCCGCGCCGCGGCACCCTTCTGTCGCGCCGCGACAATAGGCGGGTGCTGGTGCCTGGTCTGTTTCACTTGTCCAACTTGATCCAAACTTCAAATAAGCATAAAACGCAAACCACAAACACTTAGGACTCGCACCTTATATCGTTGGAAAGCTCTTTTAACATAGAATGCAACTAAACACAATTTAACAATCAAAAACCTCATTTGTAACAACCGAGTTTTCCAACCAAGTGATCATTCAATGCCCACATTAATGCTTCAAACTCACCAATGCACATTTAATGATTTGGGCATTCAATGCATACATATGACATGCCATTTTGTAGGTAATTGAGCATACAATACAACTAACAACTTACTAACAACAATTCATGGCAATCAATGCATCAAATAATCACTTCAAGTTCTTCAAACCCTAACTCAATTCCACCAAAAATCACTAATCAAGTTCTTAGAGTTTTCTCATGCAACCTACACATCAAATTGAAGCTAGTAACACTAGGAACACATTTAATACATGCATTCATAACATTTAACAACTTTTAATCAACCAAATCACCAAATTAAACACACCCAAGTTCATATTCAAACTAGTTACTCTAAATAACGAAATCAAGCATATAAATCATATAATCATGTTAGACTTGAGCCATAGACACTAATTAACAACTTTATAACTCAAAAATCTCAAGAACACATAAAATTAGTGATTTTAGAAAGTTACCCAAATGCAAAGAAATCGGTATGGAATCGAAGAGGAGATCACGAGGAGTTCAAATATGTAATTTGTTTTGATCGAATCCTTCTTGAACGAATTTGGATGATGAATTGCTTTATGGAGAAATTAGAGAAAAGGTGGAAGTAATTTAGAAAAAGGAAAAATGAAAGGATAATTGTGGGGAGGTGGTTGACTAGTCAAATGGCTAGTCACCATTTTGGGGTTTTGGCAAAACAAGTCCCTCAAGTTGTAATCGGGTGCGTTAACTTACCTAAACAAGATAAATTGAAACGCGTATTAACGGAAGATGTTATATACATATAACGGAGTTTAAAATAGTATAACGGAGAAATAAACGGAAAAAGGCGGGATGTTACATTACCTACACCTTAAAAGAAATTTCGTCCCGAAATTTAAGTAGGCGTAGCAATCGTTGTTTCTTCCTCGGAGTCTGACGTTTCCGGAATCGGGAATAGATGAGGGTGTTTCTTTCGCATTTGATCTTCTCTTTCCCAAGTAAACTCGGGTCCCCTTTTTGCGTTCCAACGGACCTTAACAATCGGGATCCGGCTTTGTTTTAATTCCTTCTCGACGTAGTCCACAATTTCAACCGGTTCCTCCACAAAATGGAGTTTGTCATTAATAGTAAGTTCCTCGAGAGGAACGACGATATCGGGCTCGGCAAGACATTTCTTCAAGTTAGATACATGAAAGGTAGGATGGACGGAGCTTAGTTGAGGCGGAAGATCCAAACGATACGCAACGGTTCCAACACGTTCTAAGATTTCGAAAGGACCAACGTACCGCGGATTTAGTTTCCCACGTTTCCCAAAACGGATGACACCTTTCCAAGGTGCGACTTTTAACATGACGCGGTCACCGACTTGAAATTCGAGGTCTTTGCGTCTTTTGTCGGTATAGCATTTTTGACGACTCCGGGCCGTCCGAAGCCTATCTCGGATTTGAAGAATCTTCTCGGTGGTTTCGTGAATGAGATCGGGCCCGGAAATTTGCACGTCACCCACTTCGGCCCAACAAAGAGGAGAGCGACATTTTCGGCCATATAACGCTTCAAAAGGTGCGGCCTTAATACTCGCGTGATAGCTATTATTGTAAGAGAATTCGGCGAGAGGTAAGTGATTGTCCCAAGCTTTTCCAAAATCAACAACGCAGGCTCGTAACATATCCTCTAAGGTTTGTATTGTACGTTCACTTTGCCCATCGGTTTGGGGATGATATGCGGTGCTCATGTCCAAACGCGTTCCCAGCGCTTCTTGTAACGTACGCCAAAATCTAGAAACGAAACGACCATCTCGGTCGGAGATAATCGATAAAGGTACACCGTGTCGGGCTACAATCTCCTTAATGTATAGTCGTGCAAGTTTCTCCATTTTGTCGGTCTCTTTAATGGCGAGAAAGTGCGCGGATTTGGTGAGGCGATCGACAATGACCCAAATAGTATCATAACCGCCTGGCGTTTTTGGTAGTTTGGTGATAAAATCCATCGTGATCCTTTCCCACTTCCATTGCGGGATCTCGGGTTGTTGAAGTAACCCGGACGGTCTTTGGTGTTCGGCTTTGACTTTAGCGCAAGTCAAACATTTGGCAACGTAAGTAGCGACTTCCTTTTTGATGTTCGGCCACCAATATCGTTCTTTAAGGTCGTGGTACATCTTATTGGCGCCGGGATGAATCGAGTATCGCGATTTGTGGGCTTCGTCTAGGATGAGGTTTCGTAAGTCGCCATATCTAGGCACCCAAATTCTTCCGGCGTAATATCGAAGTCCGGTCTCCTTAACTTCGAATCGGGAGACGAGAATGTTTAAAAGTTCGCGTGCGATGTTGTTGTCTTTAAGAGCCTCCTCTTGAGCTACACGAATTTGGCTATTAAGGTTGGAGTGAATGGTGATGTTTAAAGCTCGGACACGAAGAGGCACCGCTCTTTCCTTTCGACTTAAGGCATCGGCCACTACATTTGCCTTTCCGGGGTGATAACGAAGCTCGCAATTATAATCGTTCAAGGTCTCAATCCACCTTCGTTGTCTCATGTTTAGTTGCTTTTGATCGAAGATATGTTGGAGACTTTTGTGATCGGTAAAGATAGTACTCTTGGTACCAAGAAGATGATGTCTCCATAGCTTAAGTGCAAAGATGACGGCACCGAGTTCAAGATCATGTGTCGTGTAGTTTCGTTCGTGGACTTTGAGTTGTCGAGAGGCATAAGCAATGACTTTCTTTCGTTGCATTAATACGCATCCATAACCGTTTTTCGAGGCATCACAATATACAACAAAATCATCATTGCCTTCGGGAAGTGACAAGATAGGAGCGGTGGTTAGCTTAGTTTTCAAGATTTGAAAAGCAGTTTCTTGTTCGGATGTCCAAACTAATTTTCGTTCCTTGTGAGTTAACGCGGTTAGAGGGCGAGCGATTAAGGAGAAATCCTTGATGAATTTACGATAGTATCCGGCGAGACCCAAGAATTGACGAATTTGAGTAGGAGTAGTAGGAGTCTCCCATTTACTAATGGCTTCGATTTTCGCGGGATCGACTTTAATGCCTTGATCACTTACAACATGACCGAGGAATTGAACTTCCTTCAACCAAAATTCACACTTGGAGAACTTGGCATAGAGTTGTTCTTTTCTCAAGAGTTCAAGCACGAGTCGGAGATGTTCTTTGTGTTCCTCTTCGTTTTTAGAATAGATCAAAATATCATCGATGAACACGATAACGAATTTGTCGAGGTAAGGTTTGCACACGCGGTTCATGAGATCCATGAACACCGCCGGTGCGTTAGTGAGACCGAAAGGCATGACAAGGAATTCATAACTACCATAACGAGTCCGGAAAGCGGTTTTGGAGATATCTTCCCCCTTAACCCTTAGTTGATGATAACCCGAACGGAGATCGATTTTTGAGTATACACGAGAACCTTGTAGTTGATCAAAAAGTTCATCAATGCGAGGAAGAGGATATCGGTTCTTAACCGTCAATTTGTTTAGTTCACGATAATCAATGCACATTCGTAGGGATCCGTCTTTCTTCTTGACGAACAAAATCGGAGCGCCCCATGGTGAATGGCTAGGTTGAATGAAACCACGGTCAAGTAACTCTTGGATTTGACTTTGTAATTCTTGTAATTCAGATGGAGCGAGTCTATACGGTGCACGCGCTACGGGTGCGGCTCCTGGAATAAGATCGATTTGAAATTCAACCGGTCGATGAGGTGGAAGACCCGGTAATTCGTCGGGAAATACATCGGAAAAGTCACTAACAATTGGCACATCTTCGATACGCTTTTCGTAGGCCTCGACTTTCTTAACGTGAGCAAGAATCGCGAAACAACCCTTGCGAAGAAGTTTTCGAACTTTAAGGCACGAAACGAGATTGAGTCCGGTGCAATTTTTGTCACCGTAGACAATCAATGGTTCACCATTCTCGATAGGAATTCGGATTGCGTGAAGATCGCAAAGAATGTGAGATTTATTTTTGACCATCCAATTCATACCGATTATTACATCAAAACTCCCTAGTTCCATGGGTATCAAGTCAATTTCAAATTCATTACCCAAAATGTTTAAAGTACACCCCCGGTAATACGTGTCGGCACTTAAGAGTTTTCCGTCGGCCACTTCGATAGAATAAGTAGTATCTAAGGGGTGTGGTGGAGTGCAAAGAGTAGGAGCCAAAGTCTTAGACACAAAACATTTATCGGCACCCGAATCGAATAAGCAAGTAACATAAGTGTTGTTGAGAAGAAACGTACCCGTGACTAGTTCATTGTCATCTCGGGCTTCCTCGGTGTTGATGTTATAGGCTCGGCCTCGGTTGTTGGGGTTGGTTTTCTTTTTCGGGCATTCGTTCTTATAATGACCCGTTTGGCCACATTCGTAACAAGTGACCGTTTTTGGAGGATTGGGCCCCTTTCGAGCGACGGGGGCGGTGCTTGTGCAATTGTTGGCCCTATGACCAACTCCTTGGCAACGGTGACAAATTAGCTTGTTACATTCGCCGTAATGATGTTTGTGGCACTTGTTGCACAAAGGTAAGTTTCCGACATAACCCTTCTTGCCGTCGTTGTTGAAGGGCTTTTTGGTGAAGGTGTTGTTGTTGTAGTTAGTTGATGGAGTGGCTTCCCATTTCCTTTTGTTGCCACCCGACTTGTCCTCGGCCTTAGGAGCCGGCACTACGATTTCGTCAACCGTTTCGATTAATTGACGGGCCATGTTCATAGCGGCTTGATGAGTAGTGGGTTTGGATGACATCACCCCTTGTTTGATGCTTTTTGGAAGACCGAGCATGTAGAGCTCAATCCTTTGAGATTCGGGGTTAACAAGATTAGGACACATTAAGGATAGTTCGGCGAAGCGTTGATTATAAGCCTTAAGATCGTTTCCGACCGCTTTCAAAGCTCTTAGTTCTTCCTCGAGCTTTCGGGTTTCTTCGCGCGGAAAGTATTCGACAATCATCTTTTCCTTCAAATCGGCCCAAGAGAGGGCATGAGCTTCATCGGTACCCACCGATTGAACATAGGTGTTCCACCAAGTGAGAGCAACACCGGAGAACGTGTGGGTGGAGTATTTGACCTTGTCTTGATCACGACAACCGCTTATGCTAAAGACGGCCTCGGTTTGTTCAAACCAACGAGTAAGCACAACCGGTCCACCGGTTCCATCATAAGTGTGAGGTTTGCACCCCATGAAAGCTTTGTAGGAGCATCCCTCGTTTGAGTTACCGGCCCCATTGTTGTTGTTGTTGTTGTGGTTGTTGTTATTGTTATTGTTGTTGGAAGAGTGACCGGCCATGGCCGCATCTACGGCGGTAGCTATCATCCGTTCGAGCGCTTGTTCGGGAGTTTCATTGCGGCGTACACGACGAGGAGCCATTGTTCCTTCAAAACAAAAGAATACCGTTGGTTAGTATTCTAAATAATACTAACCGCGATATGGAATAAAGATAAAGAGAAAATTATCCTTGACTCGCCTTAGATTCTTTATGGCATAATGTCGGTATGTTCATATGAGTCACCGTAATATAATTTCCGGGAATTATATTACCCTAATTCATATGTGCATTCGACATTACATCATATAGTCAAGGTGGCGTGTCAATTAAATTATACAACGCAAGATTTAGATAGAATAAGAGTAGATATGAGTAAGAGAGTTCGAGTATAAATGCACAAATTGTCAGGTAATTCCTATGTCAAGTCTATATGCCGGTTGTAGTCTAGACTCACCAATGTACCCTATGACTCGGGGTTGACACCAATGAACTCTAAATCCCTACAACCAAAGCTCTGATACCACTTGTAGCGACCCCGACAAATCGTCAAGTGACGGCGTCGTCTACGTATGGTCCCATTACATGGTTATAAGTATTTATAACAAAGTTTGACCGAAAATATGTCGCATACATTTCATAAAGGATGTTTCAATGTTTACAAAAGTAATTCCCAAGACAAGTACATAACAAAAGTTATTATTCATATGAAACACGCGCGACATAGTTTAAAATAGCCAAAAAGACGCTCCACGTATGCAAGTATACTCGACATCCAATGCAAGTATCAAAAAGTATGTGCGGAAGCATGTATCACTTTAGTTCAAGGACCTGAGAAAAACATAGAGAATCTGTCAACGAAAACGTTGGTGAAATCATAGGTTTAAATAAGTAAATGAGTAATAGTAAGTTGAACCACAAGATTTGCAACATCGATAAAGCTATAGTACATTCTAAAAGTTAATATTCACGAGCACCCAATTATCAAAGCTTAACGTTCCGTCCGTTGAATACCCCATCAATTAGTGCTAGAACAACACTGTTCCCGAAAATATATTTCATTCGTAAACGGTAGCGAACCGTTTGAATGAGGGTTTGTCAAACCCATATGGCCATATAACATAAGTTCTCGCTTACACCAACTGATGTAACTAATGATAATCGGATTGAGGATTTTCGTTCTAAACTCGTATGTAGAATGTTTGTTTTCCCGTTCTTGTGTTCACTTAGTTCAAAAGAATCGTTTATGTTTTCTCATCCCAAAAGTAAGTTTAAAAGAGTAAAAGTGGGACTATGATCTCACCTTTGATTGCAAGAGTGAAATAGTACTTCAACAAGTAAACGTGCAAAGAACAATGCTAGTCTCGACCTAAACAATTAGGTTGTATCAATATCGATAGTCACGAAGGGTCAAAGATGTTCAATTAGTCCTATGGCTCAATACGACTCGATTAATATAGCATGTGAAGCAAATTGTCAAGTTTCATGCAAGATACAAGTATAAAAGCATGTTAGGAAGATTGCATAATTAATTGGTTAAGTTTGACAAAAAGTCAAACTTGGTCGGACAAAGTCAACGAAAAAGTCAACATGTTCGGGTCGGGTCTCGGACAAGTTTTCTATGCTAATTATTCATATATAAGCATGTTGGGACAAGTTGCATGTGAATTGGAGGTCTAGAACGTGCCAAACATTTTTCATAAAATGGACACCGGAGACAGAAGCTGGGCACGGCTTATGCCGCGCCGCGGCACCCTTCTGTCGCGCCGCGACAATAGGCGGGTGCTGGTGCCTGGTCTGTTTCACTTGTCCAACTTGATCCAAACTTCAAATAAGCATAAAACGCAAACCACAAACACTTAGGACTCGCACCTTATATCGTTGGAAAGCTCTTTTAACATAGAATGAAACTAAACACAATTTAACAATCAAAAACCTCATTTGTAACAACCGAGTTTTCCAACCAAGTGATCATTCAATGCCCACATTAATGCTTCAAACTCACCAATGCACATTTAATGATTTGGGCATTCAATGCATACATATGACATGCCATTTTGTAGGTAATTGAGCATACAATACAACTAACAACTTACTAACAACAATTCATGGCAATCAATGCATCAAATAATCACTTCAAGTTCTTCAAACCCTAACTCAATTCCACCAAAAATCACTAATCAAGTTCTTAGAGTTTTCTCATGCAACCTACACATCAAATTGAAGCTAGTAACACTAGGAACACATTTAATACATGCATTCATAACATTTAACAACTTTTAATCAACCAAATCACCAAATTAAACACACCCAAGTTCATATTCAAACTAGTTACTCTAAATAACGAAATCAAGCATATAAATCATATAATCATGTTAGACTTGAGCCATAGACACTAATTAACAACTTTATAACTCAAAAATCTCAAGAACACATAAAATTAGTGATTTTAGAAAGTTACCCAAATGCAAAGAAATCGGTATGGAATCGAAGAGGAGATCACGAGGAGTTCAAATATGTAATTTGTTTTGATCGAATCCTTCTTGAACGAATTTGGATGATGAATTGCTTTATGGAGAAATTAGAGAAAAGGTGGAAGTAATTTAGAAAAAGGAAAAATGAAAGGATAATTGTGGGGAGGTGGTTGACTAGTCAAATGGCTAGTCACCATTTTGGGGTTTTGGCAAAACAAGTCCCTCAAGTTGTAATCGGGTGCGTTAACTTACCTAAACAAGATAAATTGAAACGCGTATTAACGGAAGATGTTATATACATATAACGGAGTTTAAAATAGTATAACGGAGAAATAAACGGAAAAAGGCGGGATGTTACAATTATTATCATTAATATTAGTATTATTATCATACTTATAATTATTATTATCATTATTATTATTATTATGATTAACATAAGTATTATTATCGATAATATCATTACTATTATTAATATGAGTATCATTAATAGTATTGTTATTATTAAAAATTATTATCATTATTATCACTATTACAAACATTATCATTTTTACTATTATTATTAGAATTATTTTATTATTATTATTATTATTATTATTATTATTATTATTATTATTATTATTATTATTATTATTATTATTATTATTATTATTATTATTATTATTATTATCATTTCTATTAAAAGTATCATTATAACTAAAGTTATCATTTTTATTAAAACTATAATTTTTATTAAAATTTAACATTATTAGTAAAGTTATTATCTTTATTAAAATTATCATTTTTTTTAAATTAACATTAATATTATTGTTATTATAACTATTATTACTATCGTTATTATCATCATTCTTATTAGTATTATTGCAAATAGATATTTTTTTTATATAAAAAATATATTACAATTATATTAATATTACATATTACTATATTCTATTAATAAAATACTATTAATCAAACTATATATTTTTATCATAAAGACCTTAATGTAAAGTTCTTATTTTTATAAATAAATTATTAAACTACCTTTATAAGAAATTATTTTATTAATATTAATAAATGAATTAATAAAGCATAAAACATTTATATCACTAATAATAATATATAAATTTGTTCGATTACAATTATATGTGTTAATATATATATATATATATATATATATATATATATATATATATATATATATATATATATATATATATATATATATATATATATATATATATATATATATATATATATATATATGAATGAATGATATAGGTTCGTGAATCCGAGGCCAACCCTGCATTGTTCAGTTCCGTCGTATGCATATTTTTACTAGAAAAGACAGTATCGTGAGTTTCATTTGCTCCCTTTTTAAATGCTTTTGCAATATATATTTTTGGGCTGAGAATACATGCGCTGTTTTTATAACTGTTTGTTGAAATGGACAGAAGTACTTAAAACTACATTCTATGGCTGGATTATTAAATCGAATATGACCCTTTTTAGTCTGGTAATCTAAGAATTAGGGAACAGACACCCTAATTGACGCGAATCTTAAAGATATATCTATCGGGCGCAACAAGCCCCATCCGGGTTACGGATGCTTTAGTACTTCAATTTATCATGTTCGATGAGAGTCCCGGAATGATGGGGATATTCTATATGCATCTTGTTAAGGTCGGTTACCAAGTGTTCACCATATGAATGATTTTTATCTCTATGCAGTTTGCGAAATGCCTGTATGAGATGTATGATATTTATGAATATGAAATCTTGTGGTCTATTAAAATATTGAAATGGTTGTTATGATAAACCTATGAACTCACCAACCATTTGGTTGACATTTTAAGCATGTTTATTCTCAGGTATGAAAGAAATCTTTCGCTCTGCATTTTCTCATTTTAAAGATATTACTTGGAGTATTTCATGGCATATTTCAAATGATGTTGCATTCAAGTCGTTTGATTTCAAAAAGACTGTTATGACAGATTAGTCATTCATATTATAGGATCTATATATCATTTGTATCAAAAGGTTATATTTTGAAATGAGTTTGTCTTTTAAAAGAATGCAATGTTTGTAAAACGTATCATATAGAGGTATGAACCTCATAATGGGACCAGATGTTGATGTATTCGTCTAGGTGGATTTGGACGGGTCTTTACTGTGATGACCCGGAAATTTTCGACCAAATTTAAACTTAATCTTTATATGGTTTCGACATGATAAGCAAAGTCTATTAAATTGAATATCAAAATTTTTGGAACTATTTTTTATGAATACAATTAACCTTTGACTACTCCCGACGATTCACGAACAAATGTGTGTAAATAATTATATAAATATATATATGGATATATAATATTAATATGAATCTATATAGATATAAATATATAAAAGATTTCTATTAATAACTAATATATTGTGACATGTACAAAATATATAGATATTAAATTAAAATATTATATAATATGGATAATACATACTTAACAACATATTAGAATTAATCATACAAATAGTTATTATAATAATATTATTATTACTTTCAGTATTAATATTAATATTAATATTAATATTAATTTTAATTTTAATATTAATATTAATATTATTAGTGATATATATAATCTATAGATACAAAATTGTTATATATAAATGATTGTAGTATTAGTATTACTAATATTATTATTAACATTAATAGTATTAGTATTATTATAAATAGTATTATTATCATCATTTATAATATTTTTATCATTTCATTATTATCATTGTTACTTATATTTATTATTATTTTTAATATATATAAATATATGAACTTTGATATGTACAAGTAGTGTTACTAATATCATTGAAATTATTATCATTATCAATTTTGTTATTATTATTATTATTATTATTATTATTATTATTATTATTATTATTATTATTATTATTATTATTATTATTATTATTATTAATTTCACTATTATTAATAAAATTAATATTAAAAACTAATGCATGTATAATTAACATAAGTATGTTTTCTTCATATATTTAATATACAGATATAGATATATTTGTTATACATCTATACAAATTCAGTTATATATAAATACATATATGTATACAAAATACAGTTATATTATACAAATACTTATACTATTATATATATACGTAAATATGATTTATTATATATAAAATTGGTATTCAATTGTAAATCGTTTTCAGCCTGTAGACTAGTTGATTTTTCTGTCACCAATTCGTACCAATCATGGATTCAATCACTTGAAAGAATCCAAATTCTGTCAGCAACTGACATCATCATTTATTTTTATATTTATTTTCTTGTACGATCGAATATAACCTGTTGAATTGAATTGAATTACAAAACCATCACATTGTCCATGATCACACTACAATACAACCATTAATCAATTTTGATACAGAATCAATCAATCAACTACATTATACCTTTTTACTTGTTCTAAGAATCAAATCATCAATTTTCACATTCTTGAGACACGTCTCTCATACAGATATCGATTCTTGAAAACCCTTATTTTGGAGATCATGCATAACCACAAATCATAATCATCATTCTATCTCTTCTCTCTTTCGTTTTTCATTCAATAAAGGAAACACCCGCCATCACCCCCTTATATTTGTGTTTATGGTTCCAAACTCCAAACTCACCCACCATCGAACTCAAACACCACCACACTACTTACATCTACTTCTATTTTTATACAAACACCAACACAAATCATGAAGCATTTACATCACTAAACCACCACCACTTCCACAGCCGCTGTTACTTCTTTTTACTTCAAATGAAATCATCATTAACCGTTACCTTCAAAAACCAAATCATCATCTTTTACTGTTCGCTACTACAATTATATTTTTTTCTGTTTCTTGTTGAACAAACCATCAAGCGTGCTTGATACTGCTGCACTTCTTCTTCTGGTTACCAACGACAAATTCCTAAGGTGAATGATACACTTGATTATTTAGGGATTTAGAAAAAAAAAACAAATTTAATTGATTGTTAGGAGCACACTTGCTAAAAGGGATTATGAGGGTGGTTGTACCCACTCGATACCTTTATCACAAGTTGATGTTACGGAGTAGTATTTAAATCAGTATGGGCACCGAAATTCTAACAATAATAAAGGTTTACAGCAAGTGAAGATTTAATCTTTCTTTTTCCTAATGGTCAACATAAACTACCCTACTTGTTATATTAAAAGAATCCAATATATGACACCTATCCTAGTGGGCTGTATTTTTTTAAAAAAACTTGCAATGAGCTGTAAAGAGAATTCTTGTTGAAAATAGCGATTAAAAAAAGAAAAGAAACGGAAGGACTGTTGTTGCTGTTTTCTTGTTCGTAAACCCATCACCAAACCTTACCTTCACCACTTAAAATCACCACCAAGTTCAATTTTGTTTTCGATATTTTTTTTTTGCTACGGCTCCTGACCTTCTGTTACTCTTGCTGCTACAGCCGATCAAACTCATGTACTTTATTTGTCGACTGCAGTTACTACGGGAATATTGATCGAACCAAAACCCTATTTAAGCGATATATAATCGAGCCTTCTTTCGATGATAATGGACTAAGTTGAGGATCCAATTAAACTCTTACGGGCTTTTGGATTACTTGTTAAACTTGGGCCAATAAATCTTTGAATGGGTTCCTTGAATTTAAATGGACTAACATCTTGGGCTAGTTGCCTTTGGGCTTAAACGTATGAAGGGTCGTTTGGACAGGTTATATAGTTTAGGATAGGAGTCAAAACAGAAAGTGACCAACAGATCAATGGTTGGTTGTGTGGTCGGGGAACGAGAGGTCTTAGGTTCGAATCCGGGCAAGGGCTATTATTTCTTTTTGAGCTTCTCTTGTTAGGTAGCTATTATTATTACTCTCATTGTTATTATTATTATTATCATCATTATTATTATTATTATTATTATTATTATTATTATTATTATTATTATTATTATTATTATTATTAGGTAATAAGTATTATTATCAAAAGGATTATTTTTATTATCATTATTATTTTTATTAAACCATATTTTTACAATCATTACTATTACTATTATTATTATTATTATTATTATTATTATTATTATTATTATTATTATTATTATTATTATTATTATTATTATTATTATTATTATTATCATCATTATCATGACTTATATATATATATATATATATATATATATATATATATATATATATATATATATATATATATATATATATATATATGCTTATTATCATTATTTTGATTATCATTAGTAATATTATTGTTATCATGGTTATTATCACTATAATTATTTTTATTATTAAGTAATATTACTATTATTATTATTATTATTATTATTATTATTATTATTATTATTATTATTATTATTATTATTATTATTATTATTATTATTATTATTATTATAAGATAATACAACTTTTTATTTATTATTAGTGTTTTATCAAATAACAAATACTTACATAAAACAATAATTAATACATATAACATATAATATCACTAATAATATATAAACCTGTTCGATTTCAACTATGTGTGTTAATATATATAAAAAATGTTATAGGTTCGTGAATCTGAGGCCAACCCTGCATTATTCAGTTCCGTCGTATGTATATTTTTACTACAAAATATCGTACGGTGAGTTCATTTGCTCCCTTTTACTCTTTACATTTTTGGGACTGAGAATATATGCGCTGTTTTTATAACTGCTTTATTAAATGCTTTTGAAATATATTTTGAACTGCGAATACATGAAATGCTTTTATAAATGTTTGACAAGATAGACACAAGCAAAACATTCCTCGAATGAATTATTATGCAGACAGAAGTTCTGTGGATTATTATTGAATTAGTTGGACATTATAATTGCCACTAATTGTTGTGAATATTTCACCTGATTATTATTGCTTGGTAACCTAAGAATTAGAATCGGGTATGGCCCTAATTCACGCGAATCCTAAAGGTAGCTACCGGGTTTAACACCCCCACCCAGAATGTTCACTAGACGGAAGGGCTAGTGGGCGTGGTGTTTAGTACTTCGAAGTTTATATGAATATTATACAGACGAGATGTTCTATTTTGGGGATATTATTTATGCGCATTATATGTTAAGGTCGGTTACCAAGCCAAGCTATGAAAGCAATGAAAAGTGAATGTTATGTATCGAGAGAATGATTTTATACACAGGTTATGTGTATGTTATTTTTGTGCACAAGATATGTGTACGGTGAAATGTCCCGTTCTTATTGATTAAAAACGTTCCATATTAATTGATTTCGTTGCGAGGTTTTGACCTCTATATGAGACGTTTTTCAAAGACTGCATTCATTTTTAAAACAAACCATAACCTTTATTTCATAGATAAAGGTTTTAAAAAGCTTTACGTAGATTATCAAATAATGATAATCTAAAATATCCTGTTTACACACGACCATTACATAATGGTTTACAATACAAATATGTTACAACAAAATAAGTTTCTTGAATGCAGTTTTTACACAATATCATACAAGCATGGACTCCAAATCTCGTCCTTATTTAAGTATGCGATAGCGGAAGCTCTTAATAATCACCTGAGAATAAACATGCTTAAAACGTCAACCAAAATGTTGGTGAGTTATAGGTTTAACCTATATATATCAAATCATAATAATAGACCACAAGATTTCATATTTCAATACACATCCCATACATAGAGATAAAAATCATTCATATGGTGAACACCTGGTAACCGACATTAACAAGATGCATATATAAGAATATCTCCATCATTCCGGGACACCCTTCGGATATGATATAAATTTCGAAGTACTAAAGCATCCGGTACTTTGGATGGGGTTTGTTAGGCCCAATAGATCTATCTTTAGGATTCGCGTCAATTAGGGTGTATGTTCCCTAATTCTTAGATTACCAGACTTAATAAAAAGGAGCATATTCGATTTCGATAATTCAACCATAGAATGTAGTTTCACGTACTTGTGTCTATTTTGTAAATCATTTATAAAACCTGCATGTATTCTCATCCCAAAAATATTAGATTTTAAAAGTGGGACTATAACTCACTTTCACAGATTTTTACTTCGTCGGGAAGTAAGACTTGGCCACTGGTTGATTCACGAACCTATAACAATATATACATATATATCAAAGTATGTTCAAAATATATTTACAACACTTTTAATATATTTTGATGTTTTAAGTTTATTAAGTCAGCTGTCCTCGTTAGTAACCTACAACTAGTTGTCCACAGTTAGATGTACAGAAATAAATCGATAAATATTATCTTGAATCAATCCACGACCCAGTGTATATGTATCTCAGTATTGATCACAACTCAAACTATATATATTTTGGAATCAACCTCAACCCTGTATAGCTAACTCCAACATTCACATATAGAGTGTCTATGGTTGTTCTGAAATATATATAGATGTGTCGACATGATAGGTCGAAACATTGTATACGTGTCTATGGTATCTCAAGATTACATAATATATAATACAAGTTGATTAAGTTATGGTTGGAATAGATTTGTTACCAATTTTCACGTAGCTAAAATGAGAAAAATTATCCAATCTTGTCTTACCCATAACTTCTTCATTTTAAATCCGTTTTGAGTGAATCAAATTGCTATGGTTTCATATTGAACTCGATTTTATGAATCTAAACAGAAAAAGTATAGGTTTATAGTCGGAAAAATAAGTTACAAGTCATTTTTGTAAAGGTAGTCATTTCAGTCGAAAGAACGACGTCTAGATGACCATTTTAGAAAACATACTTCCACTTTGAGTTTAACCATAATTTGTGGATATAGTTTCATGTTCATAATAAAAATCATTTTCTCAGAATAACAACTTTTAAATCAAAGTTTATCATAGTTTTTAATTAACGAACCCAAAACAGCCCGCGGTGTTACTACGACGGCGTAAATCCGGTTTTACGGTGTTTTTCGTGTTTCCAGGTTTTAAATCATTAAGTTAGCATATCATATAGATATAGAACATGTGTTTAGTTGATTTTAAAAGTCAAGTTAGAAGGATTAACTTTTGTTTGCGAACAAGTTTAGAATTAACTAAACTATGTTCTAGTGATTACAAGTTTAAACCTTCGAATAAGATAGCTTTATATGTATGAATCGAATGATGTTATGAACATCATTAATACCTTAAGTTCCTTGGATAAACCTACTAGAAAAGAGAAAAATGGATCTAGCTTCAACGGATCCTTGGATGGCTCGAAGTTCTTGAAGCAGAATCATGACACGAAAACAAGTTCAAGTAAGATCATCACTTGAAATAAGATTGTTATAGTTATAGAAATTGAACCAAAGTTTGAATATGATTATTACCTTGTATTAGAATGATAACCTACTGTAAGAAACAAAGATTTCTTGAGGTTGGATGATCACCTTACAAGATTGGAAGTGAGCTAGCAAACTTGAAAGTATTCTTGATTTTATGTAACTAGAACTTGTAGAATATATGAAGAACACTTAGAACTTGAAGATAGAACTTGAGAGAGATCAATTAGATGAAGAAAATTGAAGAATGAAAGTGTTTGTAGGTGTTTTTGGTCGTTGGTGTATGGATTAGATATAAAGGATATGTAATTTTGTTTTCATGTAAATAAGTCATGAATGATTACTCATATTTTTGTAATTTTATGAGACATTTCATGCTAGTTGCCAAATGATGGTTCCCACATGTGTTAGGTGACTCACATGGGCTGCTAAGAGCTGATCATTGGAGTGTATATACCAATAGTACATACATTTAAAAGCTGTGTATTGTACGAGTACGAATACGGGTGCATACGAGTAGAATTGTTGATGAAACTGAACGAGGTTGTAATTGTAAGCATTTTTGTTAAGTAGAAGTATTTTGATAAGTGTATTGAAGTCTTTCAAAAGTGTATAAATACATATTAAAACACTACATGTATATACATTTTAACTGAGTCGTTAAGTCATCGTTAGTCGTTACATGTAAGTGTTGTTTTGAAACCTTTAGGTTAACGATCTTGTTAAATGTTGTTAACCCAATGTTTATAATATCAAATTAGATTTTAAATTATTATATTATCATGATATTATCATATATGAATATCTCTTAATATGATATATATACATTAAATGTCTTTACAACGATATTCGTTACATATATGTCTCGTTTAAAAATCATTAAGTTAGTAGTCTTGTTTTTACCTATGTAGTTCATTGTTAATATACTTAATGATATGTTTACTTATCATAGTATCATGTTAACTATATATATATATATCCATATATATGTCATCATATAGTTTTTACAAGTTTTAACGTTCGTGAATCACCGGTCAACTTGGGTGGTCAATTGTCTATATGAAACATATTTCAATTAATCAAGTCTTAACAAGTTTGATTGCTTAACATGTTGGAAACATTTAATCATGTAAATATCAATCTCAATTAATATATATAAACATGGAAAAGTTCGGGTCACTACAGTACCTACCCGTTAAATAAATTTCGTCCCGAAATTTTAAGCTGTTGAAGGTGTTGACGAATCTTCTGGAAATAGATGCGGGTATTTCTTCTTCATCTAATCTTCACGCTCCCAGGTGAACTCGGGTCCTCTACAAGCATTCCATCGAACCTTAACAATTGGTATCTTGTTTTGCTTAAGTCTTTTAACCTCACGATCCATTATTTCGACGGGTTCTTCGATGAATTGAAGTTTTTCGTTGATTTGGATTTTATCTAACGGAATAGTGAGATCTTCTTTAGCAAAACATTTCTTTAAATTCGAGACGTGGAAAGTGTTATGTACAGCCGCGAGTTGTTGAGGTAACTCAAGTCGGTAAGCTACTGGTCCGACACGATCAATAATCTTGAATGGTCCAATATACCTTGGATTTAATTTCCCTCGTTTACCAAATCGAACAACGCCTTTCCAAGGTGCAACTTTAAGCATGACCATCTCTCCAATTTCAAATTCTATATCTTTTCTTTTAATGTCAGCGTAGCTCTTTTGTCAACTTTGGGCGGTTTTCAACCGTTGTTGAATTTGGATGATCTTCTCGATAGTTTCTTGTATAATCTCCGAACCCGTAATATGTCTATCCCCCAATTCACTCCAACAAATCGGAGACCTGCACTTTCTACCATAAAGTGCTTCAAACGGCGCCATCTCAATGCTTGAATGGTAGCTGTTGTTGTAGGAAAATTCTGCTAATGGTAGATGTCGATCCCAACTGTTTCCGAAATCAATAACACATGCTCGTAGCATGTCTTCAAGTGTTTGTATCGTCCTTTTGCTCTGCCCATTAGTTTGTGGATGATAGGCAGTACTCATGTCTAGACGAGTTCCTAATGCTTGCTGTAATGTCTACCAGAATCTTGAAATAAATCTGCCATCCCTATCAGAGATAATAGAGATTGGTATTCCATGTCTGGAGACGACTTCCTTAAAATACAGTCGTGCTAACTTCTCCATCTTGTCATCTTCTCTTATTGGCAGGAAGTGTGCTGATTTGGTGAGACGATCAACTATTACCCAAATAGTATCAAAACCACTTGCAGTCCTTGGCAATTTAGTGATGAAATCCATGGTAATGTTTTCCCATTTCCATTCCGGGATTTCGGGTTGTTGAAGTAGACCTGATGGTTTCTAATGCTCAGCTTTGACCTTAGAACACGTCAAACATTCTCCTACGTATTTAGCAACATCGGCTTTCATACCCGGCCACCAAAAATGTTTCTTGAGATCCTTGTACATCTTCCCTGTTCCAGGATGTATTGAGTATCTGGTTTTATGAGCTTCTCTAAGTACCATTTCTCTCATATCTCCAAATTTTGGTACCCAAATCCTTTCAGCCCTATACCAGGTTCCATCTTCCCGAATATTAAGATGCTTCTCCGATCCTTTGGGTATTTCATCCTTTAAATTTCCCTTTTTTAAAACTCCTTGTTGCGCCTCCTTTATTTGAGTAGTAAGGTTATTATGAATCATTATATTCATATATTTTACTCGAATAGGTTCTCTGTCCTTCCTGCTCAAGGCATCGGCTACCACATTCGCCTTCCCCGGGTGGTAACGAATCTCAAAGTCATAATCATTCAATAATTCAATCCACCTACGCTGCTTCATATTTAGTTGTTTCTGATTAAATATATGTTGAAGACTTTTGTGGTCGGTATATATAATACTTTTGACCCCATATAAGTAGTGCCTCCAAGTCTTTAATGCAAAAACAACCGCGCCTAATTCCAAATCATGCGTCGTATAATTTTGTTCGTGAATCTTCAATTGTCTAGACGCATAAGCAATCACCTTCATTCGTTGCATTAATACACAACCGAGACCTTGCTTTGATGCGTCACAATAAATCACAAAATCATCATTCCCTTCAGGCAATGACAATATAGGTGCCGTAGTTAGCTTTCTCTTCAATAACTAAAACGCTTTCTCTTGTTCATCATTCCATTCAAATTTCTTCCCTTTATGCGTTAATGCAGTCAAGGGTTTTGCTATTCTGGAAAAGTCTTGGATGAACCTTCTGTAGTAACCAGCTAGTCCTAAAAACTGGCGTATGTGTTTCGGAGTTTTCGGGGTTTCCCACTTTTCAACAGTTTCTATCTTTGCCGGATCCACCTTAATACCTTCTTTGTTCACTATGTGACCGAGGAATTGAACTTCTTCCAACCAAAATGCACACTTTGAAAACTTAGCATACAATTCTTCCTTCCTCAATACTTCTAACACCTTTCTCAAATGTTCACCGTGTTCTTGGTCATTCTTTGAGTAAATAAGTATGTCATCAATGAAAACAATGAAAAACTTGTCAAGGTATGGTCCACACACTCGGTTCATAAGGTCCATGAACACAGCTAGTGCATTAGTTAAACCAAACGGCATGACCATAAACTCGTAATGACCGTAACGTGTTCTGAAAGCAGTCTTTGGAATATCATCTTCTTTCACCCGCATTTGATGATACCCGGAACGTAAGTCAATCTTTGAATAAACAGACAAGCCTTGTAGTTGATCAAATAAGTCGTCGATTCTCGGTAGTGGGTAGCGGTTCTTGATGGTAAGTTTGTTCAACTCTCGGTAGTCGATACACAACCTGAATGTACCATCTTTCTTCTTGACAAATAAAACAGGAGCTACCCACGGTGATGTGCTTGGTCGAATGAAACCACGCTCTAAAAGTTCTTGTAATTGGCTTTGCAGTTCTTTCATCTCGCTGGGTGCGAGTCTGTAAGGAGCACGAGCTATTGGTGCAGCTCTTGGTACAAGATCTATTTGAAATTCAACGGATCGATGTGGGGGTAATCCCGGTAATTCTTTCGGAAATACATCGGGAAATTCTTTTGCAATGGGAACATCATTGATGCTCTTTTCTTCAGTTTGTACTTTCTCGACGTGTGCTAGAACAACATAGCAACCTTTTCTTATTAGTTTTTATGCCTTCAAATTACTAATAAGATGTAGCTTCGTGTTGCCCTTTTCTCCGTACACCATTAAGGGTTTTCCTTTTTCTCGTATAATGCGAATTGCATTTTTGTAACAAACGATCTCTGCTTTCACTTCTTTCAACCAGTCCATACCAATTATCACATCAAAACTCCCTAACTCTACTGGTATCAAATCAATCTTAAATGTTTCGCTAACCAGTTTAATTTCTCGATTCCGACATATATTATCTGCTGAAATTAATTTACCATTTGCTAATTCGAGTAAAAATTTACTATCCAAAGGCGTCAATGGACAACTTAATTTAGCACAAAAATCTCTACTCATATAGCTTCTATCCGCACCCAAATCAAATAAAACGTAAGCAGATTTATTGTCAATAAGAAACATACCCGTAACAAGCTCCGGGTCTTCCTGTGCCTCTGCCGCATTAATATTGAAAACTCTTCTGCGGCCTTGTCCATTTGTGTTCTCCTGGTTCGGGCAATTTCTAATAATGTGGCCCAGTTTTCCACATTTATAACAAACTACATTGGCATAACTTGCTCCGACACTACTTGCTCCGCCAATACTCGTTCCGACACCATTTGTTCCATTCGTTCTATTAACCCCTGGTCCGTAGACCTCACACTTCACCGCGCTATGACCATTTCTTTTACACTTGTTGCAAAATTTGGTGCAGAACCCCGAGTGGTACTTTTCACACCTTTGGCATAGCTGCTTCTGATTGTTGTTGTTGTTGCGGTTATTATTGTTGTTGGGATGATTGTTGTAGTTGTTGTTGTTGTTGTTGGGACGTTTGTTGTAGTTGCGATTGATGTTGCGATTGTTGGGATAATTGTTGCGATTATTGTTGTAAATGTTGTTGTTGTTGTATTGGTGTTTCTTATCACCGTTTTCCCCCCACTTTCTTTTGACTTGCTTCACATTGGCCTCTTCAGCAGTCTGTTTTTTAATTCTTTCTTCAATCTGGTTCACTAGTTTGTGAGCCATTCTACATGCCTGTTGTATGGAGGCGGACTCGTGTGAACTTATATCTTCTTGGATTCTTTCCGGTAATCCTTTCACAAACGCGTCGATCTTCTCTTCCTCATCTTCGAATGCTCCCGCACACAATAGGCACAATTCTGTGAATCGTCTTTCGTACGTGGTAATATCAAATCCTTGGGTTCGTAACCCTCTAAGTTCTGTCTTGAGCTTATTGACCTCGGTTCTGGGACGGTACCTCTCGTTCATCAAGTGCTTGAATGCTGACCACGGTAGTGCGTACGCATCGTCTTGTCCCACTTGCTCTAGATAGGTATTCCACCATGTTAACGCAGAACCTGTGAAGGTATGCGTAGCGTACTTCACTTTGTCCTCTTCAGTACACTTACTTATGGCAAACACCGATTCGACCTTCTCGGTCCACCGTTTCAATCCGATCGGTCCTTCGGTTCCATCAAATTCCAAAGGTTTGCAGGCAGTGAATTCTTTATAGGTACATCCTACACGATTTTCTGTACTGCTAGATCCAAGGTTATGGTTGGTATGTAGCGCAGCCTGTACTGTGGCTATGTTTGAAGCTAGAAAAGTACGGAATTCCTCTTCATTCATATTCACGGTGTGTCGAGTAGTCGGTGCCATTTCCTTCAAAATAGTCAAATGGAACAAGTTAATCATACAGAATATTAAGAGTAGTTAATAGTATTTCGTAGCATAATATGAACTCATTTATAAAAGCTTTTTCTTCATATTAGCGTTTTATAAGTTTAAATTCGGGTAGTACCTACCCGTTAAATTCATACTTAGTAGCTAATATACAATTCAACTACTACAATTCTATATGAAAAAACTAATTATAATAATATTTCGCGTTCAAACTTTTACACAATATTTTACAAACTTACAATACCGCTTATTTTACATATAGCATGAAATATAGCACACAATAAATTTGATACAAGATGGTTGTGAAGATAATTCTAGCTAGTACACAAGTCGTTCAGCAAAGGCAATAAAGACACGTAATTCATACATCCAGAAACAAGTCATGCATTCTGGTTTTACTAGGATTACTTCCCATCCTTGGTCTTGTGGAACATAACCGTTATGGCCGTTGATAAGACAGCGTGTTGTAACGTCGTCAAAGGGACGAGGGTTACGTAATGTCCAACAGTCCCGTAACAATCTAAAAACCTCATTTCTTACCCCAATTACCGACTCTGTCACTTGTGGAAACGTTTTGTTTAATAGTTGTAGCCCGATGTTCTTGTTCTCACTTTAGTGAGAAACGAACATTACTAATCCGTAAGCATAACATGCTTCTTTATGTTGCATGTTAGCCGCTTTTTCTAAATCACGAAGTCCAATATTCGGATATATTGAGTCAAAATAATTTCTTAACCCATTGCGTAAAATAGCATTTGGGTTCCTCGCAATATATGCGTCAAAGTAAACACATCGTAACTTATGGATTTCCCAATGTGATATCCCCCATCTTTCGAACGAAAGCCTTTTATAAACCAAGGCATTCTTGGAACGTTCTTCGAATGTCTTACAAACTGATCTCACCTTAAATAGTTGTGCTGAAGAATTCTGACCGACTCTAGACAAGATTTCATCAATCATGTCTCCGGGTAGGTCTCTTAAAATATTGGGTTGTCTATCCATTTTGTGTTTTTATACTGTAAAATAGACAAGAGTTAGATTCATAAAAAAAAATACTTATTAATACAAGCAATTTTTTTACATATATCATAAAGCATAAGCACACTATATTACATATATTACACCACACGAATACAACTATCTTATTCCGACTCGCTTGTTTCTTCTTCTTCGGTTTTGGTTCGTTTTGCCAAGTTTCTAGGGATATATGATGTTCCCCTAATACGAGCCGTCGTTTTCCACATTGGTTTAGAAAAACCTGGTGGTTTAGAGGTTCCCGAGTCATTGTTACAACTTAAGGACTTCGGGGGTTGACGATACATATAAAGTTCATCGGGGTTGGAATTAGATTTCTCTATTTTTATGCCCTTTCCCTTATTATTTTCTTTTGCCTTTTTAAATTCAGTTGGGGTAATTTCTATAACATCATCGGAATTCTCGTCGGAATCCGATTCATCGGAGAATTGGTAATCCTCCCAATATTTTGCTTCCTTGGCGGAAACACCATTGACCATAATTAACCTTAGTCGGTTGGTTGAGGATTTTCTTTTACTTAACCGTTTTATTATTTTCCCCACCGGTTCTATTTCTTCATCCGGTTCCGATTCTTCTTCCGGTTCCGATTCTTCTTCCGGTTCCGACTCTTCTTCCGGTTCCTCTTCGGGAACTTGTGAATCAGTCCACGAATCATTCCAATTTACATTTGACTCTTCATTATTATTAGGTGAGTCAATGGGACTTGTTCTAGAGGTAGAAATCTATCACATAATATCAAACGCGTTAAGAGATTAATATATCACATAATATTCACATGTTAAAAATATATAGTTTCCAACAAAATTTGTTAAGCAATCATTTTTCAAGTAAACACGGTCGAAGTCCAGACTCACTAATGCATCCTAACAAACTCGATAAGACACACTAATGCAAAATTCTGGTTCTCTAAGACCAACGCTCGGATACCAACTGAAATGTCCCGTTCTTATTGATTAAAAACGTTCCATATTAATTGATTTCGTTGCGAGGTTTTGACCTCTATATGAGACGTTTTTCAAAGACTGCATTCATTTTTAAAACAAACCATAATCTTTATTTCATAGATAAAGGTTTAAAAAAGCTTTACGTAGATTATCAAATAATGATAATCTAAAATATCCTGTTTACACACGACCATTACATAATGGTTTACAATACAAATATGTTACAACAAAATAAGTTTCTTGAATGCAGTTTTTACATAATATCATACAAGCATGGACTCCAAATCTCGTCCTTATTTAAGTATGCGATAGCGGAAGCTCTTAATAATCACCTGAGAATAAACATGCTTAAAACGTCAACAAAAATGTTGGTGAGTTATAGGTTTAACCTATATATATCAAATCGTAATAATAGACCACAAGATTTCATATTTCAATACACATCCCATACATAGAGATAAAAATCATTCATATGGTGAACACCTGGTAACCGACATTAACAAGATGCATATATAAGAATATCCCCATCATTCCGGGACACCCTTCGGATATGATATAAATTTCGAAGTACTAAAGCATCCGGTACTTTGGATGGGGTTTGTTAGGCCCAATAGATCTATCTTTAGGATTCGCGTCAATTAGGGTGTCTGTTCCCTATTTCTTAGATTACCAGACTTAATAAAAAGGGGCATATTCGATTTCAATAATTCAACCATAGAATGTAATTTCACGTACTTGTGTCTATTTTGTAAATTATTTATAAAACCTGCATGTATTCTCATCCCAAAAATATTAGATTTTAAAAGTGGGACTATAACTCACTTTCACAGATTTTTACTTCGTCGGGAAGTAAGACTTGGCCACTGGTTGATTCACGAACCTATAACAATATATACATATATATCAAAGTATGTTCAAAATATATTTACAACACTTTTAATATATTTTGATGTTTTAAGTTTATTAAGTCAGCTGTCCTCGTTAGTAACCTACAACTAGTTGTCCACAGTTAGATGTGCAGAAATAAATCGATAAATATTATCTTGAATCAATCCACGACCCAGTGTATACGTATCTCAGTATTGATCACAACTCAAACTATATATATTTTGGAATCAACCTCAACCCTGTATAGCTAACTCCAACATTCACATATAGAGTGTCTATGGTTGTTCCGAAATATATATAGATGTGTCGACATGATAGGTCGAAACATTGTATACGTGTCTATGGTATCTCAAGATTACATAATATACAATACAAGTTGATTAAGTTATGGTTGGAATAGATTTGTTACCAATTTTCACGTAGCTAAAATGAGAAAAATTATCCAATCTTGTTTTACCCATAACTTCTTCATTTTAAATCCGTTTTGAGTGAATCAAATTGCTATGGTTTCATATTGAACTCTATTTTATGAATCTAAACAGAAAAAGTATAGGTTTATAGTCGGAAAAATAAGTTACAAGTCATTTTTGTAAAGGTAGTCATTTCAGTCGAAAGAACGACGTCTAGATGACCATTTTAGAAAACATACTTCCACTTTGAGTTTAACCATAATTTTTGGATATAGTTTCATGTTCATAATAAAAATCATTTTCTCAGAATAACAACTTTTAAATCAAAGTTTATCATAGTTTTTAATTAACTAACCCAAAACAGCCCGCGGTGTTACTACGACGGCGTAAATCCGGTTTTACGGTGTTTTTCGTGTTTCCAGGTTTTAAATCATTAAGTTAGCATATCATATAGATATAGAACATGTGTTTAGTTGATTTTAAAAGTCAAGTTAGAAGGATTAACTTTTGTTTGCGAACAAGTTTAGAATTAACTAAACTATGTTCTAGTGATTACAAGTTTAAACCTTCGAATAAGATAGCTTTATATGTATGAATCGAATGATGTTATGAACATCATTACTACCTTAAGTTCCTTGGATAAACCTACTAGAAAAGAGAAAAATGGATCTAGCTTCAACGGATCCTTGGATGGCTCGAAGTTCTTGAAGTAGAATCATGACACGAAAACAAGTTCAAGTAAGATCATCACTTGAAATAAGATTGTTATAGTTATAGAAATTGAACCAAAGTTTGAATATGATTATTACCTTGTATTAGAATGATAACCTACTGTAAGAAACAAAGATTTCTTGAGGTTGGATGATCACCTTACAAGATTGGAAGTGAGCTAGCAAACTTGAATGTATTCTTGATTTTATGTAACTAGAACTTGTAGAATATATGAAGAACACTTAGAACTTGAAGATAGAACTTGAGAGAGATAAATTAGATGAAGAAAATTGAAGAATGAAAGTGTTTGTAGGTGTTTTTGGTCATTGGTGTATGGATTAGATATAAAGGATATGTAATTTTGTTTTCATGTAAATAAGTCATGAATGATTACTCATATTTTTGTAATTTTATGAGATATTTCATGCTAGTTTCCAAATGATGGTTCCCACATGTGTTAGGTGACTCACATGGGCTGCTAAGAGCTGATCATTGGGGTGTATATACCAATAGTACATACATCTAAAAGCTGTGTATTGTACGAGTACGAATACGGGTGCATACGAGTAAAATTATTGATGAAACTGAACGAGGATGTAATTGTAAGCATTTTTGTTAAGTAGAAGTATTTTGATAAGTGTATTGAAGTCTTTCAAAAGTGTATAAATACATATTAAAACACTACATGTATATACATTTTAACTGAGTCGTTAAGTCATCGTTAGTCGTTACATGTAAGTGTTGTTTTGAAACCTTTAGGTTAACGATCTTGTTAAATGTTGTTAACCCAATATTTATAATATCAAATGAGATTTTAAATTATTATATTATCATGATATTATCATGTATGAATATCTCTTAATATGATATATATACATTAAATGTCTTTACAACGATATTCGTTACATATATGTCTCGTTTAAAAATCATTAAGTTAGTAGTCTTGTTTTTACCTATGTAGTTCATTGTTAATATACTTAATGATATGTTTACTTATCATAGTATCATGTTAACTATATATATATATATATATATATATATATATATATATATATATATATATATATATATATATATATATATATATATATATATATATATATATATATATATATATATATATATATATATATATATATATATATATATATCCATATATATGTCATCATATAGTTTTTACAAGTTTTAACGTTCGTGAATCACCGGTCAACTTGGGTGGTCAATTGTCTATATGAAACATATTTCAATTAATCAAGTCTTAACAAGTTTGATTGCTTAACATGTTGGAAACATTTAATCATGTAAATATCAATCTCAATTAATATATATAAACATGGAAAAGTTCGGGTCACTACATACGGTTATTAAGATTTATGAAAGATGATTTCGTACACGAGAAAGGTGTACTGTATTTAAAAGATATCGCATGTACATTACAGGTGGGTATAGGATTCGGGCCCATTTGTACCATGCAGGATTTAAATCTTGTGGTCTATCAAAATTTCAGAATTTTTATTGTTTTATGATAAACTTATGAACTCACCAATCTTTTGGTTGACACTTTAAAGCATGTTTATTCTCAGGTATGAAAGAAATCTTCTGCTGTGCATTTGAACATATTACATGGAGTCGTTCATGGCATTTAGAGGTCAGAACCTCGCAATGGGACCAACTGTTGAAGACTTTGTCCAGATGGATTAGGACGGGTCCTTTCAGTTGGTATCAGAGCGGTGGTCTTAGCGAACCAGGTCTGTATTAGTGTGTCTAACTGATAAGTCGTTAGGATGCATTAGTGAGTCTGGACTTCGACCGTGTCTGCATGTCAAAAGTTTTGCTTATTATTTCGTGTCGAAAATTACTTGCTTATCATTCTTAGAGAATCACTTGCTTATCATTCTTAGTCTAGACACGTCTTACTGCATTTAGTGCATCGATAGTGTATAGACAAAAAAATTCATATCTTAGCGTATCTATTACTGTAGACTTTGCCTGACAGTTTCCGTAGATTCCTCCGTAACTTATGGAATTTTAGTATTATATATGCATATATAAATTATGTATTGCAGGGTACAAATCTACATCCTATAATCTATTTCTTATCGAAAATTCTTCATCTGATCGTACGAGATGAATCCCTCAACCAGTTCGAGTCCTCAGATTCCGATAGCTATTCCGATAGTTATTCCGACAACTATTCCGACATGGATGTTCACCTAAGCTCCGGAAATAGCGTCACCGGAATGAATCAACCAATTACCCATCATCAATTCTATATGAATTGGGGCTGAGTTCGTAGTCAACTTAATCAATGTAGGCGAGAAGAAGGCGATACTTTCCATCAACCAAATTTCCCTCTTGGCAAAGAACCTGAAGCACTTACCGGCGAACCTGTTCGAAATACCATTTTCTCTCTTATTTTCAGAGTATCTTTTCATGATTATATACTATCTCAAATTCTAGATATTATTCATCCGCTCGTTCTGACTGACAATCATCCCGGAGTAATAGCAGAAGCCAACGAGCTTCGCGCCCGAGTTGTAGCTTTGGAAAATATGGTGCAAAACGTACCAGCTTCAGCAACGTCACCAGCATTAACAATACCATTACCGCCAACAGCAACATCCGCATCACACGTCTCGACATCACAATCTATACCTCGAACATCAACATCATACGCACCATAGATACCAAGGAGTACCAACAACAATGAACGATGAAGTATTGATCCATAACTTCATTGAAGAAATATTCTGCGAAGAATATGTGGTTCCTAATAGTTTTAGAGATTACTTATTCTAGCTCAAACCGAAAATCATATAAGTTTAATATCATATTAACTCATTAAATCCATAGGAAAATATATATGTATATATGTTTTCATAAAGATTGTAATTAAAAATTCTTTTGTACAAACTGTTAATGGTGAAAATATTTTAACGGGTAGGTAATACCCTAGGAATATTTAGATTTCACATTAATAAGTACACTGTACATTCTTCAATTCAGATTCAGCAGTCATTAACAATACTGCTCAAATCCGCACATATACGTATCCGTTCATCAAAGAACAACTATTTTCATTTAAATTTAATTTCATATTCGGATTTTGACCGATCAAAATCCAAGTCAAGATTTAACAGAAGACATCACTTTTAGATTCCTACATCTTTCAAAGCCATACTCTGAATTCAAAACTGTGCCAGATCCATTGGCGTGTTATTACAGAAAATAACTTTACAATACCTTTCCAAAATTAGCCAATTCTGTCACAGCTCCAACAAATCAACTTCGACTTTCATTCGGATTAGCCTTATTATAACTTTGATATATAAGTTTGCCACTTGATTTCATCCTAAACAATCATTCGTATCTTGACGATTACCATAAGCGTTTAATCATCTAAAAACACAATTCTCTTGAAACCACCTCGGATTGATAATCGATGATCCAGATATGGTAGCATTAAATGCAGAGAAAACAACAAAAATTGTAGATGGTCTAAACGGCCAAAATCTTGATGATAAAATAAAAAATAAAAAATGGAGTGTTGGAACCACTCAATAGAAAAATTGGTACTGGAAAAATGGGTTGAGCCAACCATGAAATAGAATGTGGACAAAGCACCAAGACTAAGCCTGTACTTAACGAATCCAGACGCTTCAGTATCTAACGAAATCTCTAGCGAATATCTTGCTCCTTATTTATTCTAAATCCTTACGAAAGGATTTTCTTCATCAACATTCGAACTTAGAAATTCGAAAATATCATCATAAATATCTTCGATATTTCTGAAGATATTTTCATAAATATTCTCGTCCGAAATTATTCATCTCTTCGTGCTATCTATATTACATCATAAAGGAAACTATTTTAGTTTCTAAACTTCTTTAAAATTCGAGTTTAAATTATGAATGATTTCTGGAGAAATGTTGGGAATTGAAGCATGAGTTAGTATAATATAATGACATTTGGCCAACGTGATTATATTACAGTAAGTCATGCTGAGTTTCTAATGAAACGTGATGATGGTTCAAAGTAGATCATACCATCATCATGTGTCATGTTACATGACTCTTTCATTCTATTTAACCTCTAAACATATCAAGAATATATTTACTTGATATTTCTATTTGTCTGTGATTTCTGGAAATTTACTAAATTAGATCATGCTATTACGTTTCTTCCTGCTTAGAACCTTATAATCATTCGAAACTCTATATCTACGAATTCTGGACCGTTACTTGCGGAGAGAAAACAAAAGAATGGAACTCCGAAATTTAAATGGGGGTATAATTCGCAGCAAATAAGAGAGAGCATTAACTGTGGATGACAATGATGATAGTAGACAGAAGATGGGACTTCGAAATATAAAGGAAAATATAAAGCCCAACAACAACGCCGAAATTACAAACCATGTATATCGATGCATATAGAAATATAAAGACACGGGAGAACTAAAAACACTATAAAACCAAGAGTATAGCAGAAGTAAATAGATTCTTCCAGGGGCAGATGAAAAAGAAGAATGACAGATATGAAGGTTAGAAGTATATCAAGAATCAGAACTGGATGGAGCATATTGATGAATGCTTTAAAGTATGAGTTATGAGAGAAAGAATAGAAGGTGTGAGTTATAAGGAAACGAAGGAGATGGATTTATAGTAAAATATTCGACAGAGCAATCAAAACAGATGATCGCATTTAAAGCGAATCCTAATTTCCTTGATTACCGAAGAATCAAATCTTATTACAAAGATTTTTTCTAAATTCCTTGAACTCTGGAAATCAATCCTATCTACGTCAAAAGATATGACGAATCTACATTTACTCATTACACTCTTTTGTGATAGCATCATTCGTACTCTTCGAATAATCGAATTGTTTTATCCACATTACTCAATGATGATAAAACTCTACCTATCAACTCATATTCGTCATGAAAACATTTTTATTGTTAGCCATGACTACCTCACTCAAATTTCGGGACGAAATTTCTTTAATGGGTAGTTACTGTGATGACCCGGAAATTTTCGACCAAATTTAAACTTAATCTTTATATGGTTTCGACATGATAAGCAAAGTCTATTAAATTGAATATCAAAATTTTTGAAACTATTTTTTATGAATACAATTAACCTTTGACTACTCCCGACGATTCACGAACAAATGTGTGTAAGTAATTATATAAATATATATATGGATATATAATATTAATATGAATCTATATAGATATAAATATATAAAAGATTTCTATTAATAACTAATATATTGTGACATGTACAAAATATATAGATATTAAATTAAAATATTATATAATATGGATAATACATACTTAACAACATATTAGAATTAATCGTACAAATAGTTATTATAATAATATTATTATTACTTTCAGTATTAATATTAATATTAATATTAATATTATTAGTGATATATATAATCTATAGATACAAAATTGTTATATATAAATGATTGTAGTATTAGTATTACTAATATTATTATTAACATTAATAATATTAGTATTATTATAAATAGTATTATTATCATCATTTATAATATTATTATCATTTTCATTATTATCATTGTTACTCATATTTATTATTATTTTTAATATATATAAATATATGAACTTTGAAATGTACAAGTAGTGTTACTAATATCATTGATATTATTATCATGATCAATTTTGTTATTATTATTATTATTATTATTATTATTATTATTATTATTATTATTATTATTATTATTATTATTATTATTATTATTATTATTATTATTATTAATTTCACTATTATTAATAAAATTAATATTAAAAACTAATGCATGTATAATTAACATAAGTATGTTTTCTTCATATATTTAATATACAGATATAGATATATTTGTTATACAGCTATACAAATTCAGTTATATATAAATACATATATGTATACAAAATACAGTTATATTATACAAATACTTATACTATTATATATATACGTAAATACGGTTTATTATATATAAAATTGGTATTCAATTGTAAATCGTTTTCAGCCTGTAGACTAGTTGATTTTTCTATCACCAATTCGTACCAATCATGGATTCAATCACTTGAAAGAATCCAAATTCTGTCAGCAAGTGACATCATCATTTATTTTTATATTTATTTTCTTGTACGATCGAATATAACCTGTTGAATTGAATTGAATTACAAAACCATCACATTGTCCATGATCACACTACAATACAACCATTAATCAATTTTGATACAAAATCAATCAATCAACTACATTATACCTTTTAACTTGTTCTAAGAATCAAATAATCAATTTTCACATTCATGAGACACGTCTCTCATACAGATATCGATTCTTGAAAACCCTTATTTTGGAGATCATGCATAACCACAAATCATAATCATCATTCTATCTCTTCTCTCTTTCGTTTTTCGTTCAACAAAGGAAACACCTGCCATCACCCCCTTATACTTGTGTTTACGGTTCCAAACTCCAAACTCACCCACCATCGAGCTCAAACACCACCACACTACTTACATCTACTTCTATTTTTATGCAAACACCAACACAAATCATGAAGCATTTACATCACTAAACCACCACCACTTCTACAGCCACTGTTACTTCTTTTTACTTCAAACGAAATCATCATTAACCGTTACCTTCAAAAACCAAATCATCATCTTTTACTGTTCGCTACTACATTATATTTTTTTCTGTTTCTTGTTGAACAAACCATCAAGCGTTCTTGAAACTGCTGCACTTCTTCTTCTGGTTACCAATGATAAATTCCTAAGGTGAATGATACACTTGATTATTTAGGGATTTGGAAAAAAAAACAGATTTAATTGATTGTTAGGAGCACACTTGCTAAAAGGGATTATGAGGGTGGTTGTACCCACTTGATACCTTTATCACAAGTTGATGTTACGGAGTAGTATTTAAATCAGTGTGGGCACCGAAATTCTAACAATAATAATAAAGGTTTACAGCAAGTGAAGATTTAATCTTTCTTTTTCCTTATGGTCAACATACCCTACTTGTTATATTAAAAGAATCCAATATATGACACCTATCCTAGTGGGCTGTATTTTTTTAAAAAAACTTGTAATGAGCTGTAAAGAGAATTCTTGTTGAAAATAGCGATTAAAAAAAAAGAAAGAAAGAAACGGAAGGACTGTTGTTGCTGTTTTCTTGTTCGTAAACCCATCACCAAACCTTACCTTCACCACTTAAAACCACCACCAAGTTCAATTTTGTTTTCGATATTTTTTTTTTGCTACGGCTCCTGACCTTCTGTTACTCTCGCTGCTATAGCTGATTGATAATGCCAAAAACGAACATATATTTCATAGCATTATCCCTCAAGAAAGACAAGCTTTTAGTTGCAATTGTTCTATTTACAAGTGATATTCGTTTAAATAATAAAAGGTGAAGACAAAAGATAGATTCGACGAATTGAAGACGCAAACGACCAAAAAGCTAAAAAGTACAAAGTACAATCAAAGTGGTTCAAATTATTGGTGAGAAACGTCTCAAAATTACAAGAGTACAAGCCGCAAAAAGCAAAATACAAGATAATAAATTGTACGCAAGGACGTTCAAAAATCCAGAACCGGGACCAGAGTCAACTCTCAACGCTCGACGCAACGGACTAAAAATTACAAGTCAACTATGCACATGAATATAATATAATATTTAAATAATTCTATAAATTATTTATATATTATATTATTATTAAAAAACCGTCGGCAAGAAAGCAAACAAAGCAATGTGATCTGGATCCTACCTCCATGTGATCGCATGGCCTGTAGGCTTAATATCCATGCGATCGCATGGGCCACTTTTTGTGGCCACATGCCTATAAATTTCGCAGTTTTGAACGAACTTAAACACATCTTTTTCCTTCCTATCTCTCACTCGTATAATATATATATTTATATATATGTATATATATATATATATATATATATATATTATAATTTTTAATTTTAATTTTAATTTTAAATTTAAATTTTAATAATAAGGGTATGTTAGCGAATATTGTAAGGGTGTAAGTCGAAATTCTGTCTGTGTAACGCTACACTATTTTTAATCATTGTGAGTTATGTTCAACCTTTTTAAATTAATGTCTCGTAGCTAAGTTATTATTATGCTTATTTAAGCCGAAGTAATCATGATGTTGGGCTAAATATTAAAATTGGGTTATTGGGCTTCGGACCATAATTAGGGTTTGGATAAAAGAACGACCCTTGTGGAAATTAGACTATAGGCAATTAATGGGCTTTATATTAACTAAACGATACCTTGTTAATTTAATATATAGACTTATAATTTGACGTATTTATATACAACCACATACGCTTGACTGGGTACGGTGGGCGGGATATCTATAAATACCAATAATTGTTCATTTTACCGGATACGGAACTAGATTAATAGTTAATAGACTTGTTGAAACAGGGGTGGATTACATTCAAGGGTAATTGGTGTAATTGTTAACAAAGTAGTAAAACCTTGGACTACACGCAGTCGATAGCCTGGTGTATTCATTAAACAAAGTAATAAGACCTTGTTACAATTCGAAACCCCAATTAGTTGGAATATTTGACTTCGGGAATAAGAATAATTTGACGAAGACTTCCGCACTTTATGATTATGACTGATGGACTATTATGGACAAATCCATATGGACATATCGAATAATCCAGGACAAAGAACAATTAACCCATGGTAATAAACAAAAATCAACACGTCAAACATCATGATTACGGAAGTTTAAATAAGCATAATTCCTTTATTTCATATTTAATTCCACTTTTAATTATCGCACTTTTATTTACTGTCATTTTATTTAATTGCACTTTTAATTATCGTACTTTTTAATTATCGCAATTTTATTTATCGCACTTTTATTTATCACAATTTCATTATCGTTATTTACTTTACGCTTTAAATTAAGTATTTTATATATTTAATATTTTACATTAGGTTTTAACTGCGACTAAAGTTTTAAAATCGACAAACCGGTCATTAAACGGTAAAATCCCCCTTTTATAATAATAATACTACTTATATATTTATATATTTATAAATATAGTTTTAAAAAATATAGCGTTAAACTTGGCGAGTTCCCTGTGGACGAACCGGACTTACTAAAAACTACACTACTGTACGATTAGATACACTGCCTATAAGTGTTGTAGCAAGGTTTAGGTATATCCATTCTATAAATAAATAAATCACTTGTGTAAAATTGTATCGTATTTAATAGTATTTTGTAGCAAAAATATAACTATTTTGTATACACCTCTACGCACATAAAATATTTTTGGCGCCGCTGTCGGGGACTGCTTAAACGCCGGAAGTGAAACGCTATATATAAAATATAAAAAAAAAGAAAAAAAAGATTTTTATTAAGTCTTAGTTTACTTTTGTAAAAATACGCTTTTGTAAAAATACGTTTTAATTATTAAAAACACAAAAATATAAAAAGAAAAACAAAATATATATATTTTTAAGAGTTGTTCAAAATATATAAAATTATAAAGTATTTTTATTTCTATTTTTTTAAATAAAAGTTTTATTTAAGTTATATAAATATTTTATATAAATTTAAAAACAGAAAAAAATATATAAATATAATAGTATACGGCCCGATCACTGTTGTAGCCCAAAGTCTGGCCCAAAACCCTATTCCATGCGACCGCATGGAGTTATAACAGGATATCCATGCGATCGCATGGCCTTATCTGACACGCCAGGTTTGACTGACCAACAACAATAATTACGGAGTATTTATTATATTTATTATTATAAACCCTAATTAGGGTTAATTAGTTAATTATTTAATTTAGTTTTTAGTTTTATTTTGTATTATTTAGTTTTAATCTAGTTTTAATTAATATATAAAATTAATAGTTTTATAAAATAAATAATATAAAAATAATATTTTTATAAAAATTGTACTTTTTACAACTTTAAGTTTATTTTTATATTTTGTATCTTTTTATTTGTTTTATCGTAATATTTGTATTTTTCGTTCATATTTAGTTTTAAGTCATAGTTTTTGCCATAGTTATTTTTATTTCTAGATTTTTAGGCTTTGCCGTAAAATTCCTTAAATGCTTTTTCTTTAGACTAAGATTTAGGTGCTTTAGAATTTTACGACGCCATTTTATAAGTTTTAGTACCTTTTTAAGTAATTGCCATTTTGGAGATAGAATTCCTTTTAAGCTTTAATATTTTTAGACGCAACTTTTAATTCTTAGTTTTTAGACTTTTAAGTTTCGACGCGCTACGTTTTTTTATTATTTTTTTTCGACCTTTTATTTTTTGACGTTTTTCGACGCGCTCTTTTTCTTTCTTATTTTTCGCCACTCTAGTTTTTAGGACATAGAATTTTCTATTTCTTCTCTAAAATTTCTTTAAATTTCAACGAAAAATTATTTTAAGTGGTTAAATTGATAGACATCCAAAAATTTTTGGTTCGTAGTAAAAGTTGGATTTGTTAGTGGCTGAGTTGTGAGCTTCCGATTTAAAGGGTTCTGGCTCCTTGTTGCATCTATTGGCTATTCGAAACGTGGGCAAAAGCAGAAAAGTCTATTAATTTGATAACTTATATAATTTTTATCTTTTATAACTAATAGGATATACAGTGAATGCACTGAGCAAAACGTTCACCACCTTTTGTACGTTCACCACCTGTAACTAGATCAAGACATCTAGCCAATATTGTCGCCGTTGATTTTTTTTTTAGAATCGTCATCCAGTCGACCAAGTACTCCTATTCAAATTTCCGATAATCAATTTTTTGAACCAGACCTCACAATTGAGAATTCGGAGGATATTCAGGGACAATTCAGAGATCCTGAACCACTAATCTTTCCTCCGAAACCACCAATCATTCAAACAGAGATTGTTGAGGAACAACCCATTAAATCAGAATCCTCTAGTGATTCAGATTCAACAAATTCAATCATGGAAAATCTGGCACCTCTAAGTATGGAAGACCGAATGAGTGCTAAACGCACTGGCCAAGGTCACGCAATTACTCAACCAGACATTAATGCGCCAGATTATGAAATCAAAGGACAAATCCTACACATGGTAACTAATAAATGCCAATTTAGTGGTGCGCCGAAGGAAGATCCAAATGAACATCTTCGTACCTTTAATAGGATCTGTACTCTATTTAAAATTCGAGAAGTGGAGGATGAACAGATATATCTCATGTTATTTCACTGGACTTTAAAGGGAGAAGCCAAAGATTGGTTAGAATCGTTACCTGAAGGGGTGATTGATACATGGAACGTCTTAGTTGAAAATTTTCTTAAACAATTCTTTCCGGCATTTAAAGCCGTGAGACTTCAAGGAGAAATTGTTACGTTCACACAAAAGCCAAACGAAACTCTATATGAAGCATGGACAAGATTAGAAAAGTTATTGAGAGGATGTCCGCAACATGGTTTATACACTTGTCAAATAGTACAAATATTCTACTAAGGATGCGACATCACTACAAGAAAAGACATCGATATAGCAGCTGGTGGTTCCATTATGAAGAAAACCGCAACTGACGCTAACAAAATTATTGATAACACTGCTTCCCACTCACATGAGTGGCACCAAGAAAAAGATATCGTTAGATCATCTAAAGCAGCTAGAGCCAATTCTAGCCATGACTTCGATTCCATTTCTGCAAAAATAGATGCTGTCGAGAGACGAATGGAAAAGATGACTAAAGATATTCACTCAATACGAATTAGTTGTGAGCAGTGTGGAGGACCACATTTGACAAAAGATTGTCTCAGTATTGAACTAACAATGGAACAAAGAGAGAATGTTTCATACATAAACCAAAGGCCTGGAAATAATTATCAGAATAATTATCAACCGCCAAGACCGATCTACAATCAAAATCAGAACTATAACCGAAATGTTCCATACAACAACCAACAAGATCCTAGCAATCAACAAGTATTCAATAATACTTACAATCACCAAAGACCTATTTTTCAAAATAAACCACCACAAATTGATGATAAAAAGTCAAATCTAGAAGATATGATGTCAAAGCTAGTTGAATCTCAAACACAGTTTTTCACATCTCAGAAACAAACCAATGAACAAAATGCTCAAGCATTTAGAAATCAACAAGCTTCGATTCAAAAATTGGAACAAGAAGTGAGCAACCTAGCAAGGTTAATAGGTGAAAGAAAACCGAGAAGTCTACCTAGTGATACAAATGCTAACCCCCGGAATGAAACAGCTAAAGCCATTACCACAAGAAGTGGTATTATACTTAAACCACCTGAAATGCCTGTAATTTCTGATGAAGCTATTCCTACTCCACAAGAACCACAATCTGAGCAAGATAAGGAAACAGAACTGGTAGTTAAAAAGGTTAATGAAGATAACACAATTAAGGCTAAACCTTATGTTAAACCATATCAACCACCACTTCCTTACCCGAGTAAAATGAGAAAAGAGAGACTTGAAGCTGAGCAATCTAAATTCTTGGATATGTTTAAACAAATAAATGTTAATCTTCCTTTCATTGATGTAATTTCAGGAATGCCTAGATATGCTAAATTTCTGAAAGATCTAATCACAAATAGAAAGAAAATGGAAGAACTCTCGGCTGTTACTATGAATGCTAATTGTTCTGCAGTGCTGTTGAATAAGATACCAGAAAAATTATCAGATCCAGGAAGTTTCACAATTCCATGTTTTCTGGGTAATCTTAGTTCAATAGAAGCATTGGCAGATTTAGGTGCTAGTATAAATCTAATGCCGTATTCACTATACGCTAAACTAGACCTTGAAGAATTGAAACCAACACGAATAAGCATACAACTAGCCGATCGATCAGTAAAATATCCTAGAGGGATAATGGAGAACATGCTAGTTAAAGTTGGTACTTTAGTATTTCCAGTAGATTTTGTTATTCTGGACATGGAAGAAGATTCTCGAGTTCCTCTCATATTAGGAAGACCATTCTTAAACACGGCTAAAGCAATAATAGACGTGTTCGGTAAGAAACTGACCCTAAGTATAGAGGACGAGAGTGTTACCTTTTCTGTTGATAGAGCCATGCAACAACCGCAATCTGCAGATGATACATGTTATTATATTCAAACTATAGATTCACATGCAGAATTGTTAGAAGAATTTCCAGAATTACAAGGAACAGAAGAATGTTCTTTGGGAGAAGGAACTGAACCAATTGATGAAGCTGAAATGTTAGCTACACTTATGGCTAATGGATATGAATCAACAACAGAAGAAATTCAAATGCTAAAAGAAGAAGACAGATATCGATATAAATCATCGATAGAAGAACCACCGACAATAGAATTAAAGCCACTTCCAAACCATTTGGAATATGCTTATTTACATGGTGAATCTGAATTACCTGTAATAATATCGTCTTCTCTTACTGAAAATGAAAAATCTCAACTCATTTCTGTGCTAAAAGCTCATAAACCAGCTATTGCATGGAAAATTCATGATATTAAAGGAATAAGTCCTTCGTATTATACACATAAAATTCTTATGGAAGAAGGTCATAAAACGTATGTGCAACGCCAAAGAAGACTAAATCTTAATATGCAAGATGTTGTTAAGAAAGAAATTATTAAACTACTTGATGCAGGTTTAATTTATCCAATCTCTGATAGTCCATGGGTAAGCCCAGTTCAATGCGTACCTAAAAAGGGTGGCATGACTGTCATCACAAATGAGAAAAATGAGCTTATTCCTACTAGGACTGTAACAGGATGATGTGTTTGTATTGATTATAGAAAATTAAATGACGCCACCAGAAAAGATCACTTTCCCTTACCTTTTATTGATCAATTGTTAGAAAGATTAGCCGGAAATAGTTACTATTGTTTTCTTGATGGTTTTTCTGGATATTTTCAAATTCCAATAGCACCCGAGGACCAAGAGAAAACCACGTTCACGTGCCCTTATGGTACTTTTGCTTACAAACACATGCCATTTGGACTTTGCAACGCCCCTGCAACCTTTCAAAGGTGCATGATGGTGATTTTTCACTACATGATAGAAGAATGCATGGAAGTTTTCATGGATGACTTTTCAGTCTTTGGTGATACATTTGAATCATGTCTAGTTAATCTTGAACGAATGCTTATTAGATTTTTAACAATCAAATCTAGTACTTAATTGGGAGAAATGCCATTTCATGGTTAAAGAAGGCATCGTTCTTAGTCATAAAATTTCAAAGGAAGGAATTGAAGTGGATAGAGCTAAAGTAGATGTAATTGCTAAACTTCCACATCCCACCAATGTTAGAGGAGTTAGGATTTTTCTAGGGCATGCCAGTTTTTACCGACGTTTCATAAAAGATTTTTCTAAAATTGCCACTCCTATGAATAAACTCCTAGAAAAGGATACTCCATTCATCTTTTCGGATGAATGCATCAAATCTTTTAATATCCTTAAAGAGAAACTCACTAATGCGCCGATCATGATAACTCCAAATTGGAATCTACCGTTTGAACTAATGTGCGATGCAAGTGATTTTGCAATGGGAGCCGTTTTAGGACAAAAGATTGAAAAACGATTTCAACCTATATATTATGCTAGTAAGACATTACAAGGAGCACAATCAAATTACACAACTAGTAAAAAAGAACTGCTTGCTATTGTCTTTGATTTTGATAAATTTCGTTCATATCTCGTTCTAGCTAAAACGGTGGTCTATACCGACCATTCTGCTCTTAGATACTTATTTTCGAAACAAGATGCTAAAACACGATTAATCCGTTTTATCTTACTCTTACAAGAGTTCGATATTGAAATCCGAGATAAAAAGGGAGCAGAAAATCTCGCCGCTGATCATCTTTCTCGTCTTGAAAATCCTGAATTAGAAGTTCTAAATGAATTGGCCATACAAGACAACTTTCCTGATGAATATCTATTGAAGATAGATTATAATGAAATTCCATGGTTTGCAGACTATGCAAACTACTTAGTATGTGGATTCCTTGAAAAGAGATTATCGTACCAAAAATAAAAGAAATTCTTTAGTGATATAAAACACTATTTCTGGGAAGATCTACATTTGTTTAAAAGTTGTCCCGATGGAATAATACGCCGATGTGTATTCGGAGATGAAGCCAGTCAAATCTTAAACCATTGTCACACAGGACCAACAGGAGGGCTTTATGGGCCTCAACTCACAGCAAGAAAAGTTTACGATGCTGGATTCTATTTTCCTACAATTTTCAAAGACGCACACCTTCTTTGCAAATCCTGTGATGCTTGTCAAAGGGCCGGAAAAATAAGTCAACGTGATGAAATACCACAAAATGTCATTCAAGTATGTGAAGTATTTGGCATTTGGGGTATTGACTTTATGGGTCCATTTCCAAAATCTCATAATAATCTCTACATTCTCGTTGCCATTGATTATGTATCTAAATGGGCGGAAGCACAAGCTCTCCTGACTAACGATGCACGAGTTATAGTCAACTTTTTAAAACGTCTTTTTGCAAGGTTTAGAATACCGAAAGATTTAATAAGTGATCGGGGTACTCATTTTTGTAACAATCAACTTGAGAAAGTTCTCAAAATATATGGAGTAACTCATAAAATCTCAACCGCTTATCATCCACAAATAAGTGGACAAGTTGAAAATACCAACCGAGCTTTAAAACGTATTCTAGAGAAAATCGTAGGATCAAATCCGAAGGAATGGTCCATGAAATTTGAGGATGCACTCTGGGCTTTTAGAACAGCCTGCAAAACTCCAATTGGAACCACATCTTTTAGACTCGTTTACGGAAAAGCATGTCATCTTCCAGTAGAAATTGAACACAAAGCATTTTGGGCTTTGAAGACATGTAATCTTGATTTACATGAAGCCGGACGTCTACGATTAAGTCAACTAAACGAATTAGAAGAATTAAGACATGAAGCATATGAAAATTCATTAATCTATAAGGAAAGAATGAAGAAATGGCATGATAAAAGAATCAGAAGTTCAAAAGAATTTAAAGAAGGAGACAGAGTTCTTCTTTTTAATTCATGATTCAAGCTATTTCCTGGAAAATTGAAATCAAGATGGTCTAGACCATTTATAGTCAAAAGAGTTTTCCCATACGGAACAATAGAGTTAATAAATTCAAATGGGATTGAATTTAAAGTTAATGGTCACAGAGTTAAACATTACATACATGGTCCGATGGAAGTTGACAATGAAGTCAATCATAATTTCACCACCCAAGAAAACCTTCAAAATGAAAACATAAATATGTTATCAACAACATATGAAAAATAAAAATTGGAAAATAGGGAGGATTCAAATTGGAGTGATGAAGAAGAATTCTTATACAAACCTCCCATTCCAAGAAACGAAGAAAAATATGAACAAGAAGTTCAAATAGAAGTGAAAGAACCAAGAAAAGAACACCCAAAAAAGGTTTACAAACCAACTCGACTTACTAAAGTAGGAGATCCGGGTGAATTTATCATTTCTTGCTTGCTTATTGATGGTGCTATATATAATGGACTCGCAGATTTAGGAGCAAGTGCAAATATTATGCCTCTTTCCTTATACAAAAGATTAGGTATAGGTAAATTAAAACCAACTAAAACAGGTGTTCAATCATTTGATCTAACCATTAAACACCCGATTGGAATAGCAAATAATTTACTTGATAACGTGGAAAGTTTGACCTTTGTGGCAAACTTCATAGTGATTAATATGGAGGAAAACCTTGATATTCCTCTAATTTTAGGTCGCCCATTTTTAGCAACCACCGAGGCATTCATTGATGTAAGAGAAGGAAGAATGACACTTAGGGATGGTGATAAATCGATCACCTTTGTGAACCGAAAGTGTAGATCTCCACCAACTAAAACTGTTAAACCAATAAAAACGCATAAGAGTGGGGAAGATGAAGAAATACTTAATGATGATCCGATAACAAAGAACCCCGTTGATGATATGAAATTAGATGAACCCGTTTTTAACAGTTCAACGAAGAAACTTTATAAACGGATTCACGATGCTAAGATTAAGAGAAACTTTAAGTTATGTAAACGATTAGTATCCAATTTATCGCCAAAAGACAAGGCAATGTTAGTTGAATTTGTGAAAGTTACAGAGGAAATCAACAATTGGCTTGAAGTAAAAGTCAAAGATATACAAGTTGTTGATAGTCCAATTGAAAACGAAGTTAATCACAATTTCGACACCAAATCTAACTAAGTATGGGGAGGTTCGAATCTTTTTAGGGTAATATGTATTTCTGTTAGAGTTAGATATTCTGTTTTCGTGTAGTTTTCGAAAATGGAATCCGTATGGTCTTTCCCTAGCAGACCCTAAAGAACTAGTCTTCTCCCCCCATTCTGAATTTTTATTTTTTTTAGGTATTACAAAATGAAGAATTCCTTTGATCTGAACCATGGTCTAATGCTACATGCTATGATTACTAAATGTAATAATGACACACTTCCGAGTGAACAAGTATCATTCATAAGAAGCAAAATGGACGGAGTAAGAAAAGAACTCAGAAAAGATCATCATAAAATACATTTTGGAAAAGGAAAATCAAAATTCGCAACAAAAAGAAGAGCACGACACCTTGAAAGATGTTACAAATGAGGAAAATGGTCACACGAAGGTAAATATTCAAAATAATCAAACATATTCAAATATCAAATTTGTTACTCTATGCAGAGAAGGACAGTTTATATGTTTAGAAGAAAAGATATTGAAGATTCGAGGTTATGCTTACGTAGCTATGGAGAACCAAATCACACGACTCTCCTATGAGTCGGCTAAAGCAGGTCTCTAAGAATTCTTTCTCACAGGTAAGTATGTACAGTTTTTTATTTTTATTTTTATTGCTTTTAACCTTTTGATAATAAACACTGAATCGTTCGCTGTAAAGTATTAAATTGGTATTCAATAAAATTAGGTATGCGTAACCGAAATTATTGATATCATACAAAAATTTATTACATCACTGCGAAATTTACCGTTTATTCTTAAGGTATAAATATCTTTAATCAATCAACCCAAAATATTTCAAAAATTCATCAGGAGTAAAACTAGGTCGTTGAACCGAAATTACTTTACCGAAAAGAGTGGCGTACATTTTTGATAATATTTGATTGATTAAAGTGGGATAAAAGACCAAAAAGATTTTTAATTTTTAATTTTTACCATGTTTTTAAATTAATATATAAATATTATATTAATATTGTAAACTTTTTAAAATCAATATAATTAAGTTTGTAAATATTTGAAAAATTAATATTTTTAATATAAGTTTGTATGTATAAAAATGATATTTATATGAATTTTTAATTTTATGCAATTTAAATTTAAGTTTGGTGTGAATTTAAAAACAAAAATTTACTTTATTTCACTAAGTTAAAATTTTGATTTTTAAAAATTCGTCGTGAGTTAAAAACTAGGTCGTTGAACCGAAATTGCTTTACCCGAGGGCGGGACGAGAACTTTTATTATCATTATTTTTAATCTTATTGAATTAAAGTAAGTCAAAAACATTAAAATAACCCAAAAATCTTTACTTTTAAAACTGCGCTTAAAAATGACAAATTTTAAAACTTTGTTGAGAGACGGACTAGGACAACGATCCGAAACGCCCTCACTCCTAAAAGGAAAACAAATTTTTTAAAATTTAATTAACTTATGTTTCAATAGTTAAAAGGTTTTTATAAAAAAAAAAAAAAAAATACCAGACCCCCATGCGATCGCATGGGGTTTGGCCTTCAACCTCATGCGATCGCATGAGGACCGAAATCAGGTTAGGTTACAAGAACCTGCTCGTCTGTTCTCTGTCTCACTCCACACATACACAAACACCCGAAAATTCTCCCAAATCACCTCTAAAATTCGCAATTTTTCACCATAATTCGTCAAATTTCTCGCTCTAATCATGAATTTGATAAGAAGTTTATCAAGAAGGATAACAATTTCATCCATAAACCTCTTTAAATTTGATTTTTAGTGTTCTTGAGCTATATTTTACCTAATTTGATTTTGTTAATTTCTAGTGTTATTAGAGTTAAATTGTTAGTATATTATGCATGTATAACCTAGATTGATTCTATTTAACATGATTTGAAGCCAAAAAACTTCAAAATTTTTAGAAATCTAGGGTTTGTGTTCTTGAGCAATTTAGGGCTTTTTGATATAAACAGGTTATGGCCGATTTTTGTCATGAATTATTGCTAAATTAGGTAGTGTAACATGTTTAGGTAGCTAAATGATCCAAACTTTGATCCTAAACATGATTTTTGAGAATTAAAGTGGACTTTTTAGGTATAAAATTCATGAACTTGATTACATTGTTGTAAATGCCATTTGAAACTTGTTTAATTGCTAGTAATGGTTGTTTTAACATGTTATTTGAGTTGAATGCTTATGAACTTTGTAAACATTTTCATATATGCTTATTTGAAAAAGTGTAGAATTGTAAAAATTGTAAAAATGCGCATAAGTTTAATTTTAATTTAAGTTGTTATTTTGCTAACACTAATGCATATTTGGATGCACAAATTTTATGTTTAATGTGTTTTGCAGAAATATACTGAAACTGGAGGTGCATCATCATCATCTAGACAACCACAACCGGAACCTCAGCCAGAATTGCAATACGAACCAGAACCCGAACAAGAACCACAACAGAAACAACAACATTAACTTGATCAACACGTAACTTATTATGATCCGCTACAATTTGTTGATGCCTTCATAGTATTTTCGATGCATCCTCCTGTAGAATACCCAATGATTCCTGAACACACGTTGCATCCTAATCTGAGATTTGATAGAAGCTGGAGAGATTACCCAACATATCAAAGTAACAAATTCAAACTGATACCGAAAAATGTAGAAGTGCCAAGGGTAATCGATTGGGAGCCTTTAGAAATGGTCCAACTAGTTAACTCAGTTAGGGAGCATCTGATCCAAAGGTATGGCAGTTCTTCTTTTTCCGATTGGGAACGTCTATTCACCATTCGTAGACCTGTATATAAGGAATGGTGTATTGAGCTTATGAGTACTATAGCGTTAAATGCAGATGTAGATAGATTAGATGATAGAAGTTTTCTTAGATTTATACTTGGCCGTAGGATGTACAGGATGTCCATGCTGGACATGGCCAGGGTATTACAGATTTACACTCCTAGTGAATTACTACTACCCGATTGTATGAATTTGATTTATCGTGGTGAAAGGGTAGATAGGAATTTTGACTCGAACGCCGTCTGGAGGCGTATGTCAGATTATAATGTTTTTATGCTGGGAGGAAAACACTCATACTTACATATTAACAAAGTTGAGCTTCGTATAATTCATAGATTTTTGGCTAACTCGATTACACAGAGAGGTCACAACAAGGAGAAAATGACCTTACATGATTTATTTTACCTAAAGTGTATTCGAGACCCAAGAGGCTTTGTTAATATCCCTTACTGTGTTGGTTTTTATTTGTCTAAGATGGTGGAAGGAATCCAGGAAGGGGGAATAATAGGAGGAGGTATTTTTGTTACTCTCATTGGAGAGTATTTGGGTGTAGATAGGGATCAAGGGGGTCCACTTTTGGAATGTAGGGAACATGTTGAGCCTTTAGGATTGAGGGTCTATCAGGGTGCTAAAGTATTAAAAAGCAGACGCAATCAGGCAATACCCTATGTTGGTAGTCATCCTCAGGTAGAGAGAGGTTCAGATGAGGAAATGGAGGAAGCGGATGACATTAGGGATGTCATTAGGGAGGCTATGACTGACGTCTACCAGCGTGTAGATGAGGTGGAAATGACAAACGATGAGAGATTTAGTCGGATGGAGCAGTGGCAAGCCCGGAATGATTACGAGCATTCCAGACAACGACAGCATGATAGATGGGACTATCATCAGCGTCAGATCATGAGCCGGCTGTCACCTCAGGATCACTACGTACTGACCCTACCCGCTTACTATCCTCAACACCAGCCCGAGATGAGACCACTATATACTCTCTACTACCCTAACCAGGCTTACCAGTACACCTATCACCAACCATGGAACCCGACCGACGACATGAACTGGAACCCCTATCCAGATTGATATAGTTCCTGTTGGTGATTTCTATGATTTTTATTTTTTTTATTATTTCTATTTATTTATGTTTAAACACATTATATTTTGATACTTTTATGTAAGTTTAATATTTTTATTATGTTGTACTAATATTTCATATTGATTTGAAAGTGGGATTTAAAGTCTCATTTCAAATTATCATGCATGTTATTATTTATATGTATGTATATTGTCAATTGTACACAACAGGTAAAACAGCACATTTTCAAAGACTGGCATTAAGTTCAGCAAAAGCTACTAATTTTGACGACAACACGAAAAACAAATGTGATGTAACAACAAGATGGAATGAACAAATGATGTCCACCATTTATCATTCAACAAACAAACGCCAATATGTTTGGAAACTTTGGTAAATTTTAATCATTTTTCAACGCTAATCACCCTCAATAATTTAATTTGTTACTGATTTCTTGCAAATGAGGGTATTGCAAGATCTTAAGTGTGGGAAGGGGTTAAATTCTTTCGGATTTTTAATTTTTTGACTTATACACTTGGTTACCATTTAAAAATACTAGTAACGCATTAGTTATATTAGAATCTAGTGCTCTCTAATAATAAAGAACAACCCTAGTCTTATATACTGACTACCCAACTCTAGTAAAAAAATTTCAAAATTTTCAATTAAATGAACTCAAAATCATGTTTATACATATTTATGAACGATAAAACTATGTGTTAACACCGAAATTATTGTTACCTTGGAAAGGACATAAATTGAGAAACAACCCAAAATGTTAGAATTCATTTAAAATGGAATAGAGGACAATAAAAAGGCAAAGAAAGGAAAATAAAAGCCAAGTGTGAGAAAAATTTACCAAGTTATTTAAAACATATATCACATATTTTTGTACAAATAATTGAAGATACTTTTGTTTTGGACAAAATTAATCGTTTTACCCGGTAAATTGTAATACAATTGAAAGAAAGATGGATCTACAAGATGAATCAATTCCATCATTAAAAGGAAGTAAAGTCTTCCGAAAAAGACACGCGCTTCTTGATTTAGGTCAAGAAATTGTGGTCCAGACCAGTTGTAGAGTCTACGAAAAACCTTGAAAAATTTTCTCGAAAATCAGCTGGAAATCCACAGACCTCAGCATCAAACAGGGTCGCCAAGTGGTCAGACTTATCCTAACCATGAGAGGATCTGTCTCGTAAAATGGGGAGGGCGCCATGCAAATTATCTTGATAAGACTAATTAATCAGACCCCCAGAAAGGATAATCTCCTTTAAAGATCAAAAATCAGCTTTTAAGACTGAGCAAGTATACTGGACGTGTTGCTTTCCTAATACAAGGTTAGCAAGTGGGTGACACAAAACCGCAAGTTTTGAGCTAAAATTTTCAAATCTGAAACCCACCAAACCCACAAAAACATTTTGCAAACACCGGTGAAGGGTTATTCCGGAAAACTTATCTAGGGTAAAAACTAGATTGAATTTTCAAAAGATCAAATGTTTTCATAAAGATCCAATTTCCTTAAGGATCTAAATTTTCATAGTCATGTGGGACTGTAAACCACATCGTTACTACCATTGTTCATACCGCCGTATAGAAATCACTGATGTACAAAGTGTGAAGAATAGAGAAGTGATTCTAGTATTTTTATTTCAAGACTATATTGCTTGAGGACAAGCAACGCTCAAGTGTGGGAATATTTGATAATGCTAAAAACGAACATATATTTCATAGCATTATCCCTCAAGAAAGACAAGCTTTTAGTTGCAGTTGTTCTATTTACAAGTGATATTCGTTTAAATAATAAAAGGTGAATACAAAAGATAGATTCGATGAATTGAAGACGCAAATGACCAAAAAGCTAAAAAGTACAAAGTACAATCAAAGTGGTTCAAATTATTGGTGAGAAACGTCTCAAAATTACAAGAGTACAAGCCGCAAAATGCAAAATACAAGATATTAAATTGTACGCAAGGACGTTCAAAAATCCGGAACCGGGACCAGAGTCAACTCTCAACGCTCGACGCAACGGACTAAAAATTACAAGTCAACTATGCACATGAATATAATATAATATTTAAATAATTCTATAAATTATTTATATATTATATTATTATTAAAAAACCGTCGGCAAGAAAGCAAACAAAGAAATGTGAGCTGGATCCTACCTCCATGCGATCGCATGGCCTGTAGGCTTAATATCCATCCGATCGCATTGGCCACTTTTTGTGGCCACATGCCTATAAATTTCGCAGTTTTGAGCGAACTAAAACACATCTTTTTCCTTCCTATCTCTCACTCGTACTGTGAGTTCATTTGCTCCCTTTTACTCTTTACATTTTTGGGACTGAGAATACATGTGCTATTTTTATAACTGCTTTATTAAATGCTTTTGAAATATATTTTGAACTGCGAATACATGAAATGCTTTTATAAATGTTTGATGAGATAGACACAAGCAAAACATTCCTCGAATGAATTATTATGCAGATAAAAGTTCTGTGGATTATTATTGAATTAGTTGGACGTTATAATTGCCACTAATTGTTGTGAATATTTCCCCTGATTATTATTTCTTGGTAACCTAAGAATTAGAATCGAGTATGGCCCTAATTCACGTGAATCCTAAAGGTAGCTACCGGGTTTAACACCCCTACCCAGAATGTTCACTAGACGGAAGGGCTAGTGGGCGTGGTGTTTAGTACTTCGAAGTTTATATGAATATTATACAGACGAGATGTTCTGTTTTGGGGATATTATTTATGCACATTTTATGTTAAGGTCGGTTACCAAGCCAAGCTATGAAAGCAATGAAAAGTGAATGTTATGTATCGAGAGAATAATTTTAAACACAGGTTATAATTTTATACACAGGTTAGCTAATGGTAAACTAATTAAAGCCGATAAAATTTGCCATGATTGTAAAATAAATTTAGCCAGAGAAACATTTAAGATTGATTTGATACCCATAGAATTAGGAAGTTTTGACGTAATTATTGGCATGGACTGGATGTCCAAAGTAGGAGTCGAAGTGGTGTGTGCTGAAAAGGCAATTCGTATTCCTCGAAAGGATAAATCAATGATAATGATTTACGAAGATAAAGGTAACCTAAACCTAAATCTCATTAGCTGTTTGAAAGCTCGAAAGTGTTTAGAAAAGGGATGTTATGCCATCCTAGCAAATGTAAAGAAAGTTGAAGAAAAGGAGAAGAATATTAACGATGTAAATGTAGTAAGAGACTTTCCCGATGTATTTCCGGAAGAATTACCGGGACTACCTCCTTTCAGGTCTGTAGAATTTCAAATAGATCTTGTACCAGGAGCTGCACTGGTTGCTCATGCTCCATATAGACTTACACCGTCCGAGTTAAAAGAACTTCAGAGTCAGTTAAAAGAATTACTGGACCGAGGATTCATACGACCAAGTACTTCACCGTGGGGAGCTCCAATTTTATTTGTTAAAAATAAGGATGGATCTTTTAGGATGAGTATAGATTATCGTGAATTAAATAAGTTAACTATCAAGAATCGGTATCCACTACCGATAATTGATGACTTATTTGATCAACTGCAAGGATCATGTGTGTACTCGAAAATCAACTTAAGATCGGGCTATCATCAACTACGTGTCAAAGAAGAAGACATTCCAAAAACTACTTTCCGGACACGTTATGGTCATTACGAATTTTTGGTCATGCCGTTTGGGTTGACAAATGCGCCAGCTGTATTCATGGACCTCATGAATCGAGTTTGTAGTCCATATTTAGATAAGTTTGTTATCATTTTCATTGACGATATTCTTATCTATTCCAAGAGTGAGCAAGTGCATGAGCAGCATTTAAGGTTAGTATTAGAATTGTTAAGAAAAGAACAGTTATACGCCAAATTTTCTAATTGTGCATTTTGGTTGAAAGAAGTGCAAATTCTTGGTCACGTTGTTAGTAGCAAAGGAATTCAGGTTGATCCAGCTAAAATTGAGGCCATTGAAAAATGGGAGACTCCTAAGACACCAATGCAGATACGCCAATTTTTGGGTTTAGCCTGTTATTATAGAAGGTTTATTCAAGATTTTCCCGAATAGATAAACCATTAACAGTGTTAACGCAAAAAGGGAAGAAGTACGAATGGACTTCTGAGCAGGAGAGTGCATTTCAATTACTGAAGAAGAAGTTGACTACAGCACCTATTTTATCGTTACCTGAAGGGAACGATGATTTTGAGATATAATGTGACGCTTCGTGACAAGGTTTTGGTTGCGTCCTTATGCAACGGAAGAAAGTTATAGCATACGCATCCCGACAATTGAAGATTCACGAGCGAAATTATACGACGCATGATTTAGAATTGGGAGTAGTAGTGTTTGCATTGAAGATATGGAGACACTATTTATATGGGGTTAAATGCACTGTGTTTACTGATCATAAAAGCCTTCAACATATTTTTGATCAGAAACAGCTGAACATGAGACAACGTAGGTGGGTCGAGCTGATAAATAACTATGATTGTGAAATTCGCTATCATCCCGGGAAAGCGAATGTAGTGGCCGACGCTCTAAGCAAAAAGGAACGAGAGCCAATTCGAGTACGAGCAATGAACATAAAAATTCGCATGAATCTCAACTCACAAATCAAAGAGGCTCAACGAGAAGCTCTTACTAAAGAAAACATAGGAAATGAAATAATGAAGAAGTATGAGAAGCAACTCGTTATACGGGAAGACGGAATTCGATATTTTGCAAACCGTATTTGGGTACCAAAGTTGGGTGGATTAAGGAAGTTGATATTGAATGAGGCACATAAGACAAGATACTCGATACATCCTGGAGTTGGAAAAATGTATCAAGATCTTAAGACACATTATTGGTGGCCTAATTTAAAGACAGATGTTGCAACATATGTTGGTGAATGTTTAACTTGTTCCAAAGTCAAAGCAGAACACCAGAAGACGTCAGGGTTACTTCAACAACCAGAAATCCCAGAATGGAAAGGAGACGGTATTACAATGGATTTCATCACGAAGTTACCTAAGACTGCCTGGGGTTATGACACCATTTGGGTAATAGTTGATCGTCTTACCAAATCTGTGCATTTCTTGCCTATAAAGGAAACAGATAGAATGGAGAAACTATTACGACTGTACATAAAGGAAATTGTTTCAAGGCATGGAATACCTATTTCCATTATATCCGATCGTGATAGTAGATTTACATCAAAGTTCTGGCAATCACTACAGGAGGCACTGGGAAGTCGTTTGGATATGAGCACCGCATATCATCCTCAAACTGACGGGAAGAGTGAAAGAACAATTCCGACTCTTAAAGACATGCTCAGGGCATGTGTGATCGATTTTGGACACGGATGGGATAAATATCTACCATTAGCAGAATTCTCGTATAATAATAGTTATCATGCGAGTATTAAAGCTGCACCATTTGAAGCACTGTATGGAAGGAAGTGTAGATCCCCTATCTATTGGAATGAAGTAGGAGATCGACAATTAACTGGTCCCGAGATCATACACGAAACGACTGAGAAGATAGTACAAATCAAGGAGAGATTGAGGACGGCCCGTAGTCGCCAAAAGAGCTACGCCGATGTCCGAAGGAAACCATTAGAGTTTCAGATCGGTGACATGGTTATGCTAAAGGTGTCACCTTGGAAAGGTGTAATACGTTTTGGAAAAAGAGGTAAACTGAACTCAAGGTATGTAGGCCCATTGAAGATCATACGCATTGGACCGGTAGCTTATCGACTTGAATTACCACAACAACTCATCGGAGTACATAATACATTTCACGTCTCAAATCTTAAGAAGTGTCTTGCAAAGGAAGACCTCACCATTCCTCTTGAAGAAATCCAAGTCGACGAGAAACTACAATTCATAGAAGAAACCATTCGAAATCATGGACCGTGAAGTTAAACAACTCAAGCAGAGCAATATAACAATCCTTAAGGTTCGTTGGAATGCTTGAAGGGGTCCCGAGTTTACTTGGGAACAAGAGGATTAGATGAAACAAAAGAACCCACATTTGTTTCCCGAGAACGCAAAATAGGTACAATTTTAAAATTTCGGGACGAAATTTATTTAACGGGTAGGTACTGTAACGACCCGGATTTTTCCGATCGTTTTATACTTATGAGATTAATATTTACATAAATTAAACCTTACCAACATGATAAGCAATCTAAATTGTTGAGACTTATGTTTTTGAAAAGAATTTTACACAACGTTTGACCGTCCAATTTGACCGATGAAATCACGAACTATATAACATACGATAATTATACGTTTAGGTATATATACATATTTATATATATTTAACATGATCTAAGGATGGTTTAACATCTCATTGTGTACTAATACCAATGAGTTATAAGTATATTTTGAAACTACTAACTTAAGTTTTCAAAACGATAACTATACGTAACGTTCTTTGACATAAATACTTAAAACTTATAATACTTATACAAGTATCGTATAGATATGTATTTAATCACTTTTAAAGGTTTATATACATAAAACAATAAAAGTATATTCATAAAAGATAGCTATATTTGAATTCTCCTTCCGTTTTCTCAAGATTTTTATACGTACATCTAGGGTATATGTACCCGTATCATACCCAGCTTCTATACGTATTTACTATTAGTATATACACATTAAATAAACATTTTAATCAACCATGTTACTGCCCTAAAGGAGAGGTAACTACTTTTGTAAGATAGTATGATAATTTCACAAGATTACAAGTTAGGAAATTTGTCCATGTCTCCCCCATAATCACGTTTTTTATGGCTTTATATACCTCTTCCATTTTCAATTTTTACTACATCATTTCTCTAGCTAGGAACACACACTTATAAGCCTCATGCATCCCTAAGAAATCCAGTAAAAATCCTCTCAAGAATCACCTTAATAACCACCATATCAAGATCAAACAAAAACACTACAAGATACTACTTTCATTTCAAGTTTATGTCCTAAGTTGCTTCCAATCTTCAATCCAACTCCATCACTCTTTTGGTTCTAGGATTTTTCTTATCTCTTACAGTAACTTTGTCCAAGTAACTTGAGGTAGTAACCTTATTCATAACCTTATTCGATTCATATTTATATAGCAATCTTATTTTGTGTTGTAAAATTTTAACAACAAGAACCTAGTTTGAATGATTTCAAACTTGTTCGCAAAATAAATAAATCCTTCAAACATAACTTTTAAAACACTTCAAGACCTGTAATATATCATAATGATATGCTAACTTAACAAGATACAACTTGTTTTTAAAAAGAACACCTTAAAACTGAATCTACGTCGTCGGAGTGCAACCGGAGGCTGTTTTGGGTTGGATAATTAAAAACCATCTTGAACTCTGAATTGGAAGTTAATGTTTTGGAAAAATGATATTTCTTATAAATATGTTAACACATAAAAATTTCATGGTTTAACTCAAAGTGTAAGTATTTTTAGAAAAATGATCATTAAATGTTGTTTTTATGATGGAAAATGATCACTTTCATAAGTTTCACCAAAGTTTGACCTATAACCTATGGTTTCGAATACAAACTAAGGAATTTTCAGTTCATATTCTCAAAATTTGACTCGATCCAAGGAAGTGGCAAGTTGAACCAACAAAAATGGAGTTGTAATGAAGAAACTACGACTAAAACAAGATTGGGTATCCGAAGCTAGTTTAGCTACGAAAATATTTGTAGAAAAAGTAAATTAATCATATCTTTTCTAATTAATATGATATTTTATATATAATTACTTATGATTTGATTTTATATATTTCAGGACCACCCGTAAACAACACGAGAAGATTAATCATAAGACCTCATGATTGTACGCAACACGTCATTTGACAACACGGTACTTTATGTACGCAACACGTCATTTGACAACATGGAACTATGGGTCGCAATTAATTCTGATCAATACGAATACGATGGGGTCTTTATTTATTTTATTGAGCAACTAATTGTGGACAACTAACATCGAACTGCTAACTACGGACTAAAAAAACATTAAAAGTATTATAAGTACATATATATATAAATATATATGTAACGATTACTTGAAAAGAAAATATGTTGATATATTATATATATAGTTAGGTTCGTGATATCTATCGGAGACCAAGTCGAGTTAAATACCTTCAAGGCAAAAGTGAGTATATAGTCCCACTTTTAAACTCTAAATATTTTGGGATGAGAATACATGCATTTTATGATTTACTTTATGGACACAAGTGATTAAAAATATATATTCTACATTGAGTTGTACCACTGGCATACTTCCCTGTAACTTGGTAACTACTATTTACATGATGTATTGTAAACGCGAATCCATTTATCGGGCCTGACAACCCCAACCGGACTGGATGACCAGTAATCAACGGTTGCACAGTACTTCATTTCGGTGACTACACTTGGTACGGTGCAGTCAGATTTCATAATAAAGGGAATATGCGACATTGATTAAATGTTAAGTATGGTTATCAAGTGCTCAACAACTTAGAATATTTTTATTAAAACGTTTATATATGAAATCTTGTGGTCTATATTTATAACGCTGCCGGCATTAAACCTATATCTCACCAACTTTATGTTGACATTTTAAGCATGTTTATTCTCAGGTGATAAATAAAAGCTTCCGCTGCAACATGTTGAATTTAAGCAAGATCTTGAGTATGCATATTTGTGTCAAAAATAAAACTGCATATCGGAGAAGTTGTAATGTAAAATACGTTGGAAATCGTGTTGTTATCATCACATGTAAAGTTTGTAAGGCTAAGATTATCGCTAAACGATAATCATTATTATGTTATTTAAACCTTGTATTTGTAATAAAAGTTATGGTTTGTATTGTAAAAACGAATGCAGTTTTTGAAAAATGTCGCATATAGAGGTCAATACCTCGCGATGAAATCATATGTTATTGTATTCGTCCTTGTGGTTAAGGCCGGGTTATGACATGTGGTATCAGAGCGTTGGTCTTAGAGAACCAAAAAATTTGTATTAGTGTGTCTTATCGAGTTTGTTAGGATGCATTAGTGAGTCTGGACTTTGACCGTGTTTAATTTCGAAAACTATTGCTTATCCTTGTTGGTTAAAAATTAATATGTAAATATTATGTGGTACTAATTTGCTAGTTGTTATGTGATAGATGTCTGGCTTAGAACTTGTTATCACATTCAGCGACTCCGAACCAGAATCTTCAGATGGTGTTCCAGTCATTAACCTATCCGATGATGAAAATGACACCTTTGGGGAAGACTCACAATTTTCGGATGAATCAATTAAAGAGGAACCGGAAAGTGATCCTGAGGAGGAAGAAATACAGGAAATTACGAAAGACAAGTTTAAAAGAGGAAAGAAACGAAAGGCTACTAAATTGAAAAATCCAAATCCCAAGTTTAGTGAGGATGTTGTGGCACCAACTCCACCAGACACTTCCACCCCTATTCCCGCTATTCCTATTAGTTATATCCTGGCATCCAGTTCTCCAGCCCCTCAGCCAAAACGCAGGGAGACAGTCAAGATAACCTTTAAGCGATTTCTTTGAACACAAACGTTTTGGGTTAAATGATGCGCTGTTGTTTTAAACCATGGGATCATATAACGTTTTGTATAATATTACTAGTGTGGTTTGCTTAATGTTTGATGTAAGATAAGTATATGTAAAATAGTGAAGTGTGAAATGCAATAATTTTCCATGGTTGAGTATTATTTGGATGGCAGTAATTAATTTCTGTACTAAGCTATTAAGTATGAACTTTAACGGGTAGGTACTACCCTAGATATAATTATAAAACGCTAATAAGAAGAAAAGGCTTTTATAATAATAACTGGTTCATATTATTAATAAGCTACGATGTACTGTAAATACATACTACATCTATAATATTCCATGTGAATAATTATTTTTCTCATTCTTATTGAAGATTATGGCGCGATTGAACCGAATGACGGAACAAGAAATCGAGGAACTCATCAATCAGCGAGTGGACGACAGAATGTTATGGGTCGAGGCTGCGAGAGGTGCTGCAGTTAACCCAAATCCTCGTGTGGGATGTACTTACAAAACTTTTCAAGGTTGCAAGCCCTCATCATTCAGTGGAACAGAAGGACCGGTCGGTTTAACCCGGTGGATCGAAAAGATTGAGTCTGTGTTTAAAATCAGTGGTTGTATTGAGAAAGACATGACCAAGTATGCATCGTGCACCTTACAAGATAGTGCACTCACGTGGTGGAAAAACTATGTGAAGGCCGTAGGAGGAGATGTAGCTTATGATATTCCCTGGGAAGAATTCAAAACAATGCTAATCAACGAGTATTGTCCAAGGAACGAGGTTAGGAAGTTGGAAGCTGAATTACGAAGCCTGAAAGTTGTTGGTACTGAACTCACCAACTACAATCAGCGATTCATGGAATTAGCTTTGCTATGTCCCGAATTGGTACCAACCGAAGAACGGAAGATAGAACTGTACAAAGATGGTTTGCCTAAAAATGTCAAAGCAAATGTTACAGCATCGAAACCCAAGACTATTCACGAAGCCATCACCATGGCAAACGAGTTAATGGACCAGATTATTCTGGATAAGAACACCGATGTCAAGACATCAGAAAACAAAAGAAAGTGGGAAGGTAATCAACAATCCAACAAGAAACAAGAAACCACGAAAGGTGCGGGTAGTGGTTCAAGCTCTGGTTACAAAGGACGAAATGCTTTATGTAACAGATGCCACAAACATCACTCTGGTTATTGTAATGTGGTATGCAATAATTGTAATCGAAGGGGTCATCTTGCTGAAGATTGTAGGATTCCTGTTACAAATACCAATGGCACCAAGACTCCTGCCACCAATGAAAATAGAACTGCCTTGGCCGCTGTTACTTATTATGGGTGTGGGAAACAGGGTCATTATAAGAACCAGTGCCCGAATCTAGAGAAGAATAACGGATCTTCACATGGAAGAGCATTTATTATTAATGCTAGAGAGGCGTATGAAGACTCGGAGCTGGTTACGGGTACGTTTATCATTAATAACTTATCAGCATCTATTATATTTGATACTAGTGCTGATAGAAGTTACGTGTGTAGAGACTTTTACGCTAAATTGAATTGTTCATCATTACCTCTAGATGCTAAGTACATGATTGAGTTAGCTAATGGTAAACTAATTAAAGCCGATAAAATTTGTCGTGATTGTAAAATAAATTTAGCCGGAGAAACATTTAAGATTAATTTGATACCCATAGAATTAGGAAGTTTTGACTTAATTATCGGCATGGACTGGATGTCCAAAGTAGGAGTCGAAGTGGTGTGTGCTGAAAAGGCAATTCGTATTCCTCGAAAGGATAAATCAATGATAATGATTTACGGAGATAAAGGTAACCTAAACCTAAATCTCATTAGCTGTTTGAAAGCTCGAAAGTGTTTAGAAAAGGGATGTTATGCCATCCTAGCACATGTAAAGAAAGTTGAAGAAAAGGAGAAGAATATTAACGATGTAAATGTAGTAAGAGACTTTCCCGATGTATTTCCGGAAGAATTACCGGGACTACCTCCTTTCAGGTCTGTAGAATTTCAAATAGATCTTGTACCAGGAGCTGCACAGGTTGCTCGTGCTCCATATAGACTTGCACCGTCCGAGTTAAAAGAACTTTAGAGTCAGTTAAAAGAATTACTGGACCGAGGATTCATACGACCAAGTACTTCACCGTGGGGAGCTCCAATTTTATTTGTTAAAAATAAGGATGGATCTTTTAGGATGTGTATAGATTATCGTGAATTAAATAAGTTAACTATCAAGAATCGGTATCCACTACCGAGAATTGACGACTTATTTGATCAACTGCAAGGATCATGTGTGTACTCGAAAATCGACTTAAGATCGGGCTATCATCAACTACGTGTCAAAGAAGAAGACATTCCAAAAACTGCTTTCCGGACACGTTATGGTCATTACGAATTTTTGGTCATGCCGTTTGGGTAGACAAATGCGCCAGCTGTATTCATGGACCTCATGAATCGAGTTTGTAGTCCATATTTAGATAAGTTTGTTATCGTTTTCATTGACGATATTCTTATCTATTCCAAGAGTAAGCAAGAGCATGAGCAGCATTTAAGGTTGGTATTAGAATTGTTAAGAAAAGAACAGTTATACGCCAAATTTTCTAAGTGTGCATTTTGGTTGAAAGAAGTGCAATTTCTTGGTCACGTTGTTAGTAGCAAAGGAATTCAGGTTGATCCAGCTAAAATTGAGGCCATTGAAAAATGGGAGACTCCTAAGACACCAACGCAGATACGCCAATTTTTCGGTTTAGCCGGTTATTATAGAAGGTTTATTCAAGATTTTTCCCGAATAGCTAAACCATTAACAACGTTAACGCAAAAAGGGAAAAAGTACGAATGGACTTCTAAGCAAGAGAGTGCATTTCAATTACTGAAGAAGAAGTTGACTACAACACCTATTTTATCGTTACCTGAAGGGAACGATGATTTTGAGATATATTGTGACGCTTCGCGACAAGGTTTTGGTTGCGTCCTTATGCAACCGAAGAAAGTTATAGCATACGTATCCCGACAATTGAAGATTCACGAGCGGAATTATACGACGCATGATTTAGAATTGGGAGCAGTAGTGTTTGCATTGAAGATATGGAGACACAATTTATATGGGGTTAAATGCACTGTGTTTACTGATCATAAAAGCCTTCAACATATTTTTGATCAGAAATAGCTGAACATGAGGCAACGTAGGTGGGTCGAGCTATTAATTGACTATGATTGTGAAATTCGCAATCATCCCGGGAAAGCGAATGTAGTGGCCGACGCTCTAAGCAGAAAGGAATGAGAGTCAATTCGAGTACGAGCAATGAACATAAAAATTCGCATGAATCTCAACTCACAAATCAAAGAGGCTCAACGAGAAGCTCTTACTACAGAAAACATAGGAAATGAAATAATGAAGAAGTATGAGAAGCAACTCATTATACGGGAAGACGGAATTCGATATTTTGCAAACCGTATTTGGGTACCAAAGTTGGGTTGATTAAGGAAGTTGATATTGAATGAGGCACATAAGACAAAATACTCGATACATCCTGGAGTTGGAAAAATGTATCAAGATCTTAAGATGCATTATTGGTGGCCTAATTTAAAGACAGATGTTGCAACATATGTTGGTGAATGTTTAACTTGTTCCAAAGTCAAAGCAGAACACCAGAAGCCGTCAGGGTTACTTCAACAACCAGAAATCCCAGAATGGAAATGGGACGGTATTACAATGGATTTCATCACGAAGTTACCTAAGACTGCCTGGGGTTATGACACCATTTGGATAATAGTTGATCGTCTTACCAAATCTGCGCATTTCTTGAGTATAAAGGAAATGGATAGAATGGAGAAACTATTACGAATGTACATAAAGGAAATTGTTTCAAGGCATGGAATACCTATTTCCATTATATCCGATCGTGATAGTAGATTTACATCAAAGTTCTGGCAATCACTACAGGAGGCACTGGGAAGTCGTTTGGATATGAGCACCGCATATCATCCGCAAACTGACGGGCAGAGTGAAAGAAAAATTCAGACTCTTGAAGACATGCTCAGGGCATGTGTGATCGATTTTGGAAACGGATGGGATAAATATCTACCATTAGCAGAATTCTCGTATAATAATAGTTATCATGCGAGTATTAAAGCTGCACCATTTGAAGCACTGTATGGAAGGAAGTGTAGATCCCCTATCTGTTGGAATGAAGTAGGAGATCGACAATTAACTGGTCCCGAGATCATACACGAAACGACTGAGAAGATAGTACAAATCAAGGAGAGATTGAGGACGGCCCGTAGTGGCCAAAAGAGCTACGCCGATGTCTGAAGTAAACCATTAGAGTTTTAGATATGGTTATGCTAAAGGTGTCACCTTGGAAAGGTGTAATACGTTTTGGAAAAAGAGGTAAACTGAACCCAAGGTATGTAGGCCCGTTCAAGATCATCGAACGCATTGGACCGGTAGCTTATCGACTCGAATTACCACAACAACTCGCCAGAGTACATAATACATTTCACGTCTCAAATCTTAAGAAGTGTCTTGCAAAGGAAGACCTCACCATTCCTCTTGAAGAAATCCAAGTCGACGAGAAACTACAATTCATAGAAGAACCATTCGAAATCATGGACCGTGAAGTTAAACAACTCAAGCAGAGCAACATACCAATCGTTAAGTTTCGTTGGAATGCTCGAAGGGGTCCCGAGTTTACTTGGGAATGAGAGGATCAGATGAAACGAAAGTACCCACATTTGTTTCCCGAGAACGCAAAATAGGTACAATTTTAAAATTTCGGGACGAAATTTATTTAACGGGTCGGTACTGTAACGACCCGGATTTTTCCGATCGTTTTATACTTATGAGATTAATATTTACATAAATTAAACCTTACCAACATGATAAGCAATCTAAATTGTTGAGACTTATGTTTTTGAAAAGAATTTTACACAACGTTTGACCGTCCAATTTGACCGATGATATCACGAACTATATAACATACGATAATTATACGTTTAGGTATATATACATATTTATATATATTTAACATGATCTAAGGATGGTTTAACATCTCATTGTGTACTAATAACAATGAGTTATAAGTATATTTTGAAACTACTAACTTAAGTTTTCAAAACGATAACTATACGTAACGTTCTTTGACATAAATACTTAAAACTTATAATACTTATACAAGTATCGTATAGATATGTATTTAATCACTTTTAAAGGTTTATATACATAAAACAATAAAGTATATTCACAAAAGATAGCTATATTCGAATTCTCGTTCCGTTTTCTCAAGATTTTTATACGTACATCTAGGGTATATGTACCCGTATCATACCCAGCTTTTATACATATTTACTATTAGTATATACACATCAAATCAACATTTTAATCAACCATGTTACTACCCTAAAGGAGAGGTAACTACTTTTGTAAGATAGTATGATAATTTCACAAGATTACAAGTTAGGAAATTTGTCCATGTCTCCCCCATAATCACGTTTTTTTATGGCTTTATATACCTCTTCCATTTTCAATTTTTACTACATCATTTCTCTAGCTAGGAACACACACTTATAAGCCTCATGCATCCCTAAGAAATCCAGCCAAAATCCTCTCAAGAATCACCTTAATAACCACCATATCAAGATCAAACAAAAACACTATAAGATACTACTTTCATTTCAAGTTTATGTCCTAAGTTGCTTCCAATCTTCAATCCAACTCCATCACTCTTTTAGTTCTAGGATTTTTCTTATCTCTTAGAGTAACTTTGTCCAAGTAACTTGAGGTAGTAACCTTATTCATAACCTTATTCGATTCATATTTATATAGCTATCTTATTTTGTGTTGTAAAATTTTAACAACAAGAACCTAGTTTGAATGATTTCAAACTTGTTCGCAAACTAAATAAATCCTTCTAACTTAACTTTTAAAACACTTCAAGACCTGTAATATATCATAATGATATGCTAACTTAACAAGATACAACTAGTTTTTACAAAGAACACCTTAAAACTGAATCTACATCGTCGGAGTGCAACCGGGGGCTGTTTTGGGTTGGATAATTAAAAACCATCTTGAACTCTGAATTGGAAGTTCATGTTCTGGAAAAATGATATTTCTTATGAATATGTTAACACATAAAAATTTCATGGGTTAACTCAAAGTGTAAGTATTTTTAGAAAAATGATCATTAAATATTGTTTTTATGATGGAAAATGATCATTTTCATAAGTTTTACCAAAGTTTGACCTATAACCTATGATTTCGAATACAAACTAAGGAATTTTCTGTTCATATTCTAAAAATTTGACTCGATCCAAGGAAGTGGCAAGTTGAACCAACAAAAACGGAGTTGTAATGAAGAAACTACGACTAAAACAAGATTGGGTATCCGAAGCTAGTTTAGCTACGAAAATATTTGGAGAAAACGTAAATTAATCATATCTTTTCTAATTAATATGATATTTTATATATAATTACATATGATTTGATTTTATATATTTCAGGACCACCCGTAAACAACACGAGAAGATTAATCATAAGACCTCATGATTGTACGCAACACGTCATTTGACAACACGATACTTTATGTACGCAACACGTCACTTGACAACATGGTACCATGGATCGAGATTAATTCTGATCAATACGAATACAATGGGGTCTTTATTTATTTTATTGAGCAACTAATTATGGACCACTAACATCGGACTGCTAACTACGGACTAAGAAAACATTAAAAATATGTTGATATATTATATATATGGTTAGGTTCGTGATATCTATCGGAGACCAAGTCAAGTTAAATACCTTCAAGGCAAAAGTGAGTATATAGTCCCACTTTTAAACTCTAAATATTTCGGGATGAGCATACATGCATTTTATGATTTATGTTATGGACACAAGTGATTAAAAATATATATTCTACGTTGAGTTGTACCACTGGCATACTTCCCTGTAACTTGGTAACTACTATTTACATGATGTATTATAAACGTGAATCCTGTTGATAGATCTATCGGGCCTAACAACCCCAACCGGACTGGACGACCAGTAATCAACAGTTGCACAGTACTTCGTTTCGGTGACTACACTTGGTACGGTGTAGTAAGATTTCATAATAAAGGGAATATGAAACGTTGATTAAATGTTAAGTATGGTTATCAAGTGCTCAACAACTTAGAATATTTTTATTAAAATGTTTATATATGAAATCTTGTTGTCTATATTTATAACGCTGCCGGCATTAAACCTATATCTCACCAACTTTATGTTGACGTTTTAAGCATGTTTATTCTCAGGTGATAACTAAAAGCTTCCGCTGCAACATGTTGAATTTAAGCAAGATCTTGAGTATGCATATTTGTGTCAAAAATAAAACTGCATATCAGAGAAGTTGTAATGTAAAATACGTTGGAAATCATGTTGTTATCATCACATGTAAAGTTTGTAAGGCTAAGATTATCGCTAAACGATAATCATTATTATGTTGTTTGAACCTTGTATTTGTAATAAAAGTTATGGTTTGTATTGTAAAAACGAATGCAGTTTTTGAAAAACGTCGCATATAGAGGTCAATACCTCGCGATGAAATCATATGTTATTGTATTCGTCCTTGTGTTTAAGGCCGGGTTATGACAGAATCGCAATGAAGGATCCAATCTCGCTGTCATTGGTTAAAACTTGGAGATAAGAACTCAAGATTTATTTCATTTAATCTCATGATTTAGAAAACATATATCATATATAGCAGGAATGCAAATCAATGATTCGCGGGAAGATAACCCTAAATCATTAAAGAGTACATTGTGCAATATTTCAAATCTTTATTTTCTGCCTCCACAATACAGTCTGCACAATTTTTATTGATTGGCCTATTTTAATCATGGTCAAAGTTCCAACCCATCTTAAGAATAATCTAGAAGCCTAATTCACGGCTACTGAGATTAAGGATGTTATTAACGGGTTCGATGGCAATAAAACACCGGGTCCGGATTGGTTTACCTTACAATTTCTTAAGAAGTCGTAGGTTTTTCTAGAAGAAATCATCTTGAAGTGTATTTGATCTGATAATCCTTCTTTTTCGAAAGGTTTCAATTCTTCATTCATAGTCTTGATTCCAAAAACCAATTCAACAAAAAGCATTGAAAATATACGACTCATAATTTTAATCAATGCTCCTTACAATATTATTTCCAAGACCTTCGCGAGTACGTTAAAGTTAGCAATTCCTTCCATAATAACTGAGAGTCAAAATGGCTCCGTCCCATCACGATTGTTAATGGAGGGTGTTATGGTTGTTAATGAAGTTGTGCACTTGGAAAAGAAAAAAAAAAGACCAATTCTTTTTTTGAAAATCTATTTTCCAAGGCATACGACTGTGTTTCACACGATTGTTTGCTTACAGTTCTTCCAAAATACGCTTCGAACCAAAATTTATTTCATGGATCAACACTTGCATCTCCAACATTAAATTTTCGGTCATTTTGAATGGCTCGCCTTCCCGAGAAGGTGTTACGAAACTCGGATTGAAACAAAGGGACCTATTATCTTCATTTTTGTTTATTATCATCGTGGAGGTTTTGAGCAATCTTCTCTTAGGCTATATATCCAACGAGTTATTGAAAGTATGTGAATTCTGTCACGGGTTGAAAATCAACCACTCTCAATTCGCGAGCGACAAAATAATATTTACGCAACCATCCATTTGTAAGGTAAATCGTATCAATCACAATATGCACTTATTCTTTCACATATCCGGTTTGAAAATGAATGAAATGAAGACTATGTTATATGGCATTCATGTATCTCCGGAAGATATGGTCACTTTTTTGGCCATATTTTACTGTAAAGTGGGAGTTTTTCTATTGAAATATCTAAGCATCCCAATTGGCTTTACTAGCTATAGAACTTCCATGTGAGATCCTATCATCAAAAAGTTTAAAAGTAAACTCGCGCGGTGGAAACGTAGATGACATTCATTTGGGGGAGGCTCGTTATGGTGAATGTGGTTATTTCTAATCTCTCTATTCATTACATGTCTATCTATAAAGCGTCAGTTTCTGTAAGTAACTAGATGGGGGAGAATAGTTACTTAGTCGATTTTTAAAAATTTCTTTACGTTTTCTTGAACTTGAACTTGATATAGTGTGACTTGAAATGTTTGTTCTCAAATAATACATATAAAATATATGTATATGTATATGTAATCAAAGAGATAAAGGAAGAGAGAACAAACACAACGATATATAGTGGTTCGGGAAGTTGTTAACTAATCTTCCTTAATCCACTCCCCAATTCTATGAATTGAGATTTTTCTTTACTATGATACTCCAAACTCGGTGGAGTGCCCGGATACAACACTAGTACTTCGATAAGCCGCAACTTGTGAACCCTTACGTCCCTTTGAAGACTTCACAAACACCTAAAGCTCTTACCACAAGATCCTAATGCACTATCCTAGTGAAACACAACTACCTTCTAGATACCTTTAAGAAGATAGTTTACAAATAAACTTACAACTTAAGCTTACAAGTAATCCTGCTAGAATCACTCTAAAAGATTACAATGAATTATAAGAATGATATCATAAAGTATAAGAAAATATGAGTGCAAGAGGTGAGTCTTCAAAAGCTTCAAGGCTTGGCTTTTATAAGAAAGAGAAATCTTCGTGGAAGCTGTACGGCTCACTTCACGGTCAACCGTGGTTCGACTATGTACCCTTGACATTTGATTCTTATAGCCATTTTTGTCCTTTGAAATTTGTCATTTTCCCCTATTGGATGGCTGCAACTAAAAGCCAATTATCTCTGAAATCATCCCCATTACCCTTTTTGTTTTGGACATTAGTGTGGAAGTTGACATGTCCATAAAAGAAGAAAGTCTTCAAGCTTTGACCATTTTTCATTGATTTCTTAATAGGGTAATTGCAGAATTTTGTCTCTTGATAAAGCATTACTTTCTAAAACTTCATCAACCCTTCTTTAATTACTTGTCATTTTGCTAATGGAAGTATCTTACCTTTTGGAATATTGTTACATCTCAAATGAACTACTTTGAATCAAGTTGGAACTTACTTGGAGATTAATACAACAATTTAATAATTCAAAATTAATAACACATACATAAAAATGATATATAAGAGTCATGGGAGAGCACCTCTTTTTGGGACTTTTAATGACCATCATTAGTATGTATTTGAATGACATTTTGTAATAAGATAAGAGTAAAATACTTGTGTTTAATCTTATTTGGGCTTAAAATGTCATTATGTGTGATTAGTAAAAATTAACATCTTTCGGATCAAAACTCTTTTGGAATCAAAGAAGGCAACTATTATAAGTATGTTTAAAAAGATTTTGAAAATTATAGATGCCTCAAAGTGGTCTAACTAAAAGTGGATGAATTTGGTTACAGCAAAAACTGCGGTCGATCCACGGTTTGCCGTGAGGTTGACCGCATATGACAGTTTTGAGAAGAATGTGCAGCAGTTGGTACAGGGCATCCACGGTCAGACTCTCGGTCGAGCGGTCATGCAGCCGCATAGTAGTTTTATCGATTTAATTATTTATGTAATGGTCTTTTGCTAGAGATAGTGTAGGCTTATGAACTTATGTCGTCTTACATATGATTAAGTACTTATCTCTTTTGTGTTGTCATCAAAACAAAGTGATTAAGTTTTGAATATTATAATTGAATTCTTAACCAACATTCTCCTCCTTTTTGATGATGACAAACATATGAGTAAGTTTTTAGTTATGTAAGCTGGCATAAGTGTTAACATCACTTACCATACACTTTCTCCCTCTTTTGTCGAAGCAAAAAGGTTAGCTCCTCCTGGAACTAAGTGCGCCCTAGAGTAATGCTCTCCCTTAAATTATACAAGCTTATCAATTGTTCTTACGTATTAATAGTATGGCTCCCCCTTGAACCAATATCGAAAGTAAAAGAGTAACAAACATAATAAGCATAACAAGTACATGACAATAATTAGTACACAACAAGTTTTAACTTTTAGGACAAGTGTTGTATCTACCCGCCCTTAAACCTAATCTTAACCAACATTAATAGTTTAATGATAAATGTCGTTGGTGCTAAATGCATCGGAGATGGTTGATCCTTCATTTTTGGAAGAGATAATGACAACCGGATATGCTACCCAATAGGTGATAGTAATTGTGGACACGGGTTGAGGAATTTGAGATGGGGTAATGGCACCAACAAATTGAAAAAGTCGATTGAGATGGTTTGATTATGGAAGAGGGCGACTTCCTAGCTCTCGAAGGTAACCTGATAATGTTAAAAACGAACATATATTTCATAGCATTATCCCTAAAGAAAGACAATCTTTTAGTTGCAACTGTTCTATTTACAAGTGATATTCGTTTAAATAATAAAAGGTGAAGACAAGAGACAGATTCGACGATTTGAAGACGCAAACGACCAAAAAGCTAAAAAGTACAAAGTACAATCCAAGTGGTTCAATTTATTGATAAGAAATGTCTCATAATTACAAGAGTACAAGCCGTAAAACGCAAAGTACAAGATATTAAATAGTACACAAGGACGTTCGAAAATCCGGAACCGGGACATGAACCAACTTTCAACGCGCGACGCAACGGAGCGAAAAATACAAGTCAACTATGCACATAAATATAATATAATATATAAATAATTCTTAAAATTATATACATATTATATATATTTAATAAACCGTCGGCAAACTAGCAAACAAATCATCATGAGCTAGAAAAGCAGGCCATGGGATTGCATGGCCTGGAGGAGTAAAAGTCATGCGATCGCATGAGCTCCTGTAGCAGCTGACATCCTATAAATTGCACGAGTTTCATCGAACAAAAACACATCTTTTTCTAATCTCTCTCTCACGATATATATATATATATATATATATATATATATATATATATATATATATATATATATATATATATATATATATATATATATATTTTATAATTTTAATTTTAATTTAAGATTAATAATAATAAGGTTATGTTAGCGAATGTTGTAAGTGTGTAAGTCGAAATTCTGTCCGTGTAACGCTACGCTATTATTAATCATTGTAAGTTATGTTCAACCTTTTTAAATTAATATCTCGTAGCTAAGTTATTCTTATGCTTATTTAAATTGAAGTAATCATGATGTTGGGCTAAATATTAAAGACGGGGTAAATGGGGTTTGGACCAAAATTGGGGTTTGGACAAAAGACCGACACTTGTAGAAATTGGACAATGGGCTATTAATGGGCTTTATATTTGTTTAATTGAATGATAGTTTGTTAATTTAATATAAAGATTTACAATTGGACATACCTACAAATAACCATATACACTCGATCGGACACGATGGGCGGGATATTTATAAGTACTAATAATCGTTCATTTAACCAGACACGGGAATGGATTAATAGTCAATGGATTCATTAAAACAGGGGTGAATTATGTACAAGGACACTTGACGTAATTGTTAACAAAGTATTAAAACCTTGGGTTACACGCAGTCGATATCCTGGTGTAATTATTAAACAAAGTATTAAGAACTTGTTACAGTTTAAGTCCCTAATTAGTTGGAATATTTGACTTCGGGTATAAGGATAATTTGACGAGGACACTCGCACTTTATATTTATGACTGATGGACTGTTATGGACAAAAACCAGATGGACATATTGAGTAATCCAGGACAAAGGACAATTAACCCATGGTAATAAATTAAAATCAACACGTCGAACATCATGATTACGGAAGTTTAAATAAGCATAATTTCTTTATTTCATATTTCATCGCACTTTTATTTACTGTCATTTTATTTATCGCCATTTACTTTATCGCATTTTATTTATCGTCATTTACTTTACGCTTTAAATTAAGTTATATTTATTTTTTTATATTTTACATTAGGTTTTAATTGCGACTTAAGACATAAAATCGACAAACCGGTCATTAAACGGTAAAAACCCCCTTTTATAATTTATAATAATAATAATATTACTTATATATATATATATATATATATATATATATATATATATATATATATATATATATATATATATATATATATATATATATATATATATATTTATAAGGTTATAGTTTTTAAAAATATAGCGTTAAACTTGGCTAGTTCTCTGTGGACGAACCGGACTTACTAAAAACTACACTACTGTACGATTAGGTACACTGCCTATATTGTTGTAGCAAGGTTTAGGTATATCCACTCTATAAATAAATAAATAACTTGTGTAAAATTATATCGTATTTAATAGTATTTCACAATAAAAATATAACTATTTCGTATACACCTCGCATAACATCAAGTATTTTTGGCGCCGCTGTCGGGGAAGGCTCATCAACACCGAAAGCGAAACGCTATATAAAAAAAATTTAGTTTTTTTTAGTTAGTCTTGTAAAAATATATAAGTTTTAAATATATATATATATATATATATATATATATATATATATATATATATATATATATATATATATATATATATATATATATATATATATATATATATATATATATATATATATATATTTAAGTATTTAAATTAAAAAGTTTATATTTTTATTTTTCTTTTGTTAAAAATTAAGATTAATAAGTAATTTCTTTTTAAAAGTTTTTATTACATATTTTTTTATATATAAATTAAAAAACAGAAATTTAAAAATCAGAAAAAAAATAATAGTAAAAAGAATCGGGCCGGGTACTGTAGCAGCCCAATTTGTGATCCGAAATTCAGGCCCATGCGATCGCATGAACCGGAAGCTTAAAATCCATGCGACCGCATGGCTCTATCTGACACGCCAGGTTTCAACCTCGTACAACATTAATTACGGAGTATTATTAATAATTATTATTAATCAACCCTAATTAGGGTTTAATTTTTAATTAGTTTTTAATATTAGTTTTAGTTTTATTATTTTATTTGTAATATTAAGTGTTTTTATTATTATTAATTATATAAAATAATACTTTTATAAAATAAATAATATAAAAATAATATTTTTATAAAAATTAGTATTTTTATCATTTTTTGTCTCTTTTTATAAATTGTATATTTTTATTATTTAGTACGTAATTTGTATTTTTATCGCTCGTAACTAGTTTTAAGATATAGTAAAAGCCATAGTTTATTTTTATTTCTATATTTTTAGGCTTTTCCGTAAAATCCCTTAAGTGCTTTTTCTTTAGACTAAGATTTAGGTGCTTTAGAATTTTGCGACGCCGTTTTAAGTTTTAGTGCTTTTTTAAGTTATTGCCGTTTTGGATATAGAATTCCTTTAAGCTTTAATACCTTTAGACGTAACTTTTAATTCTTAGTTTTTAGATTTTTAAGTTTCGACGCTTATTTTCTTATTTTTTTATTTTTCGACTGTTTGTTTTTCAACCTTTTATTTTTCGACGTTTTTCGACGCGCTCTTTTTCTTTCTTATTTCTCGACGCTCTAGTTTTTAGGATATAGAATTTTCTATTTCTTCTCTAAAATTTCAAAACGAAAAATTATTTTAAGTGGTTAAATTGATAGACATCCAAAATTTTCTTGTTCGTAGTAATAGTTGGATTTGTTAGTGGCGAGTTGTGGGCTTCCGATTAAAAGGGTCCTGGCTACCTGCTACATCTATTGGCTATTCGAAACGTGGGCAAAATCAGAAAAGTCTATTAATTTGATAACTTATATAATTTTTATCTTTTATAACTAATAGGATATTCAGTGAATGCACCGAGCAAAACGTTCACCACCTTTCATACGTTCACCACCTGTAACTCGATCAAGACATCTAGCCAATATTGTCGCCGTTGATTTTTCTTTATAATCGTCATCTAGTCGACCAAGTACTCCAATTCAAATTTCCGATAATCCATTTTTTGAACCCGACCTCACAATTGAGAATCCGGAGGATATTCAGGGACAATTCAGAGATCCTGAACCACTAATCATTCCTCTTGAACCACAAATCACTCATCCAGAGATTGTCGAGAAAGAAACCATTAAATCAGAATCCTCTAGTGATTCAGATTCAACAAACTCAATCATGGAAAATCTGGAACCTCTAATATGGAAGACCGAATGAGAGCTAAACGCACTGGCCAAGGTCACGCAATTACTCAACCAGACATTAATGTGCCAGATTATGAAATCAAAGGACAAATCCTACATATGGTAACTAATCAATGCCAATTTAGTGGTGCGCCGAAGGAAGATCCAAACGAACATCTTCGTACCTTTAATAGGATCTGTACACTATTCAAAATCAGAGAAGTGGAGGATGAACAGATATATCTCATGTTATTTCCATGGACTTTAAAAGGAGAAACCAAAGATTGGTTAGAATCGTTACCTGAAGGGGCGATTGATACATGGGGCGTCTTAGATGAAAAATTTCTTAAACAATACTTTTCGGCATCTAAAGCTGTGAGACTTCAAGGAGAAATAGTTACGTTCACACAAAAGCTAAATGAAACTTTATATGAGGCATGGACAAGATTTGGAAAGTTATTGAGAGGATGTCCGCAACATGGTTTAGACACTTATCAAATAGTAAAAATATTCTACCAAGGATGCGACATCACTACAAGAAAAGACATCGATATAGCAGCTGGTGGTTTCATTATGAAGAAAACCGCAACTGAAGCTTACAAAATTATTGATAACACTGCTTCCCACTCACATGAGTGGCATCAAGAAAAAGACATCGTTAGATCATCTAAAGCAGCTAGAGCTGATTCTAGCCATGACTTTAATTCCATTTATGCAAAGATAGATGCTGTCGAGAGATGAATGGAAAAGATGACTAAAGATATTCACTCAATACGAATTAGTTGGTGAGCAGTGTGGAGGACCACATTTGACAAAAGATTGTCTCAGTATTGAACAAACAATGGAACAAAGAGAGAATGTTTCATACATGAACCAAAGGCCTGGAAATAATTATCAGAATAATTATCAACCACCAAGACCAATCTACAATCAAAATCAGAATTATAACCGAAATGTTCCATACAACAACCAACAAGGTCCTAGCAATCAACAAGTATCCAATAATACTTACAATCAGCAAAGACCTATTTTTCAAAATAAACCACCACCAACCGATGATAAAAAGCAAAATTTAGAAGACATGATGTCGAAGCTAGTTGAATCTCAAACTCAATTTTTCACATCTCAGAAACAAACCAATGAACAAAATGCTCAAGCATTTAGAAATCAACAAGCTTCAATCTAAAATTTGGAACAAGAAGTAAGCAACCTAGCAAGGTTGATAGGTGAAAGAAAACCGGGAAGTCTACCTAGCGATACAAATGCTAACCCCCGGAATGAAACAGCTAAAGCCATTACCACAAGAAGTGGTATTACACTTAAACCACCTGAAATACCTGTAATTTCTGATGACTCTATTGCTACTCCACAAGAACAACAACCTGAGCAAGATAAGGAACAAGAACCGGTAGTTAAAAAGGTTAATGAACATAACACAGTTAAGGCTAAGCCTTATGTTAAACCATACCAACCACTACTTCCTTACCCGAGTAAAATGAGAAAAGAAAGACTTGAAGCCGAGCAATCCAAATTCTTGGATATGTTTAAACAAATAAATGTAAATCTTCCTTTCATTGATGTGATATCAGGAATACCTAGATATGCTAAATTCTTGAAAGATCTAATCACAAATAGAAAGAAAATGGAAGAACTTTTGGCTGTTACTATGAATGCAAATTGTTCTGCAGTGCTGTTGAATAAGATACCAGAAAAATTATCAGATCCAGGAAGTTTCATAATTCCTTGTTTTTTGGGTAGTCTTAGTTCAATAGAAGCATTGGCAGACTTAGGTGCTAGTATAAATTTAATGCCGTATTCACTATACGCTAAACTAGACCTTGGAGAATTGAAACCAACAAGAATAAGCATACAACTAGCCAATCGATCAGTAAAATATCCTAGAGGGATAATGGAGAACATGCTAGTTAAAGTTGGTACTATAGTATTTCCAGTAGACTTTGTTATTCTGGACATGGAAGAAGATTCTCGAGTTCCTCTCATATTAGGAGCACCATTCTTAAACACGGCTAAAGCAATAATAGACGTGTTTGGTAAAAAATTGACCCTAAGTATAGAGGACGAGAGTGTTACCTTTTCTGTTGATAGAGCCATGCAACAACCGCAATCTGCAGATGATACATGTTATTATATTCAAACTATAGATTCACTTGCAGAATTGTTAGAAGAATTTCCAGAATTACAAGGAACATGAGAATGTTCTTTAGGAGAAGGAACTGAACCAATTGATGAAGCTGAAATGTTAGCTACACTCATGGCTAATGATTATGAACCAACAACAGAAGAACTTCAAATGCTAAAAGAGGAAGACATATATCGATATAAATCATCGATAGAAGAACCACCGACATTAGAGTTAAAGCCACTTCCAAACCATTTGGAATACGCTTATTTACATGGTGAATCTGAATTACCTATAATAATATCGTCTTCTCTTACGAAAAATGAAAAGCTCAACTCATTTCTGTGCTAAAAGCTCATAAACCAGCTATTGCATGGAAGATTCATGACATTAAAGGCATAAGTCCCTCATATTGCACACATAAAATCCTTATAGAAGAAGGTCATAAAACCTATGTGCAACGCTAGCGACGACTAAATCCTAATATGCAAGATGTTGTTAAGAAAAAAAATTATTAAACTGCTAGATGCAGGTTTAATTTATCCAATCTCTGATAGTCCATGGGTAAGCCCAGTTCAATGTGTACCTAAGAAGGGTGGCATGACTGTCATCACAAATGAAAAAAATGAGCTTATTCCTACTAGGACTGTAATAGGATGGCGTGTCTGTATTGATTATAGAAAAGTAAATGACGCCACCATAAAAGATCACTTTCCCTTACCTTTCATTGATCAAATGTTAGAAAGATTAGCCAGAAATAGTTACTATTGTTTTCTTAACGGTTTTTTCGGATATTTTCAAATTCCAATAGCACCCGAGGATCAAGAGAAAACCACATTCATGTGCCCTTATGGTACTTTTGCTTATAAACGCATGCCATTTAGAATTTGCAACTCCCCTGCAAACCTTTCAAAGGTACATGATGGCAATTGTTCACGACATGATAGAAGAATGCATGAAAGTTTTCATGGATGACTTTTCAGTCTTCGGTGATACATTTAAAACATGTCTAAGTAATCTTGAACGAATGCTTATTAGATGCAAGCAATCAAATCTAGTTCTTAATTGGGAGAAATGCCATTTCATGGTTAGAGAAGGCATCGTTCTTGGTCATAAAATTTCAAATGAAGGAATTGAAGTGGATAGAGCTAAAGTAGATGTAATTGCTAAAATTCCACATCCCACCAATGTTAGAGGAGTTAGGAGCTTTCTAGGGCATGCCGATTTTTACCGACGTTTCATAAAAGATTTTTCTAAAATTGCCACTCCTATGAATAAACTCATAGAAAAAGATGCTCCATTCATCTTTTCAGATGAATGCATCAAATCTTTTAATATTCTTAAAGAAAAACTCACTAATGCACCGATCATGATAACTCCAAATTGGAATCTACCATTTGAACTCATGTGCGATGCAAGTGATTTTGCAATGGGAGCCGTTTTAGGACAAATGATTGGAAAACGATTTCAACCTATTTATTACGCTAGTAAGACGTTACAAGGAGCACAAACGAATTACACAACTACTGAAAAAGAACTCCTTGCTATTGTCTTTGCTTTTGATAAATTTCGTTCATATCTCGTTCTAGCTAAAACGGTGGTCTATACCGACCATTCTGCTCTTAGATACCTATTTTCAAAACAAGATGCTAAACCACGATTAATCCGTTGGATCTTACTCTTACAAGAGTTCGATATTGAAATTCGAGACAAAAAGGGAGCAGAAAATCTCGCAGCTGATCATCTTTCTCGTTTTGAAAATCCCGAATTAGAAGTTCTAAATGAATCGGCTATACAAGATAACTTTCCTGATGAATATCTATTGAAGATAGATTATAATGAAATTTCATGGTTTGCAGACTATGCAAACTACTTAGTATGTGGATTTCTTGAAAAAGGGTTGTCGTACCAAAAACGAAAGAAATTCTTTAGTGATATAAAACACTATTTTTGTGAAGATCCACATTTGTTTAAAAGTTGTCCCAATGGAATAATCCAACGATGCGTATTCGGAGATAAAGCTAGTCAAATCTTAAACCATTGTCACACAGGACCAACAGGAGGGCATTATGGGCCTCATCTCACAGCAGGAAAAGTCTATGACGCTAGATTCTATTGGCCTACAATTTTCAAAGATGCACACCTTCTCTTTAAAATCTTGTGATGCTTGTCAAAGGGCCGGAAAATAAGTCAACGTGATAAAATGCCACAAAATGTCATTCAAGTATGTGAAGTATTTTACATTTGGGGTATTGACTTTATGGGTCCATTTCTAAAATCTCATAATAATCTCTACATTCTCGTTGCCATTGATTATGTATCTAAATGGGCGAAAGCACAACCTCTCCCAACTAACGATGCACGAGTTGTAGTCAACTTCTTAAAACGTCTTTTTGCAAGGTTCGGAACACCGAAAGCCTTAATAAGTGATCGGGGTACTCATTTTTGTAATAATCAACTTGAGAAAGTTTTCAAAAGATATGGAGTAACTCATAAAATCTCAACCGCTTATCATCCACAAACAAGTGGACAAGTTGAAAATACCAACCGAGCTTTAAAACGTATTTTAGAGAAAACCGTAGGATCAAATCCGAAGGAATGGTCCATGAAATTGTAGGATGCGCTCTGGGCTTTTAGAATAGCCTACAAAACTCCAATTGGTACCACACCTTTCAGGCTCATTTACGGAAAAGCATGTCACCTTCCAGTAGAAATTGAGCACAAAGCATTTTGGGCTTTGAAGACATGTAATCTTGATTTACATGAAGCCGGACATTTACGATTAAGTCAACTAAACGAATTAGAAGAATTGAGACATGAAGCATATGAAAATTTGTTAATCTATAAAGAAAGAATGAAGAAATGGCATGATAAAAGAATCAGAAGTTCAAAAGAATTTAAAGAAGGAGACAAAGTTCTTCTTTTCAATTCACGATTCAAGTTATTTCCTGAAAAATTGAAATCAAGATGGTCTGGACCATTCATAGTCAAAAGAGTTTTCTCTTAAGGAACAGTAGAGTTGATAAATACAAATGGGATTGAATTTAAAGTTAATGGTCACAGAGTTAAACATTACATAGATAATCCAATGGAAGTTAAAGATAAAGTTAATCACAATTTCGATACCACAGCTAACTAAGTGTGGGAAGGTTCGAATCTTTTAAGGGTAATATGTATTTCTATTAGAGTTAGATATTCTGTTTTCGTGTAGTTTTTGAGAATGGAATCAGAATGGTCTTTCCCTAGCAGACCCTAAAGAACTAGTCTTCTCCCTCCATTCTGAATTTTTATTTCTTTTAGGTTTTACGAGATGAAGAATTCCTTTGATCTGAACCATGGTCTACTACTACACGCTATGATTACTAAACGTAATAATAACATCTTCTCGAGTGAACTGGTATCCTTCATAAGAGGCAAAATGGACGAAGTGAGGAAAGAACTCAGGAAAGATCATCATAAGACACATTTTGGCAAAGGAAAATCAAAATCCGCAACAAAAAGAAGAGCACGACACCTTGAAAGATGTCATAAATGCGGAAAATGGTCACACGAAGGTAAATGTTCGAATAATCAAACATATTCAAATACCGAATTTGTTACTCTATGCAGAGAAGGACCGTTCATATGTTTAGAAGAAAAGTTATTGAAGAATCGAGGTTATGCCTACGTAGCTATGGAAAACCAAATCACACGACTCTCCTATGAGTCAGCTAAAGCAGGTCTCTGAGAATTCTTTCTCACAGGTAAGTATGTACAGTTTTTATTTATTTGCTTTTAACCTTTTGATAATAAACGCTGAATCATTCGCTATAAAGTATTAAATTGGTATTCAATAAAATTAGGTATGCGAAACCGAAATTATTGATATCATACAAAAATTTATTACATCACTGCGAAATTTACCGTTTATTCTTAAGGTATAAATAACTTTAATTAATCAATCCAAAATATTTTAGAAATTCGTCAGGAGTAAAACTAGGTAATATAGCAGAAATTACTTTACCCAAAAGAGGGGCGTATATTTTTGATAATATTTGATTGATTAAAGTGGGATAAAAGACCAAAAAGATTTTTAATTTTTACCTTGTTTTTAAAATTAATATATAAATATTAAATTATTAATGTAAATTTTTAAAATCAATATATTTAAGTTTTTAAATATTTTAAAAAGTAATATTTTTAATATAAGTTTGTAAAATTAATGTATAAAAATATTAATAATATTAATATGAATTTTTAATATTATGCATTTTAAATTTAAGTTTGGTGTGAATTTTAAAACAAAAATGTACTTTATTTCATTAAGTTAAAAATATGATTTCTAAAATTCGTCGTGAGTTGAAGATTAGGTCGTTGAACCGAAATTGCTTTACCCGAGGGCGGGACGAGAAACTTTATTATCATTATTTTTAATCTTATTAAATTAAAGTATGCCAAAAACATTAAAAAACCCAAAAATCTTTGCTTTTAAAACAACGCTTTAAAATGACAAATTTTAAAATTTTGTCGAGGGACAAACTAGGACTAAGATACGAAACGCCCTCATTCAAAAAGAAACAAAATTTTAAATAATTTAATTATTTATTTCATAAGTTAAAGGTTTTATAAAATAAAAAAAATAAAAAAAATACCAGACCCCATGCGATCGCATGGGGTTTCCTTGTAAAATTCATGCGGTCGCATGGGACCAAAATACTGGGCAGAAACATAAAACCCAGCTCGCTGCTCTCTGTCTTCACTCTTAACACACACATACACGAACATATACACACAAATTCACCTAAAATCACCAATTTTTTTTTATCAAAATCAACCAAATTTCTTGCTACAATCATGTCTTTTCTCAGATGGAGAAGCAGAAAGGTAAAGATTTCACCCCTAAACTCATAAATTTTCTAATTTTTTTGATAATTTCAATTATTTGCAATAATACTAGTTTGATAATTTCTAGTTTAATTAAAGTTAAATTGTTAGTATATTATGCATATATAACCTAGATTGATGCTATTTAACATGATTTGAAGCCAAAAACTTCAAATTATTTAGAAATCTAGGGTTTGTGTTCTTGAGCAATTTGGGGCTTTTTGATATAAACAGGTTATGGCCAATTTTTGTCATGAATTATTGCTAAATTAAGTAGTGTAACATGTTTAGGTAGCTAAATGATCCAAACTTTGATCCTAAACATAATTTTTGAGAATTAAAGTGGACTTTTTAAGTCTAAAATTCATGAACTTGATTAATTTGATATAAATGCCATTTGAAAATTGTTTAATTGCTAGTAATGATTACTTTGACATATTATTAGAGTTGAATGCTTATGAACTTTGTAAACATTTTCATATATGCTTATTTGAAAAAGTATAGAATTGATAAAAATATGAAAATGAGTATAAGTTTAATATGGATTAAACATGTTATTGTAATTGTTTTAATTTGTTATTTTACTAACACTAATGCATATTTGGATGCAAAAATTTTATGTTTAATGTGTTTTGCAGAAATATACCAAATCTGGCGGTGCATCATCATCCAGACAACCTGAAAACGAACCACAGCCAGAAATGCAATATGAGCCACAATATGAACCAGAACCTGAACAGGAACAACAAAAAGAACAACAATATCATAATGATCAACACATACCGTATTATGATCTGCAACAAGAATATGTTAATACCTACGTACAATTTCCGATTCATCCAATAATAGAACACCCAACGATTGATGAAGAGCTTTTGCATCCCAATTTGAGATTTGATCGAAGTTGGAGAGACTACCCGACGTACCAAAGTAACAAATTTAAACTGGTACCAAAAAATGTAGAAGTACCAAGGGTAATCGATTGGGAGCCTTTGGAAAGGGTCCAACTAGCTAACTCAGTTAGACATCATCTGATCCAAAGGTATGGGAACTCTTCTTTTCCCGATTGGAAACGTTTATTCACTATTCGTAGGCCTGTATATAAAGAGTGGTGTGTTAAGCTTATGAGTACTATATCACTTGATACGGATGTAGTTAGGTTAGACGATAGGAATTTTCTTAGATTTTTACTTGGCCATAGGATGTATAGGATGTCCATGCTGGACATGGTCAGGGCTTTACAGATTTACACTCCTGGTGAATTACTACTACCTAATTGTACAAATTTGATTTATCATGATAAAAGGGTGGATAGGAATTTTGACGCTGACGCCATCTGGAGGCGTATGTCAAATTATAATATTTTTACGCGGGGAGGAAGACACTCTTATTTAGATATTAATAAAGCAGAGCTTCGTATTATACATAGATTTTTAGCTAATCGATTACACAAAGAGGTAACAACAAGGAGAAAATGACCTTACACAATTTATTTAACCTTAAGTGTATTCGAAACACTAGAAGCTTTGTTAATATCCCCTACTATGTTGGTTTTTATCTGTCCAAAATGGTGGAAGGAATACAGGAAGGGGGAATAATAGGAGGGGGTATTTTTATTACTCTCATTGGAGAGTATTTAGGTGTAGATAGGGATCAAGGGGGTCCACTAATGGTGTGTAGGGAACAGGTTGAGACTTTAGGATTGCGGGTCTATCAGGGTGCAAGGTATTAAAGAGCAGACGCAATCAGGCAGTACCATATGAGGGTCGTCATCCACAGGTAGAGAGAGTTTCAGATGAGGAAATGGAGGAAGCGGATGACATTAGGGATGTCATTAGGGAGGCTGTTACTGACGTTTACCAGCGTATAGATGAGGTAGAAATGACAAACGAGGCTAGACATAGTCAGTACGAGCAGTGGCACGCCGAGAATGTGTACGAACATTCCAGGAAACGACAGCATGATAGATGGCACTATCACCAGCATCAGATCATGAGCCAGCTATCACCTCAGGTAGCAAATAACTACGTACCGACCCGACCTGCTTACTATCCACCACACCAGCCCGATATGCGACCACCATTTACTCTCTACGACCCCAATCAAGCCTATCAGCACACCTATAACCAACCGTGGAACCCGACCGACGACAAGAACTGGAACCCCTATCCAGATTGATATAGTTCCGTTGGTGATTTCTATGATTTTTATCTTTTTATTATTTTTATTTATTTATGTTTAAACATATAATATTGTGATACTTTTATGTAAGTTTTAATATTTTAATTATTTTGTATACTAATATTTCATTTTTGTAATTTGAAAGTGGGATATTAAGTCCCATTTCAAATTACCATGCATGTTATTATTTGTATGTATGTATATTGTCAATTGTACACAACAGGGTAAAACATCGAACTTTCAAAGACTGGCATTAAGTTCAGCAAAAGCTACTAATTTTGATGATAAAACGAAAAACAAATGTGATGTAACAACAAGACGGAATGAACAAATGATGTGCACCATTTATCATTCAACAAACATACGCCAATATGTTTGGAAACTTTGGTAAAATTTAATCAATTTTTCTACGCTAATCACCCTCAATAATTTAAATTGTACTAATTTCTTGCAAATGAGGGCATTGCAAGATCTTAAGTGTGGGAAGGGGTTAAATTCTTTCGGATTTTTAATATTTTAAATTTAAACGCTTGGTTACCATTAAAAATACTAGTAACGCAGTAGTTGTATTAGAATCTAGTGCTCTCTGATAATAAAGAACAGCCCTAGTCTTTTATACTGACTACCCAATTCTAGTAAAAAATTTCAAAATTTTCAACTAAATGAACTCAAAATCATATTTATACATATTTATGAACGATAAAACTAGGTGTTAACACCGAAATTATTGTTACCTCGTAAAGGACATAAATTGAGAAACAACCCAAAATGTTAGAATTCATTTAAAATGGAATAGAGGAAAATAAAAAGGCAAAGAAAGGAAAATAAAAGCCAAGTGTGGGAAAAATTTACCAAGTTATTTAGAACATATGTAACATATTTTTGTACAAATAATTGAAGATACTTTTGTTTTGGACGATATTAATCAGTTTTACCCAGTTTATTATAATATAAATGGAATTTAAAAGGAAGTAAAGTCTTCCGAGAAAAAGACACGTGCTTCTTGATTTAAGTCAGGAAGTTGTCGTCCAGACCAGTTGTAGAGTCTACGAAAAACCTTGAAAAGTTTTCTCGAAAATTAGCTGGAAATCCACGGACCTCAGCATCAAACAGGGTCGCCAAGTGGTCAGACTTATCCTAACCATGAGAGGATTTGTCTCGTACAATGGGGGGCACCGTGCAAATTAGCTTATAAGACTAATGAATCAGATCCCCAGAAAGGATAATCTCCTTAAAGATCAAAAATCAGCTTTTAAGTCTGATATTACTCAATCCTTGAGATTGACCTTAAAGATTGAGAATTATAAACTCATGGAATTCGATGATATCTAAACTCGAGCTTGAACGAGAAAATATTTTGATCAAAATTACAAACCGATTTGTTTTCTGAAAACCCATTTTTAATGCGTTCATTACCATTGAACGTAAAATCCTAGGAATTCACCTGGAATTCATTAGGTCACCTGAACTAAATCGGGTGTCAACCGTAAGAACGGTGGTTGCATAGCATGGTCAAAGATAGGACTTTGTGCCAGACCAAAAAAACTATTGGGTGATCTTTACTATTGCTCCTACAAAGGATAGTAATTGCATCCGACACGTTATAGACCATAATCAAAAGCATGTCACGGGATATTGCCTTAACAGTTACTTGTTCAACGCTTTCCTTTAAAACCGGATGGTAGTTTACCGAAAGGTAATATACGGAGGAAGTAAACTGGACGTGTTGCTTTCCCAATACATGGTTAGCAAGTGGGTGACACAAAACCATAAGTTTTAAGCTAAAATTTTCAAATCTGTAAACCACAAAACCCACAAACATTTTGCAAACACCGGTGAAGGGTTATTTCGAAAAACTTATATAGGGTAAAAGCTAGATTGAATTTTTAAAAGATCAAATGTTTTCATAAAGATCCAATTTCCTAAAGGATCTAAATTTTTATAGTCATGTGGGACTGTAAACCACAACGTTACTATCATTGTTCATACCGCCAAATTAAAATCACTGATGTACAAAGTGTGAAGAATAAAGAAGTGATTCTAGTATTTTTATTTCAAGACTATATTGCTTGAGGACAAGCAACGCTCAAGTGTGGGAATATTTGATAATGCTAAAAACGAACATATATTTCATAGCATTATCCCTCAAGAAAGACAAGCTTTTAGTTGCAATTGTTCTATTTACAAGTGATATTTGTTTAAATAATAAAAGGTGAAGACAAAAGACAGATTCGACGATTTGAAGACGCAAACGACCAAAAAGCTAAAAAGTACAAAGTACAATCCAAGTGGTTCAATTTATTAATAAGAAACTTCTCAAAATTACAAGAGTACAAGCCGCAAAATGCAAAGTACAAGATATTAAATAGTACGCAAGGACGTTCGAAAATCCGAAACCGGGATATGAACCAACTTTCAACGCGCGACGCAACGGAGCGAAAATAACAAGTCAACTATGCACATAATTATAATATAATATATAAATAATTCTTATATATATATATATATATATATATATATATATATAATTTTAATTTTAATTTAAGATTATTAATAATAAGGTTATGTTAGCGAATGTTGTAAGTGTGTAAGTCAAAATTCTGTCAGTGTAACGCTACGCTATTATTAATCATTGTAAGTTATGTTCAACCTTTTTAAATTAATGTCTCGTAGCTAAGTTATTATTATGCTTATTTAAATTGAAGTAATCATGATGTTGGGCTAAATATTAAAGACGGGGTAATTGGGCTTTGGACCATAATTGGGGTTTGGACAAAGGACCGACACTTGTGGAAATTGGACTATGGGCTATTAATGGGCTTTATATTTGTTTAATTGAATGATAGTTCGTTAGTTTAATATAAAGATTTACATTTGGACTTACCTATAAATAACCATATACACTCGATCGGACACGATGGGTGGAATATTTATAAGTACTAATAATCGTTCATTTAACCGGACATGGGAATGGATTAATAGTCAATGGACTCAGTAAAACAGGGGTGAATTATGTACAAGGACACTTGATGTAATTGTTAACAAAGTATTAAATCTTGGGTTACACGCAATCGATATCCTGGTGTAATTATTAAAGAAAGTATTAAGACCTTGTTACAGTTTAAGTCCCCAATTAGTTGGAATATTTGACTTCGGGTATAAGGATAATTTGACGAGGACACTCGCACTTTATATTTATGACTGATGGACTGTTATGGACAAAAACCAGATGGACATATCGAATAATCCAGGACAAAGGACCATTAACCCATGGTAATAAATTAAAATCAACACGTCAAACATCATGATTACGGAAGTTTAAATAAGCATAATTTCTTTATTTCATATTTCATCGCACTTTTATTTACTGTCATTTTATTTATCGCCATTTACTTTATCGCATTTTATTTATCGTCATTTACTTTACGCTTTAAATTAAGTTATATTTATTTTTTTATATTTTACATTAGGTTTCAATTGCGACTTAAGACATAAAATCGACAAACCGGTCATTAAATGGTAAAAACCCCCTTTTATAATAATATATATATATATATATATATATATATATATATATATATATATATATACGAATATAGTTTTTAAAAATATAGCGTTAAACTTGGCTAGTTCCCTGTAGACGAACCGGACTTACTAAAAACTACACTACTGTACGATTAGGTACACTGCCTATAGTGTTGTAGCAAGGTGTAGGTATATCCACTCTATAAATAAATAAATAACTTGTGTAAAATTGTATCGTATTTAATAGTATTTCGCAATAAAAATATAACTATTTCGTATACACCTCACATAACATCATAACCCATTCGTAGAGTCATGAGATAAGCAAGATTTATGGGCTCATGAGTAAGAAGGGACCACATGATGACAACTTCGGTTTCTGAAACGTGACTGGCAGTAGGTTCCCTACAATAGATGTTGTTGAATATGACGTTTAATAGGAGTTGAAGATCATGGCGTATTTCGTCATCTTGAATACGAAGTGGTTGGTTAGGATTTCGCGGTACTCCAGGAATGGTAATGAGATCTAAGATAGGTTGTAACAGATATGTGGGGTTAAATGTCCTTAGATCGGTAGAAGGAGTATAGAAGGAACGCCCGTTGGATGGAATAGCCATAACGGTTGCAAATTGTTCAAGAGACAAAGTGTAGAGTGTATTGAAAAGTCGAAATGCAACTTGGTCGGGATTTGCAAGGTCAAGCTGAGCATAAAATTCTCTATTCAACGTTGGATAAATGACTTCATCAAACTCAAGGAATGAGAAGCAATTATTTTGAGTGAAAAGTTGAGTTAGTTCTGGAAATTCGATATGATGAACAACACGCTCTTCATGAAGTGTCTTAGTTTCTATGTGTTGCCTATTGTTTGTAATACATTGATCTCGAGTGTTGGTCATTTCCTAGGAAAACAACATTTTTAGCAAAACATTCAAGTTTATTACATGTTTTTGAAAAACTATATGCTAAACATGTGTGGATTATTCCTTGTCTAGACTCCTTTTTTGAAAGAAGGTTTTTAAAAGTAAGTTGTGCCATTTCTTTTGAAAATTTAGACAAGTTTCATCATTTTGCTTTATGTTTGCCAAGTATAGATAAAAGTCATGAGATTGAAAAGTATCATAATGGCTTGTTCAAACATACGCGTGTGTATGAGTGGGTTTTAAAAAAAAAATTTAAGACATATATGAGATTTATGCAAGAAAACACTTTTGTGGCACATTTGATAAGTAATTTTTCCCATAACAGTTTGTACTCACATAATTGGAAGAATTCATGCTAGAAAGCAAGTGTTCCTATTAGTTTGGAAAGACTCTTACATAATTAAACAAGTATAGGCAAAATTGAAAAGAAGTTTTGGAAGCTTACCTTGAAGAAAATTGAAGGAGTTTTGGACCACTTTGAAGAGTACTTTGAAAATAGGACAAAAGAAAATCTAGAAATCCAGTGGCTGGGGTTTAAAGAATAGATGTG